>NC_064853.1:87310836-87630420 GCF_024139225.1 Suncus etruscus | reverse complement strand
TATTCCAGACACAGTAAGTGCAATTGGGTTATCAGAATTACTTTATTGTGTTCAAGACTCTGCAGGCTAAACTTAGTCTCAGGCTTGTCTTAGATGCTTCTTAAGTCATTGAGACATCTTCTAGGAATAATTCCCTAGGGAATACCACAAAGAGAATTGTCATGATCACCAGCATACATGTGATAGCACTGGAGTTTGAACTTAAGTCGCCCACTTGCTATGTGTGTTAAGTCTCTGGGCCATATTCTAGCTCCTGAAGT
Source organism: Suncus etruscus (assembly GCF_024139225.1). Lineage (NCBI taxonomy): Eukaryota > Metazoa > Chordata > Mammalia > Eulipotyphla > Soricidae > Suncus > Suncus etruscus. Next base: position 87,630,160 of record NC_064853.1, on the reverse strand, counting down.
ACACACACCCACACCCACTCCCACACCCACCCACACCCACACCCACCCACACACACACACCCACACACACAAACACACACACACACACATACACACACCACTTTAAATATAGTTTGGTTGCTTTGGTACAGTGAGGAGAGGAGAAAGGTATGCTAAAAAATACCTTAGCTAAAAAAAATAAGCCTTATCTGACTATGTGGTTGAAACAAGGATTGTGAAGCCCCACAAACCACCATACTATTAGCACCAAATAATAAGCAGAAACAGTCTACCAATGGAGAAGTGAGATGAAAGATACATTTTATTGCTTAGGAATGATGAATTGCTAAGAGTAGAACAAGAACAGTAGAAGTCTTTTCCTTAGTGCAGGATTAGTGGTCCTGGTGCTACACTAAGAAGGTAATGAATGGTAATTTAATTCTGAAGACAGATGAATTCTGTGACACACTAAGGATAATGAGCAAATTCTGCCTACCCAATTAAGACAATTAGCACAGTATATCAAACTTTTGTTCCACTCATAACCCAAGGAAATTCATGCCAATCCCTAGTAATAAATGCCTTTGCTTTAAAACAAAATAAAAAATACCTATGATGATAAAAGACTTAAAAACATTCTCTTAGGATTGAGGAGATTATTCTAAGGGTTTGTATGCAGGAGCTCCAGGTTTGATTACTCACTGTACATAGTTCTCCAAAAATTTCTGAATTTGGCCCCAACCAACCAAATAAATAAAATTGATATTACCTCTATTAGTTGATATGTAAAGAATAGCACCCAATTAGAAATGTATAAAGTAAAAAAATTTTTCATTCTAACAAAACAATTTAGAGATCAAGAACAGAGTGAAGGACATAAATGTTAAAACAAATAAAGAAGGGGCCGAGCGATAGCACAGCAGTGGTAGGGCTTCTGCCTTGCTTGTGGCTGATTCAGAACACTTCTTGGTTCGATCCCTGGTGTCCCATATGCCCCGAGCCAGGAGCAGTTTTTGAGCATGTAGTCAGGAGTAACCTCTGAGCATCACCAGATGTGGCCCCAAAACCAAATAAATAAATAAATAAATAAGAATAGAAGGTTACTATGTTAATAATTGCTACATTATAAAATTATATATAAAAGATACATAGTATAAACTTTATATGTATCTATAAAGATACTATGATATCCCTAAGAGTATCTATAAAGGTACTATGCATCTATAATGATATCTATTATAGATACATAGTAAAAACTCTAAAGCACTCTATAATATATTGAGATAATTAATAAAATGACAGGTTAGATTAAAATAAAATAATAATGACTACTCAATATAAAACTGGCCAGGAAAGAGGAAAAAGAACACTAAATAATATATGGGTACATCATAAAGATAATTAGTAAACTAGCAGATTTTTTCAAAAAAGATTTTTTCTTCTAGAAGAAAAAAACAATTAGAAATCAAGACAAATGAGATATAAAGTAAGGATTTATTTTTTTAGGAACTTAATCAGCAAATTATTTGCAGTTGAATCAAGTTGAATAAAAAATAAATGTTTATTTAAACATGGAGATAGCTCAAGAGATACTATACAAAAGGAAACAATAAAGAGAAGAGCAGGAGAATATTCAACATTCAATAACTATTGGTGAGGCCAGAAATACAATGGTCAAGGACCATTTTTCCCTGACATGGCTGTATCAGGTTTAATCTCTGGCACCATGTGTAAACCTTTGAGCAGCAGGAGTGACTCCTGAGCCAAGACCACTTGTGGGTGTTGTCAAGCTTTGAGCACTTTTGGGTATGATTCCAACACCCAAAACCTCATAACCAGGTAAATAAAATATTATAAAATATGTATCATTAAGTCAGAAGGAGGAAAGAGAATAGAGAAAAAATTAGGAGTTACATAATATTTATTTTTCAATTTAACAATAATGATTTAGACCTTTTTCTTAAAACATAAACATATGTGAATACATATACAAAGGAAATTGTTGAAAACCTGTTCTAAACTGAAACTGATTACAAAGAAAGGCAAAGTAATATAAAGAGAGGAGACTAGATTAGAATCATAGTTGTCTTCTCATCTGAAACTACTTGACAAAAGATAACTAAAAACATATTTGAAGTGATGAAAGAAAAAGTATTGAGGGTCAAAAAGATTGCACAGTGGGTATGGCACTTGCCTTGCACACAGCTTATTTTGGTTTGATACCCAGTATCCCATCCAGAGCCTTCCAGGAATGATTCTTGAGTGTAAAGCCCAGAGTTACACCTGAGAATAATCAGATAGACCCCCAAAACAAAAACGAAACCAAAACAAAAAGCTAAACCTTGTTAGAATTATTTTAGAACTTAGTAATATCGTAAGATTTTATGAAGTATGAACAGGCATAAAATTTAAAAATATGCATATTAATATAATGGCAAAACCAGCCATTTTGTGTGTACATATACAAAAATATAAATGCTCTGATAAAAGCAATGACATTGAGTGATAATGTGTCAATACAGGGACAGAATTTGTCACAAATGTCCCACTCTGGTAGGGAGTTTTGAAATAGAGGCAGTGCTTAGGTAGGAACTAAGAGTTATGGCAAGTCTCTAGTTTTCTCTCAATTTTCTGTGAACCTAACACTGCTCTAAAAATAGTCTTTCCAGGTCCAGATGGATAGCCCCACAGGTAGAGAGATGCCTTGCACAATGCTGAACCATGTTCTATACTTGGCATCTCATATGGTCCCTGGAGCCCACCACGAGTGATTCCTGTGCGCAGAGCCAGAAGTAAACCCCAAGCATTGTCTGGTGTGGTCCCAAACCCAAAAGAGTACAATAAAGTCTTCTAGGAATTAAGTATGTATTTATTAAATAAGAAAAATAACTCAGAAATTGTATTGTGTGAAAGATATTAAATGTACGAGCTGGAATGTACTGTTTTATTCCGTTTATGCAATATGTTAAAATACACCAAATAAATTATTAGTACAAAACATCAAAAAAATAGTCTTCTACAATGGAAAGTGAAATAAAAATTTAATATCTGTCAACTTGAAAATCTTACCAAGTGGATAAATTTTTAAAACAAATAGCAAAATATTTTCCACATAAAAATAATAAAGGGTATTTATTGCCAGCAGAATATTAAAATAAATATTAAAGCAAGTTTTTCAAGAAAACTGAAAATATTACTGAATAGAAGTTGAACTGAAACAAAGGGGAAAATTGGAAATGGTAAGAATGAGAAAAAATATTAAACTCTTTAATCACATTAAAAGAGAATTGTCTTCATAAAGCAACAAATCTTTGTGTAGACCACATGAGAAAGTGAAATTTATGACAGCAATAATACAAAATTGAATGGAGAAAATGGAAATTCACTGCAAACTTTTTACACTGTATATGAAGTGTTATAATATAATTTCAAAGCATATTACAAAAATTAAAGATGCCTAGTATAAACTTTAAAGCAATCTAAAATATATTGAGCTAACTAATAAACCAACAGGGTAGATTAAAATGCAATAATAAAATCTACTTAATACAAAACTCATCAGGAAAGAAAAAAGCTAAATAATATGTGGGTACACCTAAAAGATAAAAGATAAACTAACAGATTTAAGTTAATCTAAATCAATACTTAAGATAAATATAAATGATCTGAAATAGAAATAAATAGCAAAGACTGTCATATTAGTTAAAAATATGGTCTGTAAAACAAGTGACCCCATTTATTCCTAAGTATTTATATTCATATGTAATAAACAAGAAGAATAAATTATTCCTTGCTATACTGATTATTGGACAATTATAAGATCTCTGTCATATAAGTCATATCCCTGAAAAAGTAGGCATGTTAGCAGGAATAAGATAATAAAGGTAGACTTGGCCAAATAATGAATGGGTAAATTTGAAGAAGAAATATTTAGTCATCTTAAATATTTATATAACCAAATATGTTTTTAAAATTTTATAGAAGTCTCAAAAGAACTTGACAAATTTGAAGATGTTTAAAGATACCAACACTCTTCTGCCAGTCATTAAGAGTTTTAAAAGCCCACTATTAACCATTTTACTTAATTAATCAAATACAATACTGCCACGGCATACATAAACTTTCAGGGGAGCTCAGCCCACCAGTTGTATCCTCAGATTTTCCTGGTGGGGAGAACTGAAATAACCCCACAGGGTTCCTCAAAGGTCCGCTGTGGATGCCTTTTTCCCCTGCATTGAGGAATTTCAGAAGAGATGCTAAGCATTACATTTTCATTCATTAATTGGCTATCTCTCCTTTGTAAAATTTCAGGCAAAAATTGACCTCAATCTAATTCTTTTTAGAAATCCTAGCACCAATATAATAATATTTAGCACTAAAATCAAAAGACAATATTTTTTCTCTTATGTCCTTGCAGTCTAGGTATCTGGTAATCCAGGGCATAGCCAGAATGCAGATACTGGACTATTGACCCTTCTCAGAAAATGGGAACTCACCTTAAGGAATTTGACCCCTTCCTTGACCTCTGAAACAATAGAGTTTACCTTAGTGGGAACCATGTTCCTAGATTTTTTTCTATTTTTTGTTTCCCTTGTTTTGCATTTGAGGTTGGTTGTTAAAAGCTGCCCAGAGTGTGACCTTTTTTTTTTTTTTGCAACTCAGAATTAACTTTGCTTTGTCATTGTACACATCCTTCTCTGCAACTGTGACTGGCTTACCCCTATAAAATCCCCTGTTTGGAAAATAAACTTGTCCACTTCTGCCAGAAGACATGTTGACCCCACATACTCTGTGTGTGGTTTCATCATTTCATATTTTGTCGCCAGTACAACCCACTCTCCGTAAAGTGGATTCACCGAAATCTCACTGATTTCACTGTAGGACAGAAGCAGCCTACAACACAATACAATACATTTTATTACTGATCATATATTATAAATAAATGATAGTAAAATATAGAAATCCTCATATATAGTTCTAGGTAGGGTTGCTGTGATGATACAATGAGTAGGGTTCTTACCTTGTGTAGTCTGAGTTTCACTGAGTATGACACACACACACACACACACAAAATAAAACATATATTTCTAATCTATTATCCAAGATAAAATCATAAGGAACAATAGAAATGTTTTGACTGGAATAAAAATAAAACATATCAGTTAAACATAGTCATCAATAGCTAAAGATATGCTTACATTAAATTAGAAGAATATTTTGGGGCCTGAGTGGTGATGCAGGCAATCGGCCATTTGCCTTGCACGCGCTAACCTAGGATAGACCGTAGTTTGATCCCATGGCATCCCATATGATCCCCCAAGCCAGGGGACAATTTCTGAGCACATAGCCAGGAGTAGCCCCTGAATATCAACAGGTGTGGCCCAAAAAACAAAAAACAAAAAAATAGAAGAAATATTTTGACTAAAATATCTAAGTGTTCACCGTAAAATCAGCAATTAAATATAAAAGCAATATAATTGGCACCATAGTGGTGGGAATGCTGCTGTTAATAGATACATCAAAAGCATTTAACATGGGGCTGCTGAGGTGGTGCTAGAGGTAAGGTGTCTGCCTTGCAAGCACTAGCCAAGGAAGGATCGCGTAAAACATAGAAATCCTCATATATAGTTCTAGGTAGGGTTGCAGTGATGATAAAGTGAGTAGGGTTCTTACCTTGTGTAGTCTGAGTTTTACTGAGTGTGACACACACACACACACACACAAAATAAAACATATATTTCTAATCTATTATCCAAGATAAAATCATAAGGAACAATAGAAATGTTTTGACTGGAATAAAAATAAAACATATCAGTTAAACATAGTCATCAATAGCTAAAGATATGCTTACATTAAATTAGAAGAAATATTTTGGGGCCTGAGTGATGATGCAGGCAATCGGCCATTTGCCTTGCACGCACTAACCTAGGATGGACCATAGTTTGATCCCATAGCATCCCATATGGTCCCCCCAAGCCAGGGGCAATTTCTGAGGGCTTAGCCAGGAGTAACCCCTGAGCATCAAATGGGTGTGTCCCAAAAAACCAAAAGGAAAAAAAAAGCATTTAACATTAGCATTGTGGAAAGCATATTACCTCAATTTTAGTTAAAATATTTCAAATAATGAATTTTATGATAAAGTTATAGATGTTTCACATCTAAGAACAGAATTTTAAATCATCTAAATAAATGAAGAAATGATACATATCATGTTCATAATTTAAACTACCTATTGTTAAGGACATGTATCTTATTAAATCCATAACACAATTGTAATAAAAGACATACTTTTAAAATACAAATTATGACATTAATTCTAATATAAAATATTAGAATATAAAATAGCCAAAACAGCTATAAAACTCAGGGACTGGAGCATTAGAACAGCTGGTAGGTTACTTGCCTTGCTTCAGCTGTCTCTGCTCTCATCTGACTTTCCCTGCGGTCCCATGAGCCCCACCAGTAGTGATCACTGAGCAGAGAGCTAGAAGTAGCCCTGGTATGGGTAAAAAAAGAATAATAAAAAAAATAACCTCCATTCCCAGATAGTTAAAGGAAATACATTACTTGATTCATGGATAGTATAAAGCTACAGGGATCAAGATAGTTTGTCATCACTAAATATTAAGCCATGAATCAGAAGTCCAAAATATAAAATCATGAGCATGAAAAAAAAATAAAGTGAGTCAAAGCACAATTCACCTTTTGAAGTAAAATTTAGTAATTTAACATAAGAAATAGAAAAATTAACAAAATTGAATTTCATTCCTTTGAAAAGATCATATTGATAAGCTTATAGATATATTAGAGCTAGAAAAGAACATCATATGGGTTACATAGGTCTCAAATATATTAAGGAAGTATTATGAACATATTTTTTCAAAAAATTCAATGATATAGATTAATGACAACTTCATAGAAGATCATTATATTTAGCTAACTCAAGAATTAACTTGGGTGAGGAAATAGTGCAAAGGTCTGGAGTACATGTCTAGCAAGCCCCACACTTGATCCTTGTCATCAAATGGATCCCTTGATAGGGACAAGTGGCTCCCCCTACCAGTTTGACCTGGTAGCTCCTAACGTTGCTGAAGCCTAACATCATTGTGCCACTGGATTTGAGCATCAATTAATTAAGTCAATGAGTTTCAGCAACAGTGATTCCTGCACTCTTGAGCATCACTGGGAAGGCTCCCTTCCTTCTAACAAAAGTATTAAATAAATGGTCCTCTTTGTAGTAGAGAAAACCTATGTACAAAGTAAATGTTGGGCCCGGAGATATAGCACAGTGGCGTTTGCCTTGCAAGCAGCCGATCCAGGACCAAAGGTGATTGGTTCGAATCCCGGTGTCCCACATGGTCCCCCGTGCCTGCCAGGAGCTATTTCTGAGCAGACAGCCAGGAGTAACCCCTGAGCACCGCCGGGTGTGACCCAAAAAAAAACAAAAACAAAAAAAAACAAAAAAAAAACAAAGTAAATGTTAAAGCAGATGGTGATACTAATTAATTCTAACAATTCATTACATGCTATGAAAAGTTCTCCAGCTAATTGAGGAAGAGTTTATGTTTCCCAAAGATATTACAAGACGGTTACCCAAAGACATTGCAAGAAAAAGAATTTATATGTCAATGTTCCCATGGTGAAATATTAAAAAAAAAACTTTAAAAATAACTGTGATTGAGATGGTGCAATAGCTTAATGAGCTGGAGCATATGTTTTGCTTGCAGGAGGTCCGGGCTTGATTTTGGGCACCATGTTGTCTTATGAACACCATCAGAAACAACTTCTCAGCATTAGGGGCTTATTATTGAAACATTTATGAGAAAAAACAAAACTGGAAAATATATTCATGCCTAAAATAGTTAAGATTTATTTTTAAAGTCACAGAAAAAAAAAATGAACCAGTAAATAAAAATTTCTTTTTTCATGAAAATATTCCACTAATAGAATGAAAATGTAAGTTTCAGATAGTATAAATATTTTGATATACATATATCTGACAAAAGAGTTTTTGAAGATTTACTGAGAAATTATAACAATTAATGAAAAATAGAGGCAAAAACACAATATAAAAATGACTGAGCTGTATGTTTCACAAAATAGGTTAAAATTTGGGCATTAAATGTGTTAAGATTCTCTGTTACATTGGTCATCAGCAGAAAACTAATTAAAAAACTGCAACTTGATTTTTTAAAACTGTGGAAAAATAAAGTAAAAATATATATGAATTTGTTTACTGAAAACATACACCATAAAATCCATGCACATTTTATTCCTAATAGTCTCAAACTAAAAATTATCCAAATGTGCAACTATGGTAGGATGGACAAATATTGTCATTAACATAGTAAAATCTAATATAGTTATAACAAAAAATAATATTCAGTGATAGATGAATCTCATAGCTATTAGATCAAATAAATCAGAGATAACAGCAAATGATAAACATGTGAAAAAATTGGAAATACTATTTATTGTTGATGGAGTATAAATTGGTAGTTATTTAGACAAAATAATTGACAGTACTTAATAAACATTTATATATAATGTGTTCCAGCATCTATACTTCTACTTAATGCTTAACTGAAACATATGAATTTCTTTACCAAAAACATACACCATAAAATCCATGCATATATTATTCCTAATAGTCTCAAACTAAAAATTATCCAAATGTGCAACTATGGTAGGATGGACAAATATTGTCATTCACATAGTAAAATTTAATATAGTTATAATAAAAATATCCAATAATAATCAGTAATAGATGAATCTCATAGCTATTAAATCAAATAAATCAGAGATAAAAAATTCATCAACTTTTATTAAATTGCTATAAATTAAAAATAAAAAAGTATTTTTCTGCAGTGTTAAAATTCAAAATTATAATTACTTTTGAGAAGATAATGGGAAGGTGTTTAAATACACCAGTGAGATTTTGCTAAATTTTTTTTCTTGGTCAGGATGCTGATTATTTGCACCTTTTGCATTTACTATACTTCAGTTTTACTTTGTTCTTTAAATAATTAAACATAAATTCTTTATAAAAATATCGAAACCATAAATAGTGTTTAGAAAATATCGGATTTTTTAAGGTAACCATCCCTATGTGTGTAGGATTTGAAAGACTTTAACTCAATAAAATAAAAACAATATATACATCTTGATTATGATGCAATCACTGTGAGATGATTCACTTTTTTCCTGGAGAGTGAAACAAAGCAAAACCTCAGGGTCAAATCAATGAAATAATGGGATTATTTTTGACATTAAACACCAAGTAGCACAGGACAGTTAGCCTGGTGAGAGAAGAAGTAAGCATGAAGAACACTATAATTGGTCCAGTAACTCTGTGGATTGTATTCTAGGGTACAGAATGAGCAGGGGATTTCTGGCAAAGTCAGATGAAGAGTTGAGTTTAAGAGACATAGTTGGTGTCTTGGGACACCAAGACACAGACCAGATAAAGAATATGCAAAGTAACTTTCTAGATATTAGTATCAATGTCAGATATAAAACAGCAGAAACTAGTACACTAACAACTGATTTAACATCTAACCATGAGAAAATATTAGCAATTTAAGGTCTACTATTAAAAACATAAAAATGAAGTGACTTAACAGACTAAATATTGTATTCATGGGCTGTAGAACAACTTCAATTAGCCAAATATACATACAATTGAAATTTCCAAGAAAGAAAAGAGGAAAAATAACACTTAAAATATTAATATTCCTGACCTTGCTCTATCTGGGTCAGTATGGTAAGTTAGCTGAGCAAAGGTCATTTCCAAAGGTACAAATCTGTTCAGAATATCTGTGGAAGCTCATACAGAGATTTACAGAAAGTGAAGAAACTGTGATAGTAAAAGTAAATGTCAGAGCTAAAGCAATCTGGATCAAGAATGTCTAGGCTTTCCTGGAATCGAGCAGAGAGAGCACTGACATGATGGTTTCCAAGAAGATTTTAATAAAATCTCTCTCTCTCTCTCTTTTTTTTTTTTATTACAGGAGAAAGAAAAGTTTGGACAAGAAAAAGTTTGAGACTTTGGAATTTGGGTTTTAATGTTCTCTGTTGTTTTGGTTGGGTTTATAAGTTTGTAGGATTGGCCTTGTTTTCAATGTAAAGACCATATTCTGTGAGCAGAAAATGTGAGCCCCAAAGTATTGGTAGCTGGAACATATTTCCAAACCCAATCAGCTTAAAAATAAGACAGTTGGACAGGATCAGTGGCACATGAGGTAAAGTGTCTGCCTTGCCTGTGCTAGCCTAGGAGGGACCATGGTTGAATTTCCCCCCACCCCCAGTCCCATATGGTCCTCCAAGCCAGGAGCGATTTCTGAGCGCATAGCAGGAGTAACCTCTGAGAGTCAACGGATGTGGCCCAACTTCCCCCCAAATAAATAAAAGATAGTATGGTAATAATACCCAGAGACAACAGAGATGCGGGTCAGAAGACCAGCCCATGATATGATGTGTTGAGACTGGTGAGCTCAGCTAGAGAAATAATCTAACAACTACCATGACAATGATAGTGAGAGAGAAATGCAATGCCTGTCCAAAAGACAGGCAAAGGGTGGGCGAGGAGGGAAATGGAGGACATTAGAGGCGGCATAGTTGTACTGGTGAAGGGGATGTATATTTTATGACTAAAACCCAACTACTAACATGTTTTTAACCATAGTGCTTAAATAAAGGAATTATTAAAAAAAAAAGAAAGACTGATTAACCCCAATCATTACTGTCATTTCTTATTCTAGTATACAGAAGTGATTAAAATAGCCATATGGTAAATTGAATATAATTTTCATATCTTTGTGTAGCTCTGATTATCTACAATAAATCTTTGTGTGGTCTTAAAAAAGATGTCAGGATAGGAGATTGTATAACATTAAAGCTAACCTCTGTTTTAAAATATTTATGGAGGAAAACAAGACTTAGAAGGGGAGGGAAAAAGGGAGAGAAAGTAGAGAGAGAAAATATATTAATCTTCCTTTTTCTAATTTTTATTCCAGTTTTCTCTCTAATCTTACCTCCTTAAATAGGTTGAAAATACTTTGTAAATACCATGTAGTTAGGGTACACATCTTTTACTAAGTTGTTCCCACTAACATGGCAAATAAAGAAATTAATTAAAATTGTTTAGCAGTTTGAAAAATAAAACATACAAATCAATTAAGTCTATCTAATACGAATGGACATTGAAATTTAATTTTGTAGTGTTTAGTTTTATTTTCTCATTTTTATAGAGGTATCATGATTTACAGAACAGAGATAAATCTATGCATATACCATTCTAACACCATACCCATCATTGGATTGCCCATTTCCCTCCACCAGTGTCTTCTAAATCCTTATAATTCACAACCCTTCTCAAGCTCAGCTCTGTAGACTTACTCTTCAGTCCTATTGTCTATAGCTGTTTGTTTTTGCATTTTATTTGATTCTATATTTTAATGGTCTCTCTTTTCTTAATTTAGGAAAACATTTATTATATTTTTTCTAATTTTTAAAAGTTAGTGTTTCCTGCATTTCAATTTGTAGTTAATTTTAATTTTCAAAGCATTATGATCTGAGAGAATAGGTGATACAAGTTCTGTCCCCTTGATTTTAAGGAGAAAAGTTTTGTGAACCAGAATGAGATCTATTTGGGAGAATTCCACACGTACTGGTATAGAATATGTACTAAACTTTTGTGGTGGGGGATGTGGGAAGGGACTTCCATTTCTTCTTTCAAAGCTTCTGAAACCTTTTAAATTTCTGGTTAGAAAACCATTTAAACTGTCTACTAATGGCCCAGAAATTGGTAAATGGTATTGGAAGAAATTGGTAATATTCCCAAGATACCCAATATTTCTTCCCAAAGCTGATATTCCTGTCTTCCTGTAGTTTCCAGTGTCTTCCTGAACCTTTTCAGTAAGCAAAACCCAGATTCTCATCCTTGTGTCATAAAGAAAACTGCAAAATGTCCTTAAGGTAGAAGTGGCCACAGAGATCTGTTCACTTCTTCCATGTTATTTCATTTCTGGAGTTTGGCCCATCCCATTTTCTTTGCCATTGCTGCTGTCTGCTAACTTCAGAAGATTAGTACATTTCATTTAGCTTTGCTTCTTGTTCTCAGTGGCAACACTGATCAGCCAAATCTAGTGTTTTGCAACACTCTGAAGATATATACCACAGTATAATTTTATTCCTAGAATCTGATATCAAATATCAATCGAGCAATTCAAGTTTAGTAATAGTTTGCATACAATGAACTTATTAGTGTTACTTTTTTTAGTGTAATTACATTTTGGGGTCACGGGGCATTAAGAGACCTCAAGAATAAATTCTCTAGATAATGAGAGGAAAGCTCATTTAAATTGAAATATGATTAGCAATAGCTGAAAAGTAGATGCTGGCTGACATAGTAAGAGAAGTGACATAGAAACAGATTTAAGGATTGGAAGGAATGATTTTCTTGTGCATGGACAGCTTTGTTGCCCATTCACGTAATATATGTATTTAAATTTTCTTAGCAAATTTTGAAAAGAAATTGAAAGATTAATTCTCTCTCTATCTCATGTGTGTGTGCATGCCATGATTTGTTAGGAAATGTTTTCTTGCCTTATTTTTGGCTATGTGTCAAGGGTGGAGCTTGAATATATGATATAATTGCTTACATTGACTAAGAAAAATGTTAAGTTTGCAAAGCCCATAGCTGATCAATAGCTAGCATTATAAACAGTTCTACTCCTTTTATCTACATGTCACTTTTACTAATTACTTAACTCCTTAATTAGATTTAAGTAATGCTTGTGTACACAATAGCTTTTTAATCTAAATAATTGGCTGAGCACAGAGCAGAAACATTCAAATTTTATTACTGTTTGAACCCTCCTAGGGATTACTTTTTGACCTTAATTTTAAAGCTGAAAGATTTATGTATGAACTGAAATATTTGTTTATATGTTTTAAAGAAAATTAATATCTAAACAATATTTACTAAGGACTGGTACAAATAATATAGTACTTGTTAATTATAATTAAATGCTTAAGTCAGAGATGCTTTCTCTGATTCTAAAAACACTTAGTGACCTTTTCTATGGGTAAAAATGTAACTTTTATATAATATCTTTGGAAAAATATTTACCATTTCATCCATAAAAGGCAGAGTTAAATGCTTGCATCATTTCATATCCTTATATAAGATATATACATATACCTTATATGATATATATGAAATTACACTGTATATACTTTATAATTTAACTAATTATAGACTTAAAAAATTTGTCTTGTAACTATATTTTCATAAAATATGACTTAAATGGGAACAGGGTGTATTACATATGAATACACATGACTGATAGACATGAAAGCTGTTTGAGAATTTCACCATGTTTTGTGGACATTATTATATACATATGTCTTTTGAATAATATTATCTTGTTAGAATAATCTTTAAACATATAAATACCAGGCAAAAATTCACAGCTGAAGGTCCTGAAATTGTAATATTAATGTCAGTAATAGAGCATCTATTTCATTGCAAGATTTACAATATGGAAAAGTATACATTTATTATTGTTAATTTCACAAATTAAACAAGCATTTAGCATATATATAAAAATGTTACACTTTGCTTAAAATTAGGGTTAGGGTTATATTGTTTTTTTCTGTTAGTGAGACCTTTCTATATCCAAAAGTTATTTTCCAGTTTTCCAGATTTATTTTGATAATGTTAAACACTATTAATTTTTCTTATATAAAGACATTTGACTACTTGATAGAAATAGAAAAATCTATCATAAAAACAGAGTCATATTTTTCATTATACTTTTTCTTTTGATTTTATTTTCATATTATTTTAAAATGTTATGTAGGAAACCATCGATCTGATTAAAACATAATGTATGCTGGTATTTGGAGTTTTTTGGAGTAAGTGCAAGTACCCTCACCACTGCTCACCCTCACCCTCACTCTCACCCTCACCACTGCTGCCACTTGCAAAGTCCTGGAAACCTAAAACGCACCCCAGAAAATCTGAAGTATCAGCAAGAGTGCTTGGAATTCCTGAACATATTCAGAGCAATGCAAAAACTCCAATTTTTTAAATACTCTGATCCCCATAGGAAAACAGCTATTTAGTTGCCAATATGTATCTGAAGCCACCTAATATTCAGAAAAACAAAAAGGGACAAATAATCAACTAAAAACAAGAGCATATTTAACATTCTGAAAATTGTGTCATTGTAAGATACAATAATTTTCACAAATTTTCTTGTTTCTGTACTATTTTTTCTTTACTTAATTTTTAAAAAGTAGTTTAATACTCATTTACCTAGAAAAATATAATGTGATCAACTATGTTAATTATGTGATAGATGTCTTTAAATAATGAAATTTATATAAAATTTTATTTAGAACTTTGAATTAGAAAGTTATTTAAGATTAACTTTAGGCATACAATATTCCAGGCACTATCCCTTCACCACTGTCTACATCCCTTTACAAATATCTCCAGTTTCCCTCTCAACCTCTAGCCTCCTCTATCACAGACTTTTTGTTTTGTTTTTGTTTTTGGGCCACACCTGGTGATGTTCAGGCTTACTCAAGGCTATGTGCTCAGAAATCACTCCTGGCTTTGGGGACCATATGGGACACCAGGGGATCAAACCGAGGTCAGTCCTTACAGCTTGTGCCACTGCTCCAACCCTGTCTTTTTTTTTTTTTAAATAAATTTTGACACTGTGTTTACATTACTGTTACTGATAGAATTTCATATATCACACCTTTTTATTACCATTTAACACTACTCTCTCTTCCTATTTGATCATTACTGTCCACCTTTGCATAGTTACCTGATGAATCTGTTAATTTTCTTAGTTTCTTTGCTGTAGTTGGTTGTACTAATTTCTTCTTTTACTCAGAAGACCTTAGTAAAAACAAGATCAAATAAATATTTACATAGGCTGTATTTTATGGTTTCACTTTTTTAATGTTTAAATCTTAAATCCATTTAGAATGACAACTTTTATTCATAGCATTTATCATGAACCTGATTTTTAAAATAATTTTTATTGTGACCAACGTGAATTACAAGTCTTTCACAGTCTATTTAAGGTACATAGTGATATTGACTCAGGGGTATTCCCACCACCCCTGTAGATCTCCCTCCAACCCGGTTCCCAGCATCCACTTCCTTTGCCCCCCCCCAAACTGCTAGTATAATATAACTGGTCCCCTCTGTGTATAGCTTGTTGAAGATTGGCTATCAATTCTGTTGTCATTGACTTTGGGTTTAGTGTTTAAGTCTGATAATTTTTTATTTCTACTCAATGTTCATACGACTAGTTAAGTCATCCATTCCCCCCCTCAATTTATGAGGCAGAACAAGACGATTCAATTTATGTGGTTCTGTTTGAAATAAGAGAAAAAAAGAAAATGAAAAAAAAATACCAAAAAACAAAAAATAAAAAACAAAACAAACAAAAAACCAGAAGTCCATCTAGAGGTTATAAATATCAATTTAAAACAAAGAAAGGGAAAAAAAAGATGAAAATCATAACAAAAAAGCAAAACAAAACCAACAACAACAAACAAATAGACAAAACAAAACAAAAAAAGAAACAAAAATCAAACAAAATGCCAAAACCAGCAACTACAAAAAAGCACTGCAGCAACAAATACAACAACCAATAACCACGAGACCGAAAGAAAAAAAAAAAAGAGAAAAGAAAAAAGGAAGGAGGACTGGTGTGGCAAGGTTTTCTTTGTTTTTGTTTTTTGGATGTGGTTTTTTTTTCCATAGGCATAGTAAATATTAAGGAAATTAGAAAGGGAAGTTTCTTGGCCTAAAAGATAAAGGGTTTCTCTGCCCTTGAAGCATACTGTCATGGAAACAACTACAGGCTCCCTACATGCTCCTTTCACACCCCAAGAAATTTTTACTGTGCTAGGAAAATTTCCACTCAGTTGTGGCTGATAGAATCAGGCCTCTCTAACTAGAGATCTTGGTATTTGTACAAGTCATAGGATGAAGCCTAGAATAGCATATTTCTTAACAGTTCTAGTAGTTCTGTTCCATCCCTATCGTTGTAATCAGTCTTCTGTAATTGGTGGTCTTGATTTTGCACAGATCCTGGGACAAGCCTAGGCTAGAGTTCTTTATTATGTTTCCAGAAGATCTGTTCTGTTGCAGTTGTCAAAGACAGACCTCTGGAATTAGAGCTCTTGTTTATTGTACAAAATGAACCTGATTTTTATATATACCAGTTTTTTAAAAGCCATTGTTGTTGAGTTACTAGGATTTAAAATACTGTTTTACACACATTTTGTGCATGCACAATTCTAACACCACATCATTAATCAGAGAGTTTATTTCCCTCTACCAGTCTCCCAAGGACCCATCGGCCATTATCACCACTCTCAGCATGTAAGCTCAGTTCTACAGGAAAAAAAATCTTCAGTTCTGAGAACTTTGACTATTTGTTGTTCTATTTGTGTGTGTTTAAAGATGGTGTCATTCAAACACATATAGATGAATAGAGTTCATTAGTAAACTCTTTTTCAAAATATGAATCATTTTTTAGAGTATACGAGGTTTTAAAAGCCTCTCTTTGTGTGCTATTTTGTACTTGTTCTTTCTTGTTCTACTTTATGTTTATAAATGAAGCTTCATGAAGTATATTCTTAGCTTTTAAAGTCAGATAAAATGAATATTTTAACCTCACCAAAACTTACTTACTAGTTAAATGACTTTACTATAATACACTCATTTTTCTTAGGTTTTATTTAGATAAGGAACTATTCCAGAGGTTTACTTTTTAAATTTTAAAAATTTTACTATAATAGCTTATTGATTGAGTCATTCACTTATGTAGCAAAGCATGTAGCAGGTACTGCTTCAAATGCTGGTGATATAGTGTTGAATAGCCATAAAATGTTCCCTTATTTCATGCAATTTATGTTTTTCTATGAAGAAAGAAGTAAATGAAGGCGGGGAAAATCCGCGAAAGTACACCGGCCCAGTGGGGCTCAGCTGTGAAAGACTGTGAGTGTGACCTGTCTATGTCTGTCTACTGTCCTCTTGCGTGAAACTCTTGCGAGTGGGGCAAAAAGAGCCTCCAGAAACTCGCTCGCCCAGACACCATTTTCAGGGAGGGACTTCAGAGCATAAAAACCGGCTAACCTTTGCAAAAGCTGGCTCCCTGTGTGTGACACCAGGCGGGGAAAATCCGCGAAAGTACACCGGCCCAGTGGGGCTCAGCTGTGAAAGACTGTGAGTGTGACCTGTCTATGTCTGTCTACTGTCCTCTTGCGTGAAACTCTTGCGAGTGGGGCAAAAAGAGGCTCAGAGGAGCACGGCCGCTCCGCTTTGCTACGCGGCCGTGCACTCTTTCTAAGGAAAGAACTCCATTGCAACAAGAAGGAAAAATCACACTAAGAACGGCGCTATATCACAGAAGCAAACATTCCTCTCTGGACTGTCTTCTCTGTTGCATGGTCGGGCCTAAGATTTGACCCAGTGTGAGGCTTCATCCACGGAGGACTCCCCTCCCATAGAGGCAAGTCAGCCCATCCAGAAAGGGAGGAGCCAGAGGAGTGTGCTGCCTACATCATATAGACAATGAATACCACTACAACACGTAGAAAAACCCACAATACAAGTGTGACAATGGGGAAACAACGCAGGCCAGCATCAGACATAGAGAATGAAGATGACAATTCTGAGGACCAGATAATGACTGAACAACTAATCAACCTCTCAGATAAGGACTTTAGACTAGCAATATGGAAGGTGCTCAACAGACTCCAAGAAACCATGGATCGAGTTGAACAGAACACTAATAAGAACCAAGAAAATATGAAGGCAGAAATGACAAAACTCCAAACTGAAATAACATGTCAACTAACAGGACTGAAAAAGTCAGTAAACGAAGTGAATGACAAAATGGATAAGCTCTGGGACAGGGTATCAGAAGCTGAGAATAGACTTGGTGCTGTGGAAGATGAGATACATAACAATTCCATACAGCAGGAGAGATTGGACAAAAAACTTAAAGCAAATGAGCAGACAATGGGAAAATTAGTCAAAGAATGGGAACAGACGAAAATAGAAGTCTATGATAAGATCAACAGAAACAACTTAAGAATCATTGGAGTCCCAGAGACCCAGGAAGAAAATTTCCAGGAAGAATCAATGGTCAAGAACATCATTAAAGAGAAACTTCCAGAGCTAAAGAATATATGTGATCAAATCCTGCATGCCCGAAGAGTACCAACCAAAAGAGACCCCAGAAAAACCACCCCAAGACACATCCTAGTTACAATGACAAATCCCACAGATAGAGACAGAATTCTGAAAACAGCAAGATCAAAAGGGGAAATCATGTTCAAGCAAGCTTCCCTGAGATTTACAGCAGACCTGTCACCAGAAACGCTCAATGCCAGAAAGCAGTGGTGGGATATTGTGACAAGACTGAATGAAATGAATGCTTCACCCAGAATACTATACCCAGCAAAACTCACTTTCCGGTTTGATGGAAGAATACATGGTTTCACAGACAAAAAACAGCTCAGAAACTTCACAGACACAAAACCAGTCTTAAGAGAAAAACTGAAAGACCTAATCTAAGACAAGACTACCCAAAAGACACACCAAATTTTGAAATAAAGATGGCGTTAAATCCCAGGACAATTCTTTCTCTCAACGTCAATGGACTAAATGCACCACTTAAGAGACATAGAGTGGCTAAATGGATCAAAAAACTCAATCCAACCTTCTGCTGCCTACAAGAAACGCACCTGAATAGTCAGAACAAACATAGACTCAAAATAAAAGGCTGGAGAAAAGTTATCCAAGCAAACAACACCCATAAAAAAGCTGGAGTGGCCATACTAATATCAGATAATGCAAACTTTATACTCAGGAAGGTTGTAAGGGACAAAGACGGACATTTTATATTAATCAAGGGGTACGTAGAGCAGGAAGAATTCACTCTCCTAAACATATATGCACCGAATGAGGGGCCAGCAAAATATTTAATACAACTGTTGACAAATCTGAAAAATAATATCAACAACAACACGATAATTGTGGGGGACCTTAACACGGCTTTGTCAACACTGGACAGGTCAACCAGACTGAAACCCAACAAGAATATACTAGACCTGAGGAGAGAAATGGAAGAAAGAGGCCTAGTGGATATATATAGGACACTCCATCCCCAGAAACCTGGATACACATTCTTCTCCAATGTACATGGGACATTCTCCAGGATAGACTACATGCTGGCACATAAAACATACCTCCATAAGATCAAGAGGATAGAAATTTTGCAGGCTACCTTCGCTGACCACAAGGCTCTGAAATTATTTGTGAACTCCAAAGGGACTCAGAAGAAACACTTTAACACCTGGAAGTTAAACAGCCTCATGCTCAATAACCAGTGGGTCCGAGATGAAATCAAGGAGGAAATAAAAAGGTTCCTGGAAACAAATGACAATCAAGACACAAACTCTCAGAACTTATGGGACACAGCAAAAGCAGTACTGAGAGGAAAATTTATAGCTTTGCAAGCACACATCAGGAAGGAAGAAGGAGCTTACCTGAGTAGCTTAATGACACAGCTAATAGAACTAGAAAATGCTCAACAAAAGGACCCAAGAATAGGAAGACAGAAGGAAATAACAAAGCTGAGAGCAGAAATCAACGAAGTGGAAACTCAAAAAACAATCCGAAAGATCAACGAAAGCAGAAGTTGGTTCTTTGAAAAAATAAACAAGATTGATAGACCACTGGCAAACCTAACAAAGAAAGAGAGAGAGAGAAACTTGATAACTCGTATCAGGAATGAAAAAGGAGAGATCACTACTGATATGACAGAGATTCAAAGGGTAATCAGAAACTACTTTGAAAAACTCTACGCCACTAAAAATGAGAACCTGGAAGAAATGGATAAATTCTTGGACTCTTATAATCTTCCACGGTTGAAGGAAGAGGATGTAGCATATCTAAACACCCCCATCACCATTGATGAAATTAAAACAGTAATCAAATGTCTGCCGAAAAACAAAAGCCCAGGTCCAGATGGATTCACTAATGAATTCTATCAAACTTTCCAAGAGGAACTACTGCCAATCTTGGCAAGACTCTTTCATGAAATTGAACAAACAGAAACACTTCCAAATAGCTTTTATGAAGCCAACATCACCTTGATACCTAAACCAGACAGAGACGCTACCAAAAAAGAAAATTACAGACCAATATCACTGATGAATGCAGATGCAAAGATCCTCAACAAAATCCTGGCAAATAGGATTCAATGCCTCGTTAAGAAGATCATCCACTACGATCAAGTAGGTTTCATCCCAGGAATGCAAGGCTGGTTTAACATCCGTAAATCTATCAACATAATACACAACATCAATAACAAGAAAAATAAAAACCACATGA
This sequence comes from Suncus etruscus, assembly GCF_024139225.1. NCBI lineage: Eukaryota > Metazoa > Chordata > Mammalia > Eulipotyphla > Soricidae > Suncus > Suncus etruscus. The sequence continues at coordinate 87,609,741 of NC_064853.1, read as the reverse complement.
TCATATCAATAGATGCAGAGAAAGCATTTGATAAGGTCCAACACCCATTCTTGATCAAAACTCTCAGCAAGATGGGAATGGAGGGAACCTTCCTCAATATAGTGAAGGCCATCTACCACAAGCCAGTGGCAAATATTATCCTCAATGGAGAAAAACTGAAAGCCTTTCCTCTAAATTCTGGCACAAGACAAGGCTGTCCTCTCTCACCACTCCTATTCAACATAGCACTGGAAGTACTTGCTATAGCGATTAGGCAAGAAAAGGATATCAAGGGAATCCAGATAGGAAAGGAAGAAGTCAAGCTCTCACTGTTTGCAGATGACATGATACTCTACTTAGAAAACCCTAAAGACTCTATCAAAAAGCTTCTAGAAACAATAGACTCATATAGCAAGGTGGCAGGCTACAAAATTAACACACAAAAATCAATGGCCTTTCTATATACCAATAGTAATAAGGATGAAATGGACATTAAGAAAACAACCCCATTCACAATAGTACCACACAAACTCAAATATCTTGGAATCAACTTGACTAAATATGTGAAGGACCTATACAAAGAAAACTATAAAACTCTGCTCCAAGAAATAAGAGAGGACACACGGAAATGGAAACACATACCCTGCTCATGGATTGGCAGGATTAACATCATCAAAATGTCAATACTCCCCAAGGCATTATACAGATTTAATGCCATCCCTCTAAAGATACCCATGACATTCTTCAAAGAAGTGGATCAGACACTTTTGAAATTCATTTGGAACAATAAACACCCTCGAATAGCTAAATCAATCATTGGGAAAAAGAATTTGGGAGGAATTACTTTTCCCAACTTTAAACTGTACTACAAAGCAACAGTTATCAAAACAGCATGGTATTGGAATAAGGATAGGTCCTCAGATCAGTGGAATAGGCTTGAATACTCAGAAAATGTTCCCCAGAGATACAACCATCTAATTTTTGATAAAGGAGCAGGAAATCCTAAATGGAGCAGGGAAAGCCTCTTCAACAAGTGGTGTTGGCACAATTGGATAGCCACTTGCAAAAAATTAAACTTAGACCCCCAGCTAACATCATGTACAAAGGTAAAATCCAAATGGATTAAAGACCTCGATATCAGCCCCAAAACCATAAGATATATAGAACAGCACATAGGCAAAACACTACAGGACATTACAGGCATCTTCAAGGAGGAAACTGCACTCTCCAAGCAAGTGAAAGCAGAGATTAACAGATGGGAATATATTAAGCTGAGAAGCTTCTGCACCTCAAAGGAAATAGTGCCCAGGATACAAGAGCCACCCACTGAGTGGGAGAAACTATTCACCCAATACCCATCAGATAAGGGGCTAATCTCCAAAATATACAAGGCACTGACAGAACTTTACAAGAAAAAAACATCTAACCCCATCAAAAAATGGGGAGAAGAAATGAACAGACACTTTGACAAAGAAGAAATACGCATGGCCAAAAGACACATGAAAAAATGTTCCACATCACTAATCATCAGGGAGATGCAAATCAAAACAACGATGAGATACCACCTCACACCCCAGAGAATGGCACACATCACAAAGAATGAGAATAAACAGTGTTGGCGGGGATGTGGAGAGAAAGGAACTCTTATCCACTGCTGGTGGGAATGCTGTCTAGTTCAACCTTTATGGAAAGCGATATGGAGATTCCTCCAAAAACTGGAAATCGAGCTCCCATACGATCCAGCTATACCACTCCTAGGAATATATCCTAGGAACACAAAAATACAATACAAAAACCCCTTCCTTACACCTATATTCATTGCAGCTCTATTTACCATAGCAAGACTCTGGAAACAACCAAGATGCCCTTCAACAGACGAATGGCTAAAGAAACTGTGGTACATATACACAATGGAATATTATGCAGCTGTCAGGAGAGATGAAGTCATGAAATTTTCCTATACATGGATGTACATGGAATCTATTATGCTGAGTGAAATAAGTCAGAGAGAGAGAGAAAAACGCAGAATGGTCTCACTCATCTATGGGTTTTAAGAAAAATGAAAGACACCCTTGTAATAATAATTTTCAGACACAAAAGAGAAAAGAGCTGGAAGTTCCAGCTCACCTCAGGAAGCTCACCACAAAGAGTGATGAGTTTAGTTAGAGAAATAACTACATTTTGAACTGTCCTAATATTGAGAATGTATGAGGGAAATGTAGAGCCTGTTTAGGGTACAGGCGGGGGTTGGGGGGGGAGGAGGGAAATTTGGGACTTGGGTGATGGGAATGTTGCACTGGTGATGGGTGGTGTTCCTTTTATGACTGAAACCCAAACACAATCATGTATGTAATCAAGGTGTTTAAATAAAAAAAAAAATTAAAAAAAAAAAGAAGTAAATGAAATACAAATAATATATTTACTAGACTACAGAGCAAGTAACCACCGAATTAAGAGTATCATTTATATTTACTATATATGTATGTATAACAATATTTTATTATTTTAGCTAACGCTAAGAAAAATTAAATTTTAGTTTTAAATTTTGTTAAAATATTTTACATAGAACTCGTTGAAATGAACAATATAGAAGCAGAATTCAGATTTTTACCATCACTGTTAGATGTTATAGTTATCCTTAGCAAAGAGCTATTCAAATTTTAAACAAACTAATATAATTTTGTTAGTGCTTAATATGTGTTTTAAGCAGTGACTCTTACTGTAATACAGGTTACAGTTCTTTTTAATAAATTTTGATTTTCAAAGTAGTAAGTTAAATATCCTTTGATAGAATTTTCTATAAATACCCGCATCAGTATAACACAGTTCTGTATAGTGAGAGGAAAAATAAAGGTATCTTTTCTTTTTATTTATGTATTTTTTGTTAGATCACACCTAACATTGCTCAAGGCTGGCTTCTTTTGTTTGTTTGTTTGTTTGTTTGTTTGTTTGGGGCCAGACTGGTGATGCTCGGGGGTTATTTCTGGCTATGTACTCAAAAAAATGTTCCTGGCTTGAAGGATCCTATGGGACTCTGGGGGATCAAACCGAGGTTCGTCCTAGGTCAGCCACTTGCAGGGCAAATGCTCTACTGCTGTGCCACCACTCTGGCCCCTTGAGGCTCACTTCTGACTCTGCAGAACAGGTCTCTCCTGGCAGGAACCATGGCTCACTTGTGGCAGAACTTGGGGAAACAAATGAAGTGCCAAGAGTTGAATCTGGGTCAGCTGCATGCAAGACAAGTACCCAAGCCACTGGAGTATTGTTTGGTCCCAATTATATCCTTTCTTGATGAAGATAAATTTCTCCTGTAGTTATAAAAAAAAGGAAATGGTGAGACAGTAAATAGAATTTATGTTTATTTTTTTCAAAAGCTTTTTGATTAGATAATTCAAGGGTTTGTGGGAAGAAATTGATAACCTAATGTTGAAATACAGGCCTCTATCACTGAATATTAAAATTTTTTAAAAAAAATACTGTGAATTCACTGAATTTTCTTCTCTAGTGAGAAAAAGATACATTTAAAGACAGACTAGAGAAGGTAAAAGTCAAATATTTCATGTACACTTATAATAATTGTCATGGCAATAGAATGCTATGATAATATTTGGGAGAAATTTAGAGTATCAGGCCACACACAAAAAATATAATGCTTTTCTTTTTTAGCAACAAGCTTTTGGACGTTCATTTCCATTGAAGATGCTCTGACATATGGCATTACCCATCGCTCAGCAGGCACTTTCTTAATTGGAAAACATGTGCACTTTTCTTTTAGACTCGTCAGTATACTCTGGAGAAAACACTTTACCATCTATGGCCATTCACGTCTGTTCTTTATCTGCCTCAGAAGTTTTGTGTGAACAAATTTGATTGCATTCCTGTGACAACAATCACTATTTTAGCTGCCCTTGTGATTAGACCAAGGGTGGGGGGATAGAAAACTCCAGAGAACAGAAGATAATGCTTTGAAAGTTTTCACTGTATCTATTTGAAAGAAAAGGTGCAAAACAAGGTCATGAACTAATTCTTTAGGTTTATGATGGTTGTGATGAAAAGAAAAAAATATTCGTAAATATTTCCCATTGACTCAATTTCCCATTTAGAAATAGATTCCAGAGGAAATTGTACTTTTACAGCTAAATGTTATAGTGATTACTTTACCTTCACCCCAGAAGTTGTTGACAGTTGTTTCTAAGATGTCCAGAGCTGGATTTTCTAATGCATGTCACCTTGAACATAAAATTAAGGTCAGTCAAGGTCCTATGGAAAGCCAGGATTATTATCACATTTAAGCACGCATATCTTCTAGATTTGGAATATATAATTAAGAAATTATCAGAGAATTCTATCCTAAGGAAAAGCCGAACAGCTCAAGGCAAAAATCATGTTAAATAAGGTCATCTTTCCTCATCCTATGAGCCCATCCTCTCTTTAGTTTTCACACTCTTGGTCCAAAGAATATCAATACCTGTGTTTAATTTGAATTTATAGCCATGAAAGTTCTTCATGTGCACATAATTGATTTTGGCATTTATTTTACTAATCTGATGTAAATTTGTTTGTTGACTTTAAGAAGAGAAGGAGGGAAGAAAAAATGTCTCCCTTGCTGAAACAGTGTTTGGAAGTTTGGAGGAAATTATTGCAGAACCACAACTACCTCTTTTCCTCAACTAGCAACATCTGTCATCTGGTATCTGAAGGTCAGATGATTCAGGTGAAGGTCAGATGATTCAGTGCTGGTATATGGGTCATCTTGAAGGATAATAGTCTCCAAAAGAACTGCTTTTTAACTCTATACCATTTACCTCCAGGAAAATTCCATGCTAGGCATATAAACTAAATCTTACTGTGAACTCAGAAAAATTAACCCAAGAAGGTGCCTTTGAAGGAGTTTCATCATGCATAATGTTTGAAACCCAAATTTTGAACTCTTTATAGAAGGAAATATCTTTTCTCCCCAACATGACATTGCATATCTTCTTTCCCCAGACTGAAATTATTTCCCTAATCTCATTATGGCTTTTTAAATAAGCTATTGTGGTTGTTTCTCAATAGTTGTTGTGGTTTCATTATCAATAATTTGGGGACAGCTTCTAGGCCACCAAAGCAATCATCAGGGTACCATGTGGTATTGGGGATTAACTCAGGATTTCATATATGCAACACATGTGCTCTACCACTTGACTCATATCTTCTTTCACACAAATTTAATATTTGTATGAATAAAAAAATCACCCTTTAGTATTCCCAGTAGCTACCAACCAAATACCATACACAAGATTGAAAGGTCAAAAAATCAGACTTGCTTTACTTGCCTTTTCGGGGAGTGGCTCTAAGAGATCAATGTCTTATTTTTCTGTCTGCTTTCTTTTTATCCAAGTAGCTATTATATTAACTGGTTTGATGTAATTTTGGATCAATGAGAAAGAGAAATGAAAGTCTTTAGACAATACTTAGAGATATTATTAAGAAGAATGCAATATATAAGAAATATCTTCATAACGCTTCTTTAATTATGAAGAGAGACTCCAGATAATATGATAGTGCTTTGGGCTTTTGGGATTCACTCTAATAACATTCATTGTAGATCTGAGAAAATATTTTTTAACCATTTTGTATTTGCCTTAGTTTCCATTTTTGTTGTGGCTTAGTAATTTACTTAGAAAAGCTGCTGTCAGTTAAATAAATACTTGAACAAAACTTGAAACAATGACTGGTACATAGTAAACATTGTAAAAGCAATACAAATATTTCCCATTGTATTAGTAGTTTGAAGGATGTTATTTGTCTGTTACACTGATTTTTTGAACCACAGAAAATGCTCACAGGATTTAGTATTGCTGCCATATATAAACATTCTAAATAGAATATGCATATTGTTCATCAGTTTTCTCAAAAATAAGAAAATTGATGAGTTTCTGCACCAGACAATGTATTATTTCAAGCAATAAAGATTAATTTATATCAACATTTAATTTATGTAAGTAATAAATAATAGATTATCTTAATGATCTATGATTAACATTTAACTAAAATTATCTTTGAGAATTTATCATTTAGGATATCTGAAAACTACTAAGGTATGCAAATTATTTTTATTAATATTATTTGAATTATTATTTTTAACCAGTCTAAACATATCAGGTGCTAACTAGTGATCAATGTGTGGATACAATTAATCAAAGATTATATTAAAATTTCCAAGAATTTGAGTATTTGTCCCTGCTTTTCAACATCTAGGTATTAATACATTCATCCACTAGATGTCAATGTTTCCATAAAAATGAAGAAAGGCATTCTGTTGTTATCCTTGAAGCAGAGGATTAATTGATTGCTATAAAAAATGTTAGATGAAATAAAATGTTCTCCTTGCTTTTCAAACGAAGATAAGCTAATAACTTTGGACACAATTTTACTTCTCTGCATTCACCAAATGTCCAATTACATATCCTCTCTGTTTAGACCTTCAAAACAATATAAAATTGAATGAAATCAATGAAAGAAGTCACAGGAGGATATCTGCAGAGCACTATCAACTACATAAATAAAGCAATTCAATATATGTCTCCATTTTTTTTTTAGATTCAATGACTTAGTAAGTTATGTTCTTCCTGTATCTCACCCTCTGCTCTTTTTCTTTTAGATTTGTTCAAGACATTAAATAAAATCTTTATGAAAATAATGTATCAGTCGTTTTTTCTTTAAGGTTGGCTTACTTAATTGAGATTAAATGATTTCACCAGAAGTCTCAAGTTTTCTGATGTTCTGTTTTTCCATTTGTCTGAGTGCACATTGTAGAGGGCGTGCCACAGCCTTCTGACACAGATCATCAGCAACACCACAAAGAACTCTCAGCGGAGGCAAGAAAACAATTGATGTGATGTAGGAAAACCATGTAAATTGAAGTGTCTAAATGAATCAGTGGAATGCTGCAAGGATGAAGTCCAGGAAAACAAGTACAAGGGCTTCTAAATTTTCCTGACCTGTGGTTTTACTTAGTATATGTCCTTTTGCCCATAACCAACTATTAAACCAAATGAGACATAGCATTTTATTGCAGGTGTAGAGAAAGTTTTCCAAAGTCAAATATCACCTGGAAATATATTCTGCTGTGTATGCTAAATAAATCTAGGAAGCTTCTCAGTTAAAACAGAGAGCTGGATGAGCCTGGGAATGCTTTTCTATTCAAAATAGTAGAAAAAGTGTGTTTCAGGGATTCAGCCATCTCAGGATATTTTGAGGGCTAACAAGCATATAAAGCATATGGCCTCAGAGACTGTGCTGGACACTGATTTTGAAATGTAACACAAGGTTAACAGCAGCATATGCTATCATCCAGGAGGTATCAGAGTTCTGGGAACTATGTTAATTTATCACATTTAGGCTTTTTCCTAAAATAATGTTTTTCTGTGCATTTTCTAAAAGTTAATGTTATCAAGGCTAAAATGATTCAGAAAGAGGGGAATTTTATTTTGCTTGACAGTCCACTAAAGTCTTTCACAAAGTAACAGTTTTTGTGTTCTGTCTTGTGAAATATTAAAAAAATTAAAATGCTGAAAGTAAAAGTAGTTATTTGTGAAGGACAATTACTTTAATTATGCAATAATTCAATGTAATAGTCTAAACATTTTCAAGATGAAATTCTTAATTTTAAATATAATAGACATAAATTAGTCACATTAACTCAGAATATTAGATTTGAAATTGTGCAGATACTAATTTCTGAAACTCAGGGCTGGCAGTGACAAAAAAAGACTATTTTCAAATGGACCCCTTTTTTGTCCAAACCGCTTGTCACTGATGTCTTAAATGATCACATTAGAGATAAACAAAAGAAATATCTTTGGTATGAAAAAGAAATCCAGGTAACATGTTGCTATAATAAATGTCTTAGCATGAGCTAATTTATTTACTTCTTTTGTGTCATGGGAAAGACTGTGTAGGGCTCATCCTACACAGGATGGATGGATAGGGAGAATCGCCACTGAGAGTCAGAGACTAAGGACACACTTTTTTTTAAAACTAAATTCTTTATTTAAACACTGTAATTACAAACATAAATGTAGTTGGGTTTCAGCCAGAAAACCCCCCTTCACTCATGCAACCAACCTTCTCATCACCAATGCCCCCATATCTTTCCTCCCCCACCCCTCGCCTGTAGTTGAGAGAGGCTTTCGACATCCCTCACTCACTGACATTGTTATGATAGCTCTCAGCATAGTTATTTCTCTAACTGCACTTACCACTTTTGTGGTGAACTTCATGTATTTGAGCTGGTTCTTCTGGCCCTCAACTCTGGGAATTATTTCAATGTTTTTAATTTTTTCTTAAAACCCATAGGTGAGTGAGACTATTCTATGTCTCTCTCTCCCTCTGATTAATTTCACTCAGCATAATAGATTCCATGTATATTCATGACTTTCTCTCTCCTGACAGCTGCATAATATTCCATTGTGTATATGTACCACAGTTTCTTTGGGCATTCATCTGTTGAAGGACATGTTGATTGTTTTCAGAGTCTGGCTATTGTAAAAAGTTCTGCGATGAATATAGGTGTAAGGAAGGGATTTTTGTATTGAATTTTTGTATTCGTAGGGTATATCCCAGGAGTGGTATAGCCAGATCAAATGGGAGCTCAATTTCCAGTTTTTTGAGGAATCTCTATATTGTTTTCCATAACCGCTGGACTAGACGACATTTTCATCAGCAGTAAATGAGAGTTCCTTTCTCTCTGCATCCCCGCCAGCACTGACTGTTCTTGTTCTTTGTGATGTGTGCCAGTCTCATTGGTGTGAGATGGTACCTCATTGTTGTTTTTGATTTGCATCTCCCTAATGATTAGTGATGTGGAGCATTTTTTATATACCTTTTGGTCATTTGTTTTTCTTCTTTGAGAAACTGTCTGTTTATTTCTTCTCCCCATTTTTTGATGGGGTTAGATTTTTTTCGTGTTAAGTTCTGTCAGTACCTTGTAAATCTTAGATATTAGCCTGATATTATCTGATGGGTATTGGGTGAATAGGTTCTCTCATTGTGTGAGTGGCTTTTGTATTTTAGGCATTATTTTCTTTGAGGTGCAGAAGCTTCTTAGCTTAATATTGTCCAATTTGTGTATCTCTGCATCGACTTGTTTAGAGAGTGCTGTTTCTTCCTTGAAAATGCCTTTAGTTGCAATGTCCTGGAGTGTTTTACCTACGTGTTATTTTATATACTTATGGTTTCAGGTATGATATCAAGGTCTTTAATCCATTTGCATTTGACCTTGGTGCATGGTGTTAGCTGAAGGTCCGAGTCCATTTTTTTTTTTTTGCAAGTGGCCGTTCATTGTGTCAGCACCACTTGTCGAAGAGGATTTCCTTGCTCCATTTTGCATTTCTTTCTACTTTATCAAAGATTAATTGATTGTATATCTGGGGAGGATTCTCTAAATACTCTAGTCTATTCCACTGATCTGAAGGTCTATCCTTATTCCAATAACATGCTATTTTAATGACTATTGCTTTAAATACAACTTAAAGTTGTATTTACATGTATTTATTTATGTATTTATATGGGATGTCTCCCATATTCCTTTTCTCAAGGGTTGCTCTAGCTATTCTTGGGTGTTTATTGGTCCAGATGAATTTCAGGAGTGTTTGATCCACATCTTTGAAGAATGTTATGGGTATCCTTAGAGGGATTTCATCATATCTATACAATGCCTTGGGGAGTATTGCCTTTTTAATAATGTTAATCCTCCCAATCCATGAACAGGGTATATGCCTTCATTTCCACAATTTCTCTCTTATTTCTTGAAGCAGGGTTTTGTAGTTCTATTTGTTTAAGTCCTTCACAACTTTAGTTGACTCCAAGATATTTGAGTTTGTGTGGCACTAATGTAAATGGGATTTTTTTATATCTATTTTTTTCACTATCAATATTGGTGTATAAGAAGGCCGTTAATTTTTGTGTGTTAATTTTGTATCCTGCCATTTTGCTATATGAGTCTATTGTTTCTAGAAGTTTTTTGGTAGAATCCTTAGGGTTTTCTAAATATAGTTTCATGTCATCTGCAAACAATGAGAGCTTGACTTCTTTCTTTCCTATTTGGATGCCCTTGATATCTTTTTCTTACCTAATTCCTATGGCAAGAACCTCCAGCACTATGTTGAATAGGAGTGGTGAGACAGGGTAACCTTTGCTTGTACCAAATTTTAGAGGAAAGGCTTTTAGTTGATCTCCATTGACAATAATATTTGCCATTTGCTTGTGGTAGATTGCCTCTACTGTATTGATAAAAGTTCCTTCTATTCCCATCTTGTTGAGAATTTTTATCAACAATGGGTGTTGAACTTTATCAAATGCTTTCTCTGCATTTATTGATATGATCATATGGTTTTTATTTTTCTTTTTGTTGATATGGTGTATTGTGTTGATTGATTTATGGTTGGTTTAAACCATCCTTGAATTCCTGGGATGAAACCTACTTGGTCATGATGATGCATTGGATTCTTTTTGCCAGAATTTTGTTGCAGATCTTTGCATCTCTGTTAATCAGGGATATTGGTCTGTAGTTGTTTTTTTTTTAAGCATCTCTGTTTGGTTTTGTTATCAAGGTGATGTAAGCTTCATAAAAACTGTATGGGAGTGTTCCTGATTCTTCAATTTCATGAAATCGCCTGCAGAGGATTGGTAGAAGTTCCTCTAGAAAGTTTTGAAAGAATTCGTTAGTGAATTCACCCAGGCCTGGGCTTTTGTGTTTGGGAAGACTCTTGAAGACCATTTTAATTTCCTCAGTAGTGATGTGTCTGTTTAGAAATGCAAGGTTATCTGGTTTAACCATATAAGATTATAGGATCCAAGGATGTATCCATTTCCTCCAGGTTTTCATGTTTCGTGGCATAGTTTCTCAAAGTAGTCTCTGATTACCCTTTAAATCGCTGCAATATCTGTGGTGATCTCCCCTTTCATTCCTAATCTAGTGTATTAGATTTCTCTCTCTCCATTTCTTTGTGAGTTTTGTTAGTGGTTTATTGACCTTGTTTATTTTTTTTAAAGAACAAACTTCTGCTTTTGTTGCTCTTTATGGTTGTTTTTTGAATATCTATTTATTGATTTCTGCTTTAAGCTTTGTTATTTCCTTCTGCCTACCTATTTTTGGTTCATTTTGTTGATCATTTTCTAGTTCTGAAAGCTGTGTCATTAGCTTTTTATATAGGACCCTTCTTTTTTGATGTGTGCTTGCAAGGCTATAAATTTTCCTCTTAATAGTGCTTTGTTGTATCTCATAAATTCTGATAATTTGTGTTTTAATTGTCATTTGTTTCCAGGAATATTTTGATTTCTTTTTTGATTTCATCTCTGACCCACTTGTTGTTCAGTAGTGAACTATTTAGTTTCCAGGTGTTAAAGTTTTTCTTCTGTGTTTCTTTGTAGTTCACATCTAATTTCAGTGCCTTGTTGTATGTGAAGGTAATTTGTATAATTTCTATCCTCTTGACTTCATAAAGTATATTTTATGGGCCAGCATGTGGTCTAGTATATATATACATATATGTGTATATATATATATATACATACTAGTATACTAGTATATATAAGATGAAACTATATACAACTTTATAAGATAAAACAGGGGTCTCAAACTCGTGGCCTGCAGACCATTTGCGGTGTACAACATTTTGTGGCCCATGGCCGGCCTTCAAATATCGCAATATTCGCGATTATTCGCTTACCGAATAATCAAAATAAAAATCGCATTAGTAAGAAAAAAATCACATTAAACATTCGCATACCCTGAGCAGTTCCACTCGAGGTATGCAAATGTTTAATGAGATATTTTTTCTTACTAATGAGATTTTTTTTATTGCGAATATTCGGTAAGTGATATCCCTTATGCGGCCTGCCTCACCCCAACTTTGCCTCCTGTGGCCTCCAGGTAAATTTGAGACCCCTGAGATAAAACTATAATCTGCCCAAACAAGTCATAGATGGCTTTAACTTAAAGATGACACGAAGTGTAAATAGATTTTTTTGAACTTTATGCACTCCTTGGAGTGATATTATTCATTTATGTAAATGATGTAATTGTTTTCTATCAAATTTATTTGGGTCATCAAAACTGATGCAATTTCAGGTAAATATACATCTGGTATGAACTAAAAAAGCATGGGAATGTGCAAGCCAAGATTAATGAAAAAGCTAATTCCCTAAGAAAGGAAAAATATTTAAAAAGAAATACTATGTCCTTTAATTGGAACCTTATAATGGCTTACTTCTCAATATTATGCTAATAGATTTGGGGGAACAGCATAAAAATATCCAGAGATATGATAATGTCTTTCTGGTGTTTTCTTCAGACCCAAGAGTAAGACAATTACTCTAAAGAGGAATAGTCCAAGAGATGGAGAAATAGTACAATGCATAAGGTGCTTGCTTTTCACCAGCCAACCTGAATTCAATCCTCTGCATCTCATAAGGTCTCTTGAATCCCACCAGGAGTGTTTCCTGAGCACAGAATCATGAGTAAGCTTTGAGCACTGTCAGGTATGGCCTAAAAACAATCTCTCCAATATTTTAGTGTTATCCAGTATTTATCTTAAATGCTCCCTTAGCTTGTCCCCCTTTCAACAACATTTGTGAGCACTGGTTGTTTTTCTTTTTTTAAAACATTTTAATTGCTTTAGGTACTGAGGTTTACAGTACTGTTAATGATGGTTTCTCATGTAAAAACTCCAGCACTGCATCCTTCACTACAGTACCCATCTTATTTCCTGAAAATCTCCTATACCACTTTCAACTTCCTCCAAACTCAGTTATATGAATTAGTTCTCCCAATGTCTCAACAGTTTTTATTTAATTTTTTTGGCGGTTTTTTTTTTTTTTTTTTGGTCACACTCGGCAGCGCTCAGGGGTTACTCCTGGCTCCACACTCAGAAATTGCTCCTGGCAGACTTGGGGGACCATATGGGATGTCAGTATTCAAACCAATGACCTTCTGCATGAAAGGCAAATGCCTTATCTCCATGCTATCTCTCCGCCCCCTTACCAGTTTTATTTAAAAAAAAAACTCTCATAAATTTGCTAATGCATTCAAAGAAGAAAAAATTTTTACATATTTTAATGGAGCAAAACCTAAAAATAGAGGGAAATTAAAGTTATTTACTTAACATTTTTTTATTTAATAAAAGAACTGTGTTTTGCTATGGCTCTAAAATGCAGTCACCCATGTTTACATTCAGCTAACTCCATAGACTCACTCTCTTCTCAAAAGGGATATTAACCAAGACCTGAAATTTATGGGCACACTGGACACACACCTAAATGCTGTTAATCTCAAGAAGAGAAAGCAGGCCATGTTCCTGCCCAGCTGAAGCAACCATCACACACAACCACTACTCACCAATTGCCCTGCTTCACCACTCCTCCATGGTCTCTGAAGAGACACCAAGTTGACCAAAACTCCAAGTATACTTATATTTGAGCACTTTCTACCTACCTTCTCACTTCCAGAATTCCTACCAGCTAAAAACACAAAAGCAGCAGCATCACCAATAGAGACCAACTAGAATCCCTGTGACAAATTCCACATGACAACTCCAATTGTTTTAATACTGTCTCCCCTTAGGAAAATACCAATCTATATCTAGTGTTCAGAAATAAAAGAAGTAACAGAATGGTCAATTGTCAACAAGAGGTTACTAAACCTTACAATGGCTTAACATCTTCAAAAGATTCAATTTTCACAAATGTTCTTTTATTTATGTTTTTGTACTCTTTTTCATCTTTTTTCATCCTTTTGTTGTTGTTTTGTTTGGGGAGGCACACCTGGTGACACTCAGGTTTACTCCTGGCTATGCGCTCAGAAATTGCTCCTGGCTTGGGGGTCCATATATGACACCAGGGATCTAACTGAGGTTTGCCTGGGTCAGCCATATGCAAGGCAAATGCCCTACCACTGCACTATTGCTCTGGCCCTTCAGTTTCTTCTTTTTTAAGTAATTTTAATCCCACTTACCTGGAAACAAATGTATTATGATAAACTATGTGAACTATGTTTAGCCTTTAAATAAATTTATGTATATATTCATATATATGTTTATATATTGTATATCATATTACATTACATTACATATTATATAATACTTAATATTCTATGTTATATATAAGAACTGTGGTTTACAAAGTTGAATTTTAGGCATATAATACTTCAACACCAAATCCACCATCAGTGGTAATTCCCATCACAAGTATTCTCATAATCTGACATTCCCAGTTCCCTACCCCTTGACTGCCACTTTAGCAGGCACATTATAAAGTTAATCAACTGAAGCTTAGATCTTATATTTTCAGTGTTGTTGAGTCTGAATGAGCACTCATTTCATGTTCTTTCTGATGTGACTATATCGTACAAAGTGTTTATTAAGACTTTACAGTGTTTTCACAAAGCTAGTTAGGGTGGACAACAGCAAAGTGGCAGTTTTCAAAGTGATATAGTGTGAACTGGCCCTCCAGGCTACAAGTTATTAACTTTCCTAATCATTATAATAACATTCTTTTATATTTTAATTATTTTATTTCTTATATTCTTTTTCTTATTTATGTCTAAGTAATGTATTTGGTGGGGGTTTTTTTGGTTTATTTTTGTTGTTGTTTTGTTCTTTTTTTTTTTTTTTTTTTTTTTTTGGTTTTTGGGCCACACCTGCTAACACTCAGGAGTTACTCCTAGCTATGCACTCAGAAATTGCTCCTGGCTTGGAGGACCATTTGGGACACCTGGGAATCGAGCTGCGGTCAGTCCTAGGTCAGCCTCATGCAAAGCAAATGCCCTACCGCTGTGCCACCACTTTAGCCCCACCATGTTTATAACTTGCTGTTTATTTATGGCCATCCCTTTCAAGACACAGTTTGTATGATTTATTATTCTTGAGACTACTTACAGGGGTTAATGTCAGAGTGCAGAGGTATTTCTCTGATACATATTTATTCAGATTCAGTAAAATGGAGACTGAGGGACTAGAGTTCATAGTACAGTAGGTAGGGCACTTTCCTTGCATGCTGCCAACCTGGTTCAAACCCCACTACTATATTTGGTTCCCCTAGCTAGCCAAGAGTAATTTTTGAGCACAGAGCCAGAAATAACTGCAGAACACCACTAGATGTATCCCAAACTAACACATAAACAAAAAAGAGACTTTATTCTGAATGTGACTTCACCCCTTATTAGATTTTTCACATTTTACTTCTATATTTATTTGGTATTTGAGACTGTCCTGGATGAGTTATGGCCTTACTCTTGGTTCCGTATTCAGTGATCTCTCTTGATGGGACAATAGTGGATGCCAGAAATTCAACATTAGTATATTGTATGCAAGGCAAGTGCCCTACACTGCACTATTACTCTGGTCCTAAATGCATGCATTGTATAATCACTTTATCTTTATCTAATTGAACAAGTATTCTCTCATAATAAAAAAGAAGGGAATATTATTCCTCAGAAAATATCAAGTGCAAATTCTATGCCCAGATTTGTGTCAGAGCTAAACATAACTGTCAAAGTATAAATTCTAAGCTAGAGGAATAGATAAAATTAGAATTTCAAAGAGACAGAAAAACAGAGGAAAATTTTAACTTCAGACTGAAGGTCAAATAAAGGAGAGCACAGCTTTAGCCTTAAGATTAAGATGTATTAGAACCTTACATGTTGCTATTATCCTATCTCTTTTTAAATCATGGCATCTATAAAAAATGTTATTCAGTCCCATACTTGAATTTGTCATGTTAAAGATTTGTTATCAAATGCAGTATACCTGAAATTATTGTTTATAGTATATGTCTCCTGATCCAAAAACTTTTGACTTTCCAAAAGACTTAGAAGTGGGAGGACTATGAAGAAGTATTCTTTGGTCATCACTTAAGGAGAAAGGGCACTATTATCTCATCAGATGATATTATCTCATCTCATGTGGTGATTAAAAGAATTTTGGATATAGCAAGACAATAAAAGGGAGGATTAAATGGCAAAGCAATTTCTAAATACCAGTATCTAGGTGGGCTTCCGTGAAACAGAGAGTAGGAGTGATGGAAGTATGATGATAAGAGAACTAAATCTGAGGCACTAGAATGAATTCTGAGTCTTGTTATTTTATTCTCACATTTTCCAACTTTTGAACTTTCCTTAAAACTTCCAAATCCAGAGCCAGAGCAATAGCACAGCAGTAGGGTTGATTGTCTTGCATGGGCTGACTTAGGATGGATTTAGGATGACTTAGTTCCATCCCCCGGCATCACATATGGACCCCTGAGCCAGGAGCGATTTCTGAGCTTATAGCCAGGAATAACCCCTCAGCGGGTGTGGCCCAAAAAAGAAAAAAAAATGCAAATTCATTCACTAGGGCTAGTAAAACTAGTTCCTTGTAAGGCTTTTGAAACTAGTTCCTTGTAAGGCTGAAAACAAAACACTGAGAGACTGAAGCATATTTACACAGTTTAAACAATGTTCCAGTTTAAAGAAAGAAATTATGTATTCACATTATTTATATGTTATAAAGATTTTAGTAGTTGAAGTTTGCCTTGAATTTTATTATAGTCTTGTTATATAAGATGTTATTTTTGGTTTGTTTGTTTGTTTGGTGTTCAGGGCTCTACACTCAGAAGTTACTCCTGGTAGGCTCGGGGGACCTTACAGGATGCCCGGGGCTGGAACACAGGTTGGCTGGGTTAGACAAATTCCCTATCTGCTGTGCTATCGCGCTGGCCCCAATGATCTTATTTTTTAAGTAACGTATTTAGAAATTCTGGATTTTGATTTATTTCTACATTTGGTACCATGACTAAAAAGTTTATCTCTACTTTGAAGTCATTTAAATAAATACATATATTCTCCTATCATTAGTATGACTTAACTCACTTTACATATTGCTCCGAAGTATTATTAAAGCTCATAATAATCCAAAAAGTAAAGATATAATTTTTTATTTTAAGTAGTTAATTGCTTTTCCCAATACCATTATTTGTCAGACATTTTTGATCACATTTTTTCCAAGTGCTTTGGTTTCAGACTTGTCTGTTAAAATAGTACCAGGGTGTCCAGGCAAATTACATCTAAATTACCTAACATAGGACAGAATTATTTTACTCATTACACATTTTTATGTGCCTACTATAATTTTTATTTATTCAATTTTAAGAACAAAATATGTTGGGAGGGGAAGACAAGCAGCACAAAGACAGATTTTAAGAACTATCATTGTAAAGTGGAGAAGCAGGAGTACGAAAGGTTTTATGAATGATTCCAAAGAAGATAAAGATTATCTACTAGAGGAATCCAATTCTGATTGAACTTCAGATTTTCTAGACTCTATTGATCCTGTTAATCCTATAACAACTGTCACTTCAAAAGATTAGGCCAGGAATTTGATAGCCTACATTAAGCTGTCTTGTAATTCTCAGTACCAAAATAGCTATTGGCTGACCAGACATTCAATTAAAATAGCTAACATTCACACAAATGCTGAATTCTCAGACACAAGGTATTCTAACAGACATTTTATAACGAGTTATACTGAGAGGTTCCTGGATAAATATGGCAACATGCCACCTGTTTCCTTCTGGTACCCAGGATATTAGTAGGCCTAGTTAGTGCTTATTCAGAGTGAAATCTTGTGTCAGAAGCTCAAAAATGGACTGCCAAATAAATTCTGTGCCTATTGGATCAAGAAAGTTAGAAACAATTGTAAAGTGGTTTCATTGATTGTATAATATGAATTACTAAACCAAAAATTTTGAAAAGGAACAACAAAATGTATTCCTAGATTAGTGAAAAATATGATAGTTCTGGCTGGAAAAGAGTAGGGAGGGGTGGGAGGAATGATCAGAGATGTCTTTTTGCTGGAACATTGGTAGTAGAAATAGTATCAGCTCCATAAAGAGATGGGTTTAAACTCCTGAAATTTCATAACATTGTAAAACAATGCTAAATTGTTAAAAAAAAAATTGACTCCTGTGCTCTACTAGGAGCTTAAGAAAAGTAACTTTCTGTCTATTCTAGTGCTCCAACATAGGTATATTCCTTGTCAGAGATTATAAATTCATTATGAAACTGTTCTCAGTCTATCTAATATCCCCATTGTGTGACTGAAAGACAAGTCCTCTACCAACTGTAACGTCTCTAGCTAATATTGAAAAAACAAGAGAGTGATTTTTACAAAAAACAGTTATTTCCATTACTTCATATTACTTACTTATTTTATCTGATTTTAAACACTTTATTTATTTTAATCTTTATTGCTTATTGTAATTTAGGTAACATTGTTATACTAGTTATATTGATACACAAAGGTATCTATTTTAAAAGTGTAGGAATTGAGACCCCTACTAGGATGTCTTTAGCAAGTTTGTTTTGCCTTTACTTGAAAATTTTGAGTCAGGAAATTCACATTTTTGTTCCTAAAGCAGAACATTCAGTTCTTAGTTTTTATCAGGTCAAATGCCTCTCCCTATAACTTCTGTAATTCTGTCTCCTGAAGTTCCATAACAGATACCTGTGGGTCAGTTCTTTAAAATTATGGGTCAGTTCTTTAAATATTTGAACAGAGAAAGTACCTAAAGGAAATCCAAACTTATCATTTTTTATTTCTGCAACTACTAGTCATGTGACAATTCCATGTCATTCCCAAGCCAATCTTTGGTTTAACAGAATCCTAGGTTCTAAATCAAAGGCACAATCTGAATCAGGTGTACTAAATAGAGTATCAGAGATTACTCATGAGTTTAATTATATATATTTGTCTTTGTATTTCCAGGATCTACACAGCATAGAGTTCAACATGCATTGAGTAAGTAGACTTTTACATACGAGAGGCAAAAATGAATTTAATGGAGACAGTTTTATTTAAATAGTTATACAGATAAGGAGTATTTTTTTACAAGAATAAAATAAATTGGCAAAGAAGTCCATCTTCCTTGAAAATTTGTGAGAGATAATCATATTAGAGATGAAGAAATACGTAAATCTTAACTTGCTGAAAATTTGCTTAGGTAGTTTCATGAGTTAAGCAATTTTTTTCTTTTTTTTCTTTTGTGTGTAGGTCTAGGACCAAGAACAGTTTCTGGTTGGTGGTAGTCCCGCATATCTCTCATAAAGGAGTCTTTTGAGTGAAAAGTTTCTACTATGTCCTAGTGTGCAGAAATTGATGCTTTTAATATACCTGTACTAAACCATGTGTACCTTTTTGTTTAATGACTTGGTAGTTTGTTTCTGAACTGCAGGTTTCTTCTGTTATTATCTCTGCTGTTGCCAGATGTGGTTCTATTGAATTTATCATTTGTTATTAAACTTTTTCCAACACTAAAAGCTAATTTAGGTTTTCAATTATATGAAATCCTTCTGGTTCTTTCTGATTCTGATTTTACTTCAATGCTGAATTTTCATGGAAATAAAGCCAGTATGATTTTTTTCACAAATAATTTATATATTTTTTCTGGTGAATTTTATCCCTTTTAGAATCTGAAATTGTTTTTATCTTAGCCAGAGAATTATTAGGGTATTTGTATTAATACCCCATAACATCACCAATTCATACCTGTTCTTTCTTCATCTTCCCTTCTTAACTTTGGGTCAGATTTTATTTGTTTAATTTTTATTTGAATTGGTGGCTATACACGGTGGTGCCCAGGAACTAGTTCCAACATTGTGTTTGGTGATGGTCAAAGAGAACCATGTGGTGCTGGGTCTTGAACCTGTGTGTCCTGTGTGCAAAACATGTACTCAAGCAGTTGTATGCTCTCTGAACTAACTGATCTTAACATAAGCTAATTTTAGAATAAGACTTTCTTTCTCCAGAACTGATAACCTGGTCTCAGCCCTACACTCTCTTACAATATAAATGGAATATTGTAAAATAGTCTAGGGTAGGTGGACATATTTCCTTAAGAATAAAAGAAGAATTATTTGTCCTATTCTAAAACAATTCAGAAGCAAGTGATGGTCTCAAAGTTTCTGTCTGAAGTTTAGGCTTATCTGCTTGAAAGTATTCAAGATTAGATATGATACATACAGGAGATGTATTGAAGCTGTATTTGCAAATAAATAAGATTTTGTACTTAGGTTGTGTCTAGGTTAAGGAGAGAAGGTGACAATGTTAATTGTGGTGATAAAGATGATAAAAATTATTAAAGGTCTTTAGCAAGATATTTTGCCTTGAAGTTCTCTTTAGGAGATGTTGAACAAATGCGATGCTTTCTCTTATTCCAAGTAAACATTAACATTTATGTAAATATGCCAAAAACATGCTCCTCTGCCTCAATGTATTTAATTTTATTCTAGTTGATACATTCTTTATTGAGCTGATATCATTATAAAAATTATAATTTCTTACTATATATTATATATTATTACTGCTGACATATCTTGGCACAAAGACTATGCATTTTAACTATTTTAGTCAAAATATTTTAAATATTAAATACCAAAAATAATATTAAAAATACTTATTTGAAAGTGAATTCTGAAATAAATTTTTCAGTGATGTGTGGTGCTGTCTGCATGGTTCCACTGTGTGCATTCAAAGGGCACTTTTTTTTACTCAATAAAATGTGTTTGTGTGTTCATGCACAAATGTTCCTTTATTTTTCTCTGTATTTGAGCACTGATGACCTTCAAAGAAAGTGGGATACTTATGCCACCCTTAACTGCAGAATAAAAGGAGAAAAAGGACAAAAGAAAAAGGAACTTAAAAAGGGTGATAGTTAGCAGGGGTTAATGGGAAGCAATGGGGACAGGACCAAGGCCTTGTGTACATTGGCGGTTTAGAAGAGTAGTTCTATTGCTATTAAACCCAAACTACAAATCAATGCACTTAGAAAATGAGATACAAACTACAAGAATCAAACTTAAAATGTGCCTGTCAAGATGGAAGACTGGAGATTTGGGAAAAAAAATCTGGGAACAACAATGTAGTAAAGTTGATACTGGTTGTGTGACTTTCTAGGATTAAAACTCGGTTGTCAAAACTTTGTAAATCACAATTATAACAAAACCTTATTTTGTAAGCTAGTTAAAACAGTAGACTTGTTCCTGCCCCTGATAAAAGAGAATAATACAAGGGCCCTAAAACTCATCTCAGAAAATAAAATTGCACTCCTATGTACATTGTAATGCTATTCACAATAGTCAAAATCTGGAAACAAAGCAAATGTTCAAGAATAGATTAGTGGATAAAGAAACTGTGATCTGTACACAAATTGTAATACTTCTTGGCTGTAAGACAAAAATAAATTATATAATTTGCCGCTATATGGATGGATCTGGAGTATTATGTTGAATAAATTAGTCAGAAAGAGATCACTCTCATATATGGGACAAAAAATATAGTAGGAGGGGCCGTAATATAAAACAGTGGTAGGGCATTTGCCTTGCACTCGGTTGACTTAGGAAAGACCTCGGTTTGATTTCCAGCATCCCATATGGTCCCCCAAACCAGGAGCGATTTCTGAGCTCATAGCCAGGAGTAACCCCTGAGCATCACCAGTTGTGGCCCCAAAACCAATATATATTTTTATATATATTGTAGGATAATAACAAATGCCCAAAGGCAACAAAACCAAAACTTTTTCATTTGAAAGTATAATATAAGATGCGGGTTATTAAAGGAGAATAGAAAAGGTGGTATGGATGGTAGTACAATGGTGGAAGAAAATAGACACTCTAGAGGAATTTGAGATGCTAGGTTATATTATGAATTAAATCCTACCATTAACAATATTATAAATCATGATTCCTAAATTAAAATGTTATGAAAATTTATAAGTTCAGGAAAACTGAGTTCTCAAATAAAGGGTGAAACATTCTGAGCTGTTTTCTTTTTCATCTTTGTGTGTGTGGTGGAGGGGAGTGTCACACAGTCTTGTTAAGGAACTCATGTAACACTAGGAGTTGGATTCAGGGTTATTGATACAAAACATGCATTCTAGTCCTTTGAGCCATCTTCATTGCACTACTTTTAATAAATAAATACTTATCTATTTAAATTTAAAATTTAAGAACTTAAATATTTTAAATTTATTTAAATTTATCAAATAAAAATAGAAATACATAAGTATAAAATATAAATAAATATAAAAATATGCATAAATATTATGTGGAAGAAGTACTTATAGCTATGTCAGTATGGCATTTTGTGGAATTTTATGTGTAAGTAAATAGTAGCAACTTGAACCCGAAATAATTTTTAATAATAATGAACATAAATGGTATTAACTAGACTATATGTGAAGAAACTATGAATTAAGTAAGTCATTTAAAAATAAACTTCCATCTGAATGAATTAACTTTTTCTCTTCAGAATTTGCTTATGAGAATGAGAAAGGTTTGTATTTGTTAGATTTGGGGATATTTGTATTATTTTGTTATGGTCAGATATGAGCTTTTTATTTTTTCTTAAAATATGTGGAAGAAAATTAAATTTCTATCATGATCATACCCAGACTAGTTTGGATGGAATCAGGGATGCAAGATAGCTTCTTAGAACTGTAAGGTTTAGGTTAAAAAAAGAAGCTCACAGAAGAAATAGAGGTGAGAAACTTTCTCACCTGAGGAGATGGACAAAGCTATAGCTGTATAGAAGAGGGCATATTGCATGACAGAAAAATGGTCTGTGGTCTCCAGGGGTAAGATATCAAGCCCATTGCTGACAGTACTTTTAACAATTCTGCCAAATGGTCTCTAGTCAATTGCTTTTACAGACCTGTGTGTGCACCAGTGATGTTTGCACAGGGGCATTTTATACTTCAGCTAAATGAGGGTCAGGTCTGTGAGAAGAGCATTATAGCTGCCAGCATGAGAGTCTCTGTGGGGAGAATATGTACAAAATAGAAAAGAATGGCATAAAGAAGAAAGGAAGGGAGGTTACTAGACAATTTTTCCATGAGCTCACAGTTATCTCTTTCCTTCTTTTATGCTTTTAGTCGCAATTTTATATGCACTTTCTGGAAAACCACATTATAATAATCAAGTTCATGACTAAAGATGTTCTGGGGCTATAGAGTGTAAACAGTAAGAAAAGATAAGCGCTGACTATAAGATGTGCATAGAATCTGCACAATCTCCATACTTTGTCATCACTGTTATACAGAATTGGATAGAGGTAAAAATTGGAATTTTATTAGAGCATAAATATGCCCTAAGAAAGAGTCTCAAAAATGAGTCAACTCGAAGGTGAGTGCAATTGTGTTACATTAACTACAAAACAGAAAAATTCTAGTTACTCTTCCAAAATGACAATCTGAGAATGTATAAATGGTGAAAAGTAATTATCAACTTCTCTAACCAATAGCCTTGAAAAGTACCAAAATTAGATAACAGGCACAAAAAAGTTCCAGACACAGTAAATACAAATCTGATACCTTATTACTGTAGGTTAATTTGAATTACATGCCAGCACACCCAGCTGAATTTGAATCTGAAAGTGGTAATGCATTTCTCTTAGGCTTCTAATTAATTTCCATAATGAGGTTTACCTTTAGCACCCTCTAAAACAACTTAGTAGGATCTGTCTCATCCAATTTATGCAAAGCATTAAATATTCCATATAAAAATAGAAAATACTGTCTCAGTTTCCCCTGGGCTTTCCTTTCAATCTTTGGGCCATTTATGTATTCAGACAATTTGATTAAGTTGATATGAGACCGACACAGCGAGATTTAAATTCAATTTTTTTTCTATTCCACGCAAGGTAGTAGATGTTGTAGTATCTCGTCAAGTGTGTAGAAATTCCAGATGGTGGTCTTTTCATGAAATAATAGAGCACTAGCTTTCCTCCTCCATTTTGGGTGGAATAGGTTTGATATATTTATGGATGTAATTTTATAAAACAGCATGGTTTAGGTAAAATAGCTGTTGGAATGACTGCAAATAAGTGATGTATAATTATGATTTTTGAACACTATTAAGAGATATCATAGGCAAAATACAAAAATGGAAAATCTCCAAAAGTAATAATTAAGTAATAACAACATAAACACTTTTGGTTGAACATTTACTGGGCATTAGAAGCTGTCCTACTATTATAAGGTATAAAAGTATTCATTTAACCACAAATAAGAAGCCCAAAAAGCAGATACTTCTTGATAGTATAGTGTTTTGTATACTATATAGCATAGTATATATTTACATATAATATATGTGCCACATGTACTATATTATCTACATATATACAAATGTGTAGATATACACATCACATATACACATATATACTATATGTAATTATATTATATAGTAAGTAGATAGTATTATTTCTGTTTAATATGTAGAAAAATAATTTATTTAATTGATTGCAAGGTGGATAAATAAACAATAAATAATTAATACTATTATATGATCTCTGAGCTTAAGCTATATTAAGAGTAATGCTAGGAAATGAGCTTCATAGTTGTACTGTTTGGGAATATACTCATTGTACTGCTGTACTATAAGTTTGGGTTTATTGCGAATATATTATAAAGAAGGGGCCTAAGTGATATCAAGGAAGTCAGGTGTGCCTGCTTGTAGGGGCAGAATTCTAGGTACTGGGACCAAACCATGCACCTCTGTTGGATGAGTATTCTGGAATAACAAAGGGCCTCTAAGAACTGCTTGGAGCACCACATGCACACCAGAAAAAGATCTGAGAAAAAGATCTGAGAGTGGGGAATGAGGACTAAATATGAAGATTAAAGCTTTTTGGAAAAATTGAAGTAAAAACAAAATCTTAAGTTAGAGACTATATGAGTCTACGTTTTCCATAAAAATAGGATATATAAGCTCTGTAGATATTTAATTATATGGGATGAAATTTATTATGTAAATTGATTCATATTATTATGGAATCCTCTGCATACATAGAACCCAGAGAAGCTTGTGGCATAATTTAATCTAAGAACCAAGCAAACCAATGAAATATATGTGTTCAAAATTTTTCATAATTTGACCTATAAACCAGGTGTCCCCACCCATGAAAAATCCTGCCATAAAACTAACTATAGGTTCGGGGCATATTAAGTTGTCTAACTCAAAGTCTTTCTTCAAGTTCCCATGGATGTTGCATTTATGCTTCTGTAATATATTGCACAGATTCTATGTCAAAATTAGGGTGTCACAGAGCATTTTCTGGTTTCACCTCATCATTAGGTGGCAAGGCAGGGAAACCTGCACTGAATGCCATTTGTTGCCATTTCTAAGCTGTTAGGGTGCCATATGAACCCACTGGGAGCAAGTCAGTGTCAGGATGGCATTAGGGCCTTCCCGGGTAGAAGTTTGGTGCTGGTGCAGAAAACTGTGCTGGTTCTGAAATGGGATCCAAGGTTTAGGGGTGGACTGTCAATGTCCAATCAACTGAAGCCTAAGTTAAGCCACTATGACAAATTTTCAAGATGACAGTTCCTCTGCAGTTCTTTTCTTATTTTCCCCAATTTTTGCAGTGCCTATGCAAAAAACTGCCACCCCTATTTTATTTTTTAGATAGGAGATCCTGCCTGTTTCACAGAACCTTGGGACAGAAGGTACTTGTTTTTACCTCATATTTCTGCATTTTCACATAAAATTAATAAGCAAAAGAAAAGGAAAGGATATGGGGCCAGGACCAAGTAGTCTCAGGAGATAAAAAGGACAGAACTAAAAAAATATCCAAACTAAAGTCAACAACAATAGAATCAAAGAACACAAATTATAACCATCTAAACTTAAAATGGGCCGGTTATACTGGCAGGCAAGGGGCTATGGGTGAAGTTATAGTGTGCACTCGGGAATATGTTCAAGAGAGACCATGGATTTCTCCAAAGGCAGAGAGAGCCCATCCCAGTGGTACATTCATCCCATCATTAAAGTATGAAAGCCCACATCTCAAGAGGGGAGATTCAGGAGATATGTGCATGTGAGCAAATGTGCATGATCTTACAACACATACGTACAATCATTATTAACAAAGTAAATGGGAAGATTGTGCCAACCATAACTTTATTTCTTTAACTGTTCACATAATTTTAGGAAGTATTTATAACTATTTTCTATTTTTTCTTTTTGGTTTTTGGTTTGGGGGCCAAACCTGGTGACACTCAAGGGCTCCTCCTGGCTATGTGCTCAGAAATTGCTCCTGGCTTGGGGGACCATATGGGACCCCAGGGACGGAACAGAGGTCCGTCCTGGGTCAGCCGCATTGTGTCTTCACTCTGCCCCCTCTAACTATTCACTTTATTTTTTCTTTGCATTAATCATGTCTGCTAACTGGTCTTGGATATTTACCAAGAAGGGTGATATAACCCTTCTTTCCCCAGGTTCTATACTGTCCTGCCTAAAGTGTTGTACTTTTTCATTGACCATAATAATATGGTAGTACAAGGACATACTCAAAGGTATGACCTATATTCCAGACTTGATCTATTGGAAGGATGTAAGGACTGTAACAATCCATTTTTACCTTGAAAATCACAATCAATAATTCTATCCTGCACCTTGACTCATTGACCTATTGATTTTGAGCCATGTGATCAGGTAGCAGTCTTACATTCCAGGGTAATGAAATTATTGCTTTATTTCTTCTGGTAAAAGCAATGCTGCCTCTGGAGCTAAGATTTGAAATTTAGTAGAGCATCAACTAACAAGGATAGGAAATCAAAATTTTGTTAGTGTGGTGCTAATATCATTTCCACACACTTTATTCCTGAACTTATGAAATCTGTTTAAAAGAGAAACAGTTTAACTGTACGTTCATAGAACCTTACCTAATCTCTGTAAGGATTTGACATCTAGATTGCAATGGGATGTGGTTTTCAAAAGACCATTCTACCATTTTGTCAAGCCAACTGCTTCAGGAAGCTGACTGCTATTGTAAAAATTATGTATTTCATGAGTATGGGCACATTGTCATACTTATTTTCTTTTTTTTTTAAACATTTTTTTTTATTTAAACACCTTGATTACATACATGATTGTTTTTGGGTTTCAGTCATGTAAAGAACACCACCCATCACCAGTGCAACATTCCCATCAACAATGTCCAAGTCTCCCTCCTACCCACCTGACCCCCGCCTGTGGTACATATACACAATGGAATATTATGCAGCTGTCAGGAGAGATGAAGTCATAAAATTTTCCTATACATGGATGTATACGGAATCTATTATGCTGAGTGAAATAAGTCAGAGAGAGAGAGAAAAACGCAGAATGGTCTCACTCATCTATGGGTTTTAAGAAAAATGAAAGACATTCTTGCAATAATAATTTCCAGACACAAAAGTGAAAAGAGCTGGATGTTCCAGCTCACCATAGGAAGCTCACCACAAAGAGTGATGAGTTTAGTTAGAGAAATAACTACATTTTGAACTTTCCTTATAATGAGAATTTATGAGGGAAATGGAGAGCCTGTTTAGAATACTTCTTTTCTTTTGAAGTCACTCACTAGGCTAAGTGATACTATGTGGTATATCCAAAAGAACAGTGGGTTTCTAACACCAAAATAAATCCAGTTAATTTTGTAATGCTTGGAAAAATATGGCTGCTGATATTTTTCAGTTCTATGTAAATAATGAAGAAATTTAGTTTATAGGTAGAGAAGCAGAATTCCAAGAATGAATATCTAGTAAAGTTGGGTCACTTGAAGAGGAGTATTTCAATTAAAGGAACCAAAAATATTTGTCATTATTATTGTTAATTTTGTTTTTCAAGTAGGAAATGATTTTGTGTTGAATGGCATAGGACAAGAACTTGAGTTCTTAAAGTCACTTGAGTGACTTAAAATATAAAGCAATGGAACTGAAGGCATAGCTTAAAAGGTTGAATATATGTCATACACATGATTCTTTGTACTGCCTGGTCTCCCACACGTCACAGAATATCACTTCCAAACAAAAATCTTATAATAGTGCCAGCTATGTTTCCTAAATAAAAATAAGGTAATATAAAGCATAAAGTGATTTTTAATCTCCAGGGACACTGAATGCCAGAAATATAGAATGAGGTAGATTTTCACTTTCTTAAATCTCATTATGCATTACAAACACTTCATATGAGATACCAAATCAATATGAGAGAGATTGTGACAAACTAGTTAAACAAAATTCTTATTTTTCTGGAGCTTTCACTTTATAGCTTGGATTTTATTCTAAGTGCAATGCTAAAAAGTAATGCAAGATTTTAATCTGAGAAATTATATGTCTCATTATGTAGTATGTATGCTGTGATATATGTTATTACATCAATACCTAATTAACACACAGAGGTACCAGGAAAATAGTATAGTGATTAATTGTGTGTGTGTGTGTGTGTGTGTGTGTGTGTGTGTGCCTATTTCTAATTCAATTCCCAAGAATAGATCTGGAGTAAACTCCAGAGCACCACTGGTTCCTCCCCCCAAAATCCCCACTGTAAATGTCAATTGGAACTTATCAATAGTGAGATAAACTTTCATGAAAGTATAGAGTACAGTGACTTGTTTTGCTTAAAAATACATTTAAATTAGGTTTTAAAAATTTGGACCAGGAATATGTTACAGAAGGTAGGGAAATTGCCTTTCATGTGGCCAAACCAGGTTCTATCTATGTAATTCTATCTGGTTCTCTGAGCCCACTAGGAGTGATTCTCTGAGTTCAGATCCAGAAGTAACCCTGAATACTTCTGGGAATGACCCCAAGTCTCTTCCTAATAAATCAATATTATGAAATTAACGGATATTGTAAGTTGATTAAGATAGAATGTGGGAGCACATTAGGCTGCACTGCTGCTCTCTGCTCCTCAGAAAACAATTGACGAATCTTACAAAGAACTATCAACTTTATTTTTTCTACAAATTTATCAATATGTAAGGTTAGTGTTATTACTCTATTACAATATAAATTACAATATAATTTCAAGTTTGTTGGGATGTGAGATGATAAGTATAGCTAGACTCAAGACCAAAAAAAAAACATTTACAAATAATATTTTTGTTTTGTTTTGGGTCACACCCTGTGATGCTCAGGGGTTATTTCTGTCTATATGCTCAGAAATTGCTCCTGACTTGGGAACTATATGGGACACTGGGGGATTGAACCACGGTCTGTCCTAGGCTAGCACATGCAAGGTAGATGCCTTACAGCTTGCACCACTGCTCTAGCTTCTATAGATTAATTTTTTTTTTTGGTTTTTGGGTCTCACCCTCCAGTGCTCAAGGGTTACTTCTGTTTAATTTTCAGATGTTAAAGTTTTTCTTATGTGGCTCTTTGTAGTTCACTTCTAATTTTAGTGCCTTGTGATATGAGAAGATAGTCTGTACAATTTCTATTCTCTTGATTTTATGGAGATCTGTTTTATGAGCTAGCATGTGGTCAATCCTGAAAAATGAACCATATGTATTGAAGAAGAATGTGTATTCAGTTTTCTGAGGATATATACACTAGTCCACTTTCTTCCAGAGCTAGTATATTCTTGTTGGGTTTCAGCCTGGTGTACTATCAAGGGGAGACAGGGTAGTGTTAAGGGCTCCCAGTATTATTGTGTTGCTATTGATACCTTCTTTCAGGCTTGTCAACAATTGTATAAAATATTTTCTGGTCCCTCATTGGGTGCATATATGTTCTTCCTGCTGTACATATCCTTTGATTAGTAAAAAAATTGACTATCTTTGTCTCTTACAATTTTTTCTGAATCTAAGGTTTGTGTCATCTGATATTAATATGGCCACTCCAGCTTTTTTAAGGAAGTTGTTTGCTTGGATGATTTTCATCCAGCCTTTTATTTTCAGTCTATGTGTTCTGACTATTTAGATGTGTTTCTTGTAGGCAGCAGAATGTTGGCTTCAGCTCTTTGATTCATTTTGTCACTCTGTGTCTCTTAACTGGTGCATTTAATCCATTGACATTGAGAGAGAGAATTGTCATGAAATTTAATGTCATCTTTGTGTAGAAGAGTATTGTGTCTGTTGTTCTGTCTTGTCTTAAAGTAGACCTTTCAGGTTTTTTTAAGGCTGGTTTTGAGTCTGTAAAGTTTCTGAGTTGCTGCTTATCTATAAAGCTATGTATACTTTTTTCAAACCTGAAAGTGAGTCTGGCTTGGTGCAGTGTTCTAGGTGAAGCATTCATTTCATTTAGTTTTGACACTATATCCCACTAATGCCTTCTGGCCTTTAGGGTTTCTTGTAATTTTAGGGTTTCTGTAAATTTGAAAGATGTTCCTTTGAATGCTGGATAACATAATTTATTGATTATCTTTTAAAAATTTTAATTAAATGTCAATGCTTTGCGAGATTGTTATTTATTATCAATTTGCAGATAATCTTGCTATGTTTTATTTTTTCTACATAGTTTTATGAAATAAGAATAATATAGCTTAGATCATAGAATTATAATACCATTCTAGGTTGTGGAATTGATGTACAAAGTAACTAAACATCACTATTATGACCTGAAAAAAATAAATACAGAAAAAGAAAGATGTTCCTTTGAATGCAATTTCCATTTTTTATTTTGCTGCTTTCAGTATTCTATTCCTATCTATAGGATTTGTCATTGTGACTAGGATGTGTCTTGGGGTGCTGTTCTTCAGGTCTCTTTTAGCTGGTACTCATGGGACATACAGGATTTGGTTGCATGCCATCTTTAGCTCTGGGAGTTTCTCTGAAATGATATCCTTGACTATTGATTCTTCCTGGGTATTTTCTTCCTGGGCCTCTGAGACTCCAATGATTCTTATGTTGTTTCTGTTGAATTTGTCAAGGACTTCTACTTCCATATGTTCACATTCTTTGAGTTTTTTTTTTTCAGTTGTCTGATCATTTGCTTTAAGGTTCTTTTTCAATCTCTTCTGTTGTATTGAGCTTTTTGCATCTCATCTCCCAGCTTGCTAATTGTGTCCTCAGCTGCTATTACTTTGTTTGAGAGGCTTTGCATTGAGTTTTTAATTTCATCTACTGAATTTTTCAGTCCTATTATTTCAGTTTGGAGTTTTGTGATTGTGTTCTCTTCAGCTTGACCTGTTCTTTCTTTGAGTCCTACGAACATTCTCCATATAAGTAAGCTAAATTCCTTGTCTGAAAGGTTAACTATGTGGTTGGTACTCTCTGGGACATCAGAGCGGCCATCTTCATTCTCTATGCATGCTGTTGTCTGGCATTGTTTCCCCATTGACATGGTTGTAGCGCGACTTTTATTGTGTGTTGTGGTGGGGTTCATGGGCTGGGAGATGTGCGTGGCCATGTAGCGAAGCTGAGTGACCCCACTCCTCCTTGCTTCTCTGTTTGGATCAGAAAGCCCAAAATGGAGGGATACAGAGGTTTTATGAAGGCATCAGGCAGGAGATGATACCACCTTGTTGCCTGGGACAGCCTACCTGGTCAGTAACAATGATAGAATTGAGTTGATTAAGTTCGCTGGGGTCTTTCACAAGCAGTCTCCCACAGGGATCAGGAAGCCCAAAATGGAGAAATGCAGAGGCTTTATAAAGGCACCAGGCAGGAGATGGTACCACCTTGCGGGCTGGGACCGCCTATCAGGAATTACTTCTGGCTCTACACTCAGAAATTTCTCCTGGCTGTCACGGGTGACCATATGGGATGCCTGGATTCGAACCACCATCGGTCTTGAATGGCTGTTTGCAAGGCAAATGCCCTACCACTGAGCTCTCTCTCTCTGGCTCCTACAAATAATTCTTTTTTTTTGTCCCCCAATTCACAATACAGACCAGGCAAAAGGCCTGGGTTGAGGTATATATGGGGCGCATTTACTGTACCTCCTCTTTCTATACAGTCAGTGTAAAGAACACAGCCTCTGGTAAAAATTGGGAGGCCTTATCTTTTCTTTTTTGTTGATTTTTTAAATATATATGTTTATATTATATATATATTTATATTATATATTTATATATATAAAATCCTTCACCAGTGCAACATTCCCATGACCAATATCCCAAGTGTCCTTCCTCCCCACCTCACACCAGCCTGTACTCTAGACAGTAGCAGCAGCAGGAGCAGTAATAGTAGTAGTAGTAGTGGTGGTGGTGGTAGTAGTAGTAGTAGTAGTAGTAGTAGTAGTAGTAGTACAAATAATTCTTAAGTCACAATATATTGTATAGCAGAAGCTATAGCTATATAGCTATAAAGCTATAAATGCATCCATGGAGTGAAGACACCTTTAAGTTATTGGATCACTATTAGAATGCCAGAGGTATGATACACTTTAGCCAAAGAAAGGAAATTTGATATTTTCGTTAACTCTTAGAAAATATCATTATCAGCAATTTTGGTTGCTATTTTAATTTCTGAAATACTAAAAGTAATTTGAAGATCTCCACTAATAGCTTACTGAGAACTGAATAAATTTTGTCTTGGAAAGAATTACTTATGGAGGAATCTGATGAACATTTACTGAATGAACTAAATGATGAATATTTTTTGTCTTTAGAAAAGTTTGATATCTATAGAAATAAGACTATTTCTTCATTTAATACAGCTTATGGAATTCAAGAGAAAAGTAATAAACCTGGGCTGGATCGGTGGCATAAGTGGTAGAGCGTTTGCCTTGCACATGGCTGATCTAGGACTGACTGCGGTTTCATCACCCATCCCATATGGTCCCCCAAGCCAGGAGCAACTTTTGAGCACATAGCCAGGAGTAACCCTGGAGTGTCTCCTGGTGTGGCCCAATACAACAACAACAATGCAATAAACCATCAAATTTAGGCATGTGATAATGAATATAGATCACATGACTATGTGCTACTTTTTATATGCAATATAGAAATGCAATGGCAGATGTATTGAGAGAAAAACCTATTAATATGATGAGGTCTGAATTGGGGGAACATAGTGAAATCACAACAGTAAAACTATAAAAAGAGACTAAGAAAGCTAAGGCCTTAATTTCTCATAGAAGTTTTAAACTAAACAAGGAAAACTATTATTAATTTATATTTGCAAGTCTACTCAACTTATTCATTTTCCCATTTCTGCTATGTGCTTGGCACAACACCAGATGCCAGTCAATATTGCTGGCTGGGAGCAAAGAATGTTGATACTAGAGTTGAAATATTGTGCCAGATTTCAGAGGTTATTTTAGGTCACCAGTTCCAAGCCAATTACCCCATTTTGAAGGATTGTTTAAGATCTTGAAATGGGGATATGTGAGGAGGGGTCCCCTAAGCCTCCAAACTCTCTCAGTGCTTCTTCAATAGTCATCACTTCAAAGTTAGGTTCTTTCTGTATGACTCCAGAAGGCTAGAGTGAAAATCTGCCTGCTAATGACAACTCATTTAGCACAATGACAGTTGTTTGATGCTCACAGGGAATGAAGCAAGCACTGCTTGATGCGTTCTATACTCTCTTTTAGCAGCTTTGCTGTTAGAGGATCTTTATTATAATGAGCCTTAGGATCAAATGTGAGCTATTAATGAAGGAAAATGTCTTCACACCAAATAATAGTCTAAAAAATATGTGTGAGAGAGAAGAAAACTCTGAGAAATAGCATAATGTGTTACTCTGGTCTGTTAGGTGATTGATTGCTACAACATACTCAAATCTATGGAATACCCACACAGTAGGAATTTAAGGCCACAGATACATCAACGTAAGTCCTCATTTGCATTCATTTAAGAATTCATAGGACCAGTTGTCATAGGCAATATGGCTCTTTTTGGCTATCCATCTGTGTGCAGCCTCATTCTTATACACAATAGCATTTGTATGATTTAGAATTTAGATGGCAGTAAGTCTGTATTCTGGATGGCTTTATGTACACGTTAATAAAAATGCAAACATGGATTCTATAATACCATTTTGGCTATCACATTAGATTGATTTTTTATGAGATTTTTTGGAGACCAGTTTGATTTACTGTTTTTTTTTTTACCCCATAAAAACAGGACTAGAGATGAAAAGGATAGTGATTACTGACATTTCTGCTGCTTAGCTCAGCTCATTAAAGTGATGTGATCAGTAAACAGAAACCTATTTTTTAAAGCAGCTTGAGGGATGGCTATTACAAGGCATTTATAAAATGCTAAAAGAAAAATTGTTGTTCATATTTTATATTTCAGAGAATAGTGATTTGCTCAGGAATATACGTTTTTGGTACAAAAACATGTTGCTTCCTTTTTAGACATCAGATTCCTTTTTGTAGCAATGCACAGTTGGCCACAAAAGCATAAACAACTGTGAAACCACATACTGAGAGACGCTACATTAAGAAAGTGAAATAAATTCAATATGCAGTCAGGAAATATCTTTCTCTGCCACTCTGTGAAGGGAAGGATAATGTTTCCTCGTGTCAGAGTCTTGACAGAAAAGACTTAAAATGCATCTTTGGGCTGTTCATTACTTTTCTTATTCCGAGCTCTCATTCATAAACCTGAAAAGGGGTTTTATTGCTTTGTACTATCCCCACGCTAGAACAATGTTTTCTTTTCTTTTATTAAAAAATTTAGTTATAGTACTCCCATATGATCCAGCAAGATCACTTATTGGCATTTATCCCCTAACATAAAATGATTAATTAAAAAGATAGAATCACACTTATGTTCATTGCTGCATTTAATACAATAGCCACAATATTAAAATGGCCCAACTGCAGATGAATGAAACAAGAAATCATGTTATATATTCTTTTAAATGTTAAAACTAAAGGCTTGATATTCTCCCACCCT
Source organism: Suncus etruscus (assembly GCF_024139225.1). Lineage (NCBI taxonomy): Eukaryota > Metazoa > Chordata > Mammalia > Eulipotyphla > Soricidae > Suncus > Suncus etruscus. The sequence goes on along the minus strand of NC_064853.1, from coordinate 87,575,144 downwards.
AATAATCTAATCTTCTGATGGGGGACCACCAAAGAAGCCTTCTTCTTTCTATGACCTGGTGGAACACCTTTCTTGTACTGAATCCTTTATTGAGTGAAGACTGGAGGGAGAACAAAGTCAGTAGATTTCAAGATGGCATGCCTTCAAGAAAGCGAACTCTCTATTGATCTAGAATCAGAATATGACCTGACTCCTTCCTCAAGGTGAAATACACTATTCCTGTTATCTCCATTTTATAATTCTTCTTTGAAAATCCTGGGAGACTCTACTATACCTCTTTGTTTCCTAATTGCATGGGCTTAAATGATGATAGGAATATGAAACATTTTTGTTGGCTCCCTGCTGTCAGAGTCTTCTTACTTATTCTTAATATATATTCAAATTTACATATAATATGTAGTATGGCATAGTTGCAAATATAATTCATTTTTGTGTGTCTGAAGAGAGCATCTGAAATTTACTCTAAATTTTTATTGTCCTTTCTTTTAGTTTCATCTATTTCTTTCTTCTAGCTAATGACTACTTGATTTTTGATCAATACCACCCTTTCTGAGACTCCCAACTGCAATCTTGGTATAATTTTTCTATGTAACACATAATATTTTTCCATCCTACAAACTATGTCATTTTTCCTGTGCTATTTTAACTCATGAAACTGCTAATTCTTCCTGTTTTTACTCACTGCTATATCAAGAATCTAATATGATTCTTGATAAATTTCTTAATTAGATGTTGACTGAATAGACCGACAGAAGACTTAGTGTATAAAATTCTGTCAGTAATATCAGATAACAGACTATATTTATAAGCTACCGAGATAGTGTAGCAGGTAAATGCTTGTCTTGCATGCAACCAACCTGGTTTTCATATTGCCACCCATATGGTTCACTAGGAGTGATACTGAGTGCAGTTAAGAGTAAATTCTGAGACCTTGGTTTGACCCCAAAATACAATTAAAAATAATAAAATAAAAAGAAACTATTTTTTTTATTTTGGTTTTTGGGCTTCACTTGGTGATGCTCAGGAATTACTCCTGGCTAGGCACTCAGAAATCATTCCTGGTTTGGGGAACCATATGAGACACCAGGGATTGTACCCAGGTCCATCCTTGGTCAGCCATGTGCAAGGCAAATGCCCTAATGCTGCACTATCTCTCCAGCTCCCAAATGAAACTATCTTAAATATCTTACAACTAGAAGCATTTAATTTTTCTTACCAAAAGATAACTTTTTAGATAATTTGTACATATATGTAGATATTGAAGATATAAGAATCAATTTTCTCCAATTTTATATGGCCATCTCTTGTATTTAAATATATTTCTGTTTTATTAGAAAATTATGTTTGGGAAGGGCTGGAGTGATATAATAACAGGGCATCTGATTTTCATGCTGCTGATCCAAGTTCAATCCCCAGCATCCCATATGGTCTTCAGTCTTGCCAGAAGTGATTCATGAGCACAGAGCCTGGAGTAACTAATATGCACAAAATGCCCTCCCCAAAACCCAAAATCATTTATTTTTGATGCCAGGGCTAGAATTCAGGGCTTCCCACATGTGATTCAAGTGCTTTACTGCTGATCTGGAGTAGGATGAGTTGCCTGATGAAAAATATTGAAATTTCCATTTACATATGTTAAACTATTATTATTTTGAATACCCAAAATCCATACAAAGATATGAACAAAAGTTACTTAAATTTTATCTCAATTTTAAATGATACAATATTTGCAATATATTATTTGAACTATATAATATTGTTTAAATAATAATGAAATACGAAGAAGGGAATTATTACTGACTTTATCTCAAACTTACCTCAAGTATCAGGTGTCATTTTTCTTCTGACATGTCAGTTTCTGACACACATTCCAACCTTAGGGGTTTTTCACCTTAGCCTAGGCACTGATTTAATCACATTCCACACCATTATAATTACCTTTTCCTTATTCTCCTGTTTCTTCAGTTTTGAAGCATCAATGTAATCAAAGTTTATTAGTGCTAATCAACAGATGTCATTTTAATTATGCAACTTTTTAACCTGAAGGATAATGTACAAATTTATGTATTAAAATTCTAAAATATCTCTTCATACTCTAATCTTATAATGTAAATATTTTTCAAATCTTGGAAAAGAAATTTTATACAAAATGATGCAATGACTATAATATTAGTACATGCAAAATATGTACAAATAGGCAATTATATAGGTGACTAGGATAAATAAGATTTATTTATAAATAATTAATAAAAAAATAGACTCTTGTAGGCAATTGCTAAAAATACTTAAATTTCTTGGTTCTCACTTCTGTTTCTGTCAATACAATTTATAGGTAGAAAGTCTATAACAAGTTTACCAGATTTTTGCTTACAACCTTAAAGAAAAAATGTTGATGGAAAAACAATAGTAGTGGGGAACTTTAGCAGTTCACTTTTGCTACCAGATATATTAACAGAATGAATGATACTGGAGCCCGAAATGGGGAAGTAGCAAAACTAGGATTAATGGACAGGGCCTTCCATCCTCTAAAAGATAAATACACATTCTTTTTTAGTGTACATAGAATAGTCTTTAGTATAAACTAAATACTACAACAAAAAAAACATACAAACATTTGCTTATACAAAAATCAAACTAAGCATCCTATCAAACCACAATGCCATTAAATTTACCATGAAAAGAAGATACAGAAAAGCTTCAACACCTGAAGTATGTACAATATATTATTAAATAATAACCGTATCAAAGAGAAAATAAAGTAATAAATTAAAATATTGCTTGAAACTGAGAATAAAGAAGCAAACTACCAGAATATATGGAACATAGCAAAAACTCTAAAACAAGGGACATTTATAGTAGTGAAAGTCTATACTAATAGGATAGGCTAGAAGGAAAATAAAACTAAATACACATCTGAAATGCCTGGAAAAGGAACAAATTACTACCAAAACTAGCAAAAGAAATGAAATAATTAAAAAAAGTAGAATATAAATTGGTACAAAATTAAGAAAACAATAAAAAGAGTAAATGAAACCAGCTTATTCTTCAAAAAACATAAGCAAAATAGATGAACATTTGACTCACCTGGAAAAAAAGAAAATGCCTAAACTGGACCAGAGATAAAAGGGAAGAAATTAGGACATATTTCTCAGAAATTCAAGATATCATGCAGGACTTAAAGAAGTCAGACTAATGGTTGATAGACACATGAAAAAATGCACATTATAACTCACCAGACACATCCAAATAAAGATGAAAATAAAATAACATCTCATATCAGTGTAAATGAAACATATTTTTAAAAAAGACTTGAGAACAATCTATGTTGGTAGAGCTGCTATGAGAAAGTAACTCTCATCCACTGCTAGTAGGAATGTTGATTGATTCAATCCATATGTAAAACAGGGTGGACATTTCTCAAAAAAATGAAACTAGAGATGTAGTATGACATCAAAGATACTTGTTGGTATCTATCCCCCAGGACATAAAAGTATTTATATATAAATAATATTACTTTTATAAAAATACTTTTATTAAAAGTATTTATATTCAAAAGAATATATACACACACTATCATTTTAGCATTTAACAACAATAGCTCTGAATGATCTAGGTGTCCAATGGCACCTAGATAATGTTGTCTCCTCCGATCAATTTAAAGGTCATGACTTTTTGCTTCTAGCCCTATATAACCTGACTTGTGACCCCCTCAGTGGAGTTGCCATCTGTAGAAGGTGGCCCTGATCAGTCAATTTGTAGTTTATTGGTAGATGGAATAAAGCTTTGCTTTGTTTTATTTCAATTGTATGGTCTTGTCCTTCAACTTGGGAACTTGACAGTGAGTGATATTTTTCCTTCGAAAATTAAAGCAAATAAGCCACCATAAATACAAATTAAATTAAAAAGAAAATACACCACATATGCTAACTAGCTTTCTTGCTAATTATTTACATTATACATACATACATATATATATATATAAAATTTGGTGAAGAGCATCAAACCCAGGACCTCTTCCATACAAGCAAGATGTTTGCTAATGAACTACCAACTCTTTTTCACATAATCTCATAATATTTCTTTATTTAGGTACGATGACTTCTGGTTCTCAGGAGCTATTCTTGATTCAGAGGTCTTGTTAAGAGGTCACTTTCTGTGGTCTTTAGCAAGGGATGTGGTGCCAGGAATCAAAGTCAGGGTTCTTACATTTAAAGTGTGCTCTCAGACAGTTCAGCTATCCTTCCAGCTATCCTTTCTTATTTGGATAGCCTTTCAGACCTTTAGCTTGTGATGTACGATTTCATAATGCATTTAAAATATTTAATAGTTTACTAAAAGTTAATTAAGGATATTTAAAAATTTATCTTTGTGAGATTCCCCTAGAACACTGAGAAAAAAGGGCATTATTTTTCACTTTGAAATAAAATTTTAGATCATCTAAAAAATGCTCATTTTGAGAAGGAAACATTCAACACTTCATTGTGTAGAGATTCAAATTTCATCTCTTTCTTTTGACAGTTCTGTCATATTCAGCCATCATCTTGAATTGTCAGCACTTGTCCCATTACTTACACATCCTGTTTGATTTGTTTTCATCAGTTACCACATCAGAAGTTCTCTCAGCCAGTTTGAATGAATTGAAATTAAGAAGAAATAGACCTACTTTTACTGTAGACTTGGTGTCCTTTGTTTAGTGTAATAAAATAACTCTTTCCTTTTACCTTCTCTTACTGTTCTTGTTGGATAATTGGAATTCACATATGCTTAGTTGTGATGTTTTCACACATTCAGAGGTGGTACTCAACAGAGTTTCAATGTTAATTGTTGTGCTTGTGGTCATTCTGTCTATAGGGTTTTGTGTGTGTGTGTGTGTGTGTGTGTGTGTGTGTGTGTGTGTGTGTGTGTGGTGTGGTGTGGTGTGGGTGGAAGGTTAGAAGAGGTGGTAGAAGTGTTAAACTCCTGGCAACAGTACTGACATCGTTTGTTGTGATGCTTCCATTGACCCAGCTTGAGCGAGAGGTACAAGGAACTTCCTTGTTGCATGTCTGTACCACTAGGAAGAGTTCTCAGGCCTTCACCCTTGCAAGACAGGTTCAGTTAGAAGCTGAGCATCTAATATATCTCACAGAGACCCAACTAATTCTCCTATTCTTAAATAGGTTTGTTCCTTTGCCTTTATTTATTGGCCTCCAAAATGTCGTTCATTATTCATATGCTTCAAATTATATTTTGATCCTTATTATAGCTTTATTTTTTAATTTTAGTTCATACTTATTTAAATATTATTTTATAGTTTATAATTATTTTTCCCTTTTTTTGAGGGTGAGGAAGAAAAGGAGAGGAAGTGGAGAAGCAGAGGAAGATGAGAAAGGAGGAAAGAGAAGGGAGAAGAGGTGGAGGAGATGAAGAGGACAAAGGGGAAGGAGAGGACGAAGAGGAGGAGAAAGTAAAGAAGAGGAAGGAAGAGAAGAGGGGAAAAGAAGGAAAGGAGGAGTAAGAGGAAGAGGAGAGGAGGGAGAGAAGCAGAGGAGAATGAGAAAGTAAAAGGAGGGAGAGGAGAAAAGAGGAGGGAGAAGAGGTGGAGGAGAAGAAGAGGAGGGAAAGGAGCTGTAATTATTTTCTAAATAATTTTTATTTTGACCACAGTGCATTACAAATCTTTCACAGTAATATTTTAGGTACATAGTGACATTGAATCAGGGGCATTCCCGCTACCAATGTTGTCTTCCCTCCATCCCTGTTCCCAGCATGCATTTTATATCCCCCTCCTTAGACATCTGGGCTGCTAGTATAAGTGGTCCGCTCTGTGTCTAGCTTGTTGTAGAATGGGTATTGATTTTGTTATTGTTAGTGTTCAATATGGTGTTTAAGTCTGATCATTTTTTATTTCTACTCAATATTCATACGACTATTTGGCCTTGGTACTTTCCATTATTTGCCCCTCAATTTATGAGGCAAAAGAAGATGGTTCAAGTTTTGTGGTTCTGTTTGAAGAAAAGAAAAACAAAAGGAGGCAAAAATTAAACAAGTGAAAAATGGGAAGAGGCTATAAATATCAATTTAAGAGAAGAAAGGGAAAAAGGAAGAAAAACATAACAATACAAAAAAAATCAAACAAAAAGAAACCCAAAAAGCACCAAAGCAATAAAGACAACAGCCAGGGGCTAGAAAGGTGGCACTAATCATCAGGGAGATGCAAATCAAAACAACTATGAGGTACCACCTCACACCACAGAGAATGGCACACATCACAAAGAATAAGAATAAACAGTATTGGCGGGGATGTGGAGAGAAAGGAACTCTTATCCACTGCTGGTGGGAATGCCATCTAGTTCAACCTTTATGGAAAGCAATATGAAGATTCCTCCAAAAACTGGAAATCGAGCTCCCATACGATCCAGCTATACCACTCCTAGGAATATACCCTAGGAACACAAAAATACAATACAAAAACCCCTTCCTTACACCTATATTCATTGCACCACTATTTACCATAGCAAGACTCTGGAAACAACCAAGATGCCCTTCAACAGACAAATGGCTAAAGAAACTGTGGTACATATACACAATGGAATATTATGCAGCTGTCAGGAGAGATGAAGTCATGAAATTTTCCTATACATGGATGTACACGGAATCTATTATGCTGAGTGAAATAAGTCAGAGAGAGGGAGAAAAACGCAGAATGGTCTCACACATTTATGGGTTTTAAGAAAAATGAAAGACATTCTTGCAATAATAATTTTCAGACACAAAAGAGAAAAGAGCTGAAAGTTCCAGCTTACCTCAGGAAGCTCACCACAAAGAGTGATGAGTTTAGTTAGAGAAATAACTACATTTTGAACAGTCCTAATAATGAGAATGTATGAGGGAAATGGAGAGCCTGTTTAGAGTACAGGCGGGGGTCAGGTGGGGAGGAGGGAGACTTGGGACATTGGTGATGGGAATGTTGCACTGGTGATGGGTGGTGTTCTTTACATGACTGAAACCCAAACACAATCATGTATGTAATCAAGGTGTTTAATTAAAAATAAAAAAATAATAATAAATAAAAAAAAATTTAACACCCCCCCCCCCAAAAAAAAGAAAGGTGGCACTAAAGGTAAGGTGCCTGCCTTGCAAGAGCTAGTCTAGGACGAACTGCAGTTAGATACCCCGGTGTCTTAGCCAGGAGTGATTTCTGAGTGCATAGCCAGGAGTAACCCCTGAGTGTCAAATGGGTGTGGTCCAAAAACACTAAAAAAAAAAAAAAAGACAAAAACCAAACAATAACCACGGTCCTGAAATAAAAACAAAGCAAAACAAACAAACAACAACAATAACCAAAAGATTAATTTGTGCTTCTTTTTTTTTTAATGGCACAGTAAATATTGGGGAGATTAGAAAGGAAATTCCTTGGCCTAAGAGATACAGGGTTTCTCTGCCCTTGAAGCATACTGTCATGGGAATAACTACAGAATTCGTACATGCTCTTATACTCTTCCCTAGGTCCTTTTGTGGTGTCTAGAAACTTTCCTGTCTTGAATGATAAAATCAGGCCTCTGTAACTAGAGATCTTGGTATTTGCACAGTCATAGGATGGAGCCTAGGATGGAGTCTTTCTTTATGATTCTTGAAGTTCTGTTCCATCACTGTTGTTTTAATCAGTCTTCTGTAGTTGATGGTATTGGTTTTTGCACCGACCCTAGGACAATAACTAGGATAGAGTCTTTCATTATGTTTCCAGAAGTTCTGCTCAGTTGCAGTTGTCTCAGTTAGACCTCTGGAATTCGAGATCTTGGTTATAGTACAGATCATAGGCCAAATCCTAGACTAGGGTATTTTTTATTTGTCCCAGGATAAGTACTGCCCAGACATGGTTGTCACAGTCAGCCTTCTGTAGTTAGCAAATTTGGCTTTTGCACAGATCAAAGGATGACATGTCTTCTGATTTTATCTTATTTTTAGGTGGTGAGATAAGACAACCTGCTCTTAGATCAAGTTGTTGCCATTTCCTTGTTGTCAGGATGTCATATCAAAACTGGCACATATTGGTGTCAGAGATGTATTAAGAATGTCCCAGAGGGGGCCAGAGAGATAGCATGGAGGTAAGGCGTTTGCCTTTCATGCAGAAGGTTCGTGGTTCAAATCCCGGCGTCCCACATGGTCCCTCGTGCCTGCCAGGAGCGATTTCTGAGCATAGAGCCAGGAGTAACCTCTGAGCACTGCCGGGTGTGACCCAAAAACCAAAAAAAAAAAAAAAAAAAGAATGTCCCAGAGAAAATTTGTTTCCCACAGCTGTTCTGGAGAACCGGGTCAGTTCTATGTCTGAGATCTAGGGTTCAGAGTTGGATGGTTGCTATCTAATCATATGGAGTCTATTTTGGCGCCATATGACATATGTTCAAGGTTGGAGGTGCCCTTGTATTGTAAAATGTATGAGTTCTTAGCCCTAGTAGATAAGAGCTTGTTTTTATATATTAAAATTTTCCCCTTTTTAGTATGTCTTTGCAAAAAAGAAATGGTGCTACATTATATTGCTGGTGCATTTGGGGGTGAGCGTGTCAGGCTCCATGATCTCTGTGTCCTGGTTTTGACCAGAGGTTTTATCCCAGGCAATACTTTTTCTTATAGGTTTTTGTACCAAGCCAAACCAAAACAGGTGAAGTTAAGAAAAAGAAGAAAAAAGGACTATATATATATATATATATATATATATATATATAAAAATATAGATATATATATATATACACATACACACACATATAAATAAAGGGAAAATAAATAAAAATGTATTTTAAAAAAGTAATTAAGGGGTGCCGGAGAGATAGCACAGTGGCCTTTGCCTTGCAAGCAGCCAACCCAGGACCTAAGGTGGTTGGTTCGAATCCCGGTGTCCCATATGGTCCCCTGTGCCTGCCAGAATAACCCCTGAGCACTGCCGGGTGTGGCCCAAAAAACCAACCCCCCAAGAAAAAAGGAATTAAGGGAACAAAGTGATGCAGGAGACTACCTTACATTTGGAGATAAACAGGCTAAGAGGTAGTATTATAGAGGTCTTAAACTTATAAAGGAAATATAGGTTTCCTCATTGTCTTTTGAGATATTCTTATGGGGGTGTGGAATTCAGGGCACATTTTCAACACATACCCTGAGTTTGAGAAGTTATTTGTGGTAGAAAGAAATCAGGTATAGTTCTTGCACTGGAGGACCTTCTGGAGCTGAATCTGGTATCAAGCAACAGTCCACATTTGGGAGGGGGTGTGTGAAAAGGAGGGCCACAGAGCATGAATCAGCAGAAGTTTTGGTTTTAGTTTCTTGTGTAGCCTAAAAGGCTCCAACCATTATCTAACCCTGAAACCCCCATTTAGCAAGGCACAACCCCATCACTAATGAAATGCCTAGAACTAGGAAAACCTCCTAACTCCGATGCACAGACTCAATCTCTTTTATTTGATTTAATTAATTTTTTAAAATTTATTTTTCCTATATTTACTTATTTTTCTTTTCTCCTTTCTCTTACCTTTTGCTCTCCCTTCCTGTCTTTCTTAAGCTATACCTAATCTAATTATTTATCTTTTTTTTTTTTTTTTTTTGGTTTTTGGGCCAAACCCAGCGGTGCTCAGGGGTTACTCCTGGCTGTCTGCTCAGAAATAGCTCCTGGCAGGCACGAGGGACCATATGGGACACTGGGATTCGAACCAACCACCTTTGGTCCTGGATCGGCTGCTTGCAAGGCAAACGCCGCTGTGCTATCTCTCTGGGCATAATTATTTATCTTAATTCAACTAGTCCTTAAGAGCTCAGACCCATCCTATTAGGGTCAGACCTCTAACAACACCTTAAGAATAGATCAATAATGTATGTCTTTATGTGGGCATGAGTACATAGAGGACTCCTCTATTAGAGCCAAACCTAAATTGTAAACAATCCATGCCTATAGTGTACATAGCCCCCCCCCCCATATACTATCCCTTCTCCCCCACTTCAGAAATCCTACTATCCTTTCACCCTCCAATCCCAATCTGATATCCCGCCTTATTAATGATCTTTACTCTCAGGTCTTAATCCATTAGGTTTCAAGACCGACCTCCTGCCCCAATAAGCCATCACCAAGCTCCAAATTGGGAGCCCCACATCTCGTTCATAATTATTCAGCTCCACATCTCATTTATAATTATTTTTAAATAATTATTTTCATTAAAGAATCTAGTATTTTGGGGCAGGGGAGGTGGAGAAGCGGTAGGGCATTTGCATTGCTTGCTGCTGACCCAAGATGAACTGCAATTCGATATCCTGACTTCTCATATGGTCCCCAAGCCAGGAGCGATTTCTGAGCTCATAGCCAGGAGTAACCCTTGAGCATCACCGGGTATAGCCTAAAAACAAAACAAAACAAAACAAAACAAAACAAAAAATCTATTATTTTATATACTATTTTGTGTTCGCCTAGCGGGTAGGCTTGAGACAGTACTGGAGGGAATTTTACATTGATTTTAGGATTAATCTTGGACCAATTGTACTAAGAACAAATGTGATCTTTAAATAAAAGTAATTTATTTTAAAAGATCTATTATTTTAGTAAGTACTATATTTTTCCTTGTAGTTTAACCCAAAGATATATCAACTATTGTTAATCATTGATCTAGATTTTCCTCCCTTTTCCTTGTTTACCTATTGACTCCTTATTCATGCAACCTTTCACTTATTTATTTATATAGTACTCTCCTTTGTGGCAGACAAAAACAATTGATCTACTTTTGTTGAGTTTATTCACTTAGCTCAATTTTTAAAGGTAGGTAATTAAGTAGAAATATGTATTTACTTTCTTGAAATGGAAAGTTGCATGTGGTATTTTCTATTAGTAATATCAGAAACATTGTTCAAAAATACTTAAAGTAGCTTTTTAAATCTGTATTCTTAAAGCATACAAGATTTGTTTTCTTTTTTGTTTTTTTTCTATTCTTTTTTTTTAAATCTATAGTTACTAATTAATTTGTCCAAGCATAATTAAAATTAAGTCATTCAGTTTAAAGCCTTAAATGTGCTTAGTTTAATTCAATTTAAATGAAAGTTTAAATTTCATTTTTTATATTTTATTTAAACACTTTGATTACATATATGATTGTGTTTGGGTTTCAGTCATGTAAAGCAGACTACCATCACCAGTGCAACATTCCCATCTCCAATGTTCCAAATCTCCCTCCTTCCCACCTAACCCCCACCTGTACTCTAGACAGGCTTTCCATTTCCCTCATACATTCTCATTATTAGGACAGTTCAAAATGTAGTTATTTCTCTAACTAAACTCATCCCTGTTTGCAGTGAGCTTCATGACGTGAGCTGTAACTTCCAGCTCTTTTCTCTTTTGTGTCTGAAAATTATTATTGCAAGAATGTCTTTCATTTTTCTTAAAACCCATAGATGAGTGAGGCCATTCTCTCTGTTTTTCTCTCTCTCTGACATATTTCACTCAGCATAATAGATTCCATGTACATCCATGTATAGGAAAATTTCATGACTTCATCTCTCCTGACAGCTGCATAATATTCCATTGTGTATATGTACCACAGTTTCTTTAGCCATTCATCTATTGAAGGGCATCTTGGTTGTTTCCAGAGTCTTGCTATGGTAAATAGTGCTGCAATGAATATAGGTGTAAGGAAGGGATTTTTGTATTGTATTTTTGTGTTCCTAGGGTATATTCCTAGGAGTGGTATAGCTGGATCGTATGGGAGCTCCATTTCCAGTTTTGGAGGAATCTCCATATTGCTTTCCATAAAGGTTGAACTAGACTGCATTCCACCAGCAGTGGATAAGAGTTCCTTTCTCTCCACATCCCCGCCAATACTGTTTATTCTTATTCTTTGTGATGTGTGCCATTCTCTGTGGTGTGAGGTGGTTCCTCATAGTTGTTTTGATTTGCATCTCCCTGATGATTAGTGATGTGGAGCATTTTTTCATGTGTCGTTTGGCTATTTGTATTTCTTCTTTGTCAAAGTGTCTGTCCATTTCTTCTCCCCATTTTTTGATGGGATTAAATGTTTTCTTCTTGTAAATTTCTGTCAGTGCCTTGCATATTTTGGAGATTAGCCCCTTATTTGATGGGTATTGGATGAATAGTTTCTCCCACTCAGTGGGTGGCTCTTATATCCTGGGTACTATTTCCTTTGAGGTGCAGAAGCTTCACAGCTTAATATATTCCCATCTGTTAATCTCTGCTTTCACTTGCTTGGAGAGTGCAGTTTCCTCCTTGAATATGCCTGTAGTCTCAATGTCCTGGAGTGTTTTGACTATGTGTTGTTCTATATATCTTATAGTTTTGGGTCTGATATTGAGGTCTTTAATTCATTTGGATTTTACCTTCATACATGATGTTAGCTGGGGGGTCTAAGTTCAATTTTTTGCACGTGGCTAGCCAATTGTGCCAACACCACTTGTTGAAGAGGCTTTCTTTGCTCCATTTAGGATTTCTTGCTCCTTTATCAAAAATTAGGTGATTGTATGTCTGGGGAATATTTTCTGAGTATTCAAGCCTATTCCACTGATCTGAGGGTCTGTCCTTATTCCAATATCATGCTGTTTTGATAACTATTGCTTTGTAGTAAAGTTTAAAGTTGGGGAAAGTAATTCCTCACATATTCTTTTTCCCAATTATTGCTTTTTGTTTTCTAAGTAAAAATATTGCGATTAAAGAGCAATTTCTGAGTGCATAGCCAGGAATAATCCCTGAGTGTCACCTAATGTGGCCAAAAAAAAAAAACAAAACCAAAAACAAACCAAAAAATATCATTAAAACATTCAAAAAAGAAAATGGTATGCAAATTTGTTTATATTTACATTAAACATAACTGCTTATTAGTTATAGACTAAATCATTCTCTAATAAACTGAATCACAAGAAAATGATCAAAGGCAGCCAAAGAATATAAAGACATTTCAAATTCATGGTAACAAGTTCATTAAATAGTCATAATAATAATAGAAATGAGAGACAGTATGATCAGAGTTTCATAAAATTGTGAAAATAGTTTAATAAATATAATTAGGGAATACACAAAGAAATTTAAAAGAGAAATACAATTATATTACACTTATTTCCATTTTGCTGAGCATTCTTTAATATTTCTCTTTTTTGGTAAAAATAAGCAGAAGAATAAAAAATGTCCCAGTTTTCTGAGTTCTCTGGTTCTAGTATACACACACTTTGAGCTGATACACAGTTTGGCATCCAGTTTTTTAATTCATCCATATTTGACTAGTAATAAGTAGCTTAATTAATATTGTTTATTAATCTATTTTTATTAATCTTCATTTATTAATCTAAGAAATTAAGGGTTTTTTTTTACATGAAAGTGACCTGTAAAGATCCTAAATCAAAATTGGTATTCAGTACATTGTAGTTGAGTGCAAAATCAAACTTTTTTATTTTCCTCCTAGTGTTTTTAAAATGCTAATAAACTTTGCCCAAAGGCTTAACATTACTTAGCTTAGTAAAGCTAGAGAAGGTTATACACTTTGGGGATTTTATTTGATAAGTGCACTTATTACTTTGAACACATTTTGATTGTTTGTGCTTGAATGATTTTAAGTAGGAAATCCATTTTTACTTCCAAAGGCTATGTATTGTCCTACCTTTTAGAGTATAAAAAAATTCAAATCAGGTGTTTCATAGTGCTTTAATGCATCAAAACAGAAAACTAATCTGAAATGATCTTCTGTAAGAAGACTTCCTAATTTAAAATCTTTAAGCACTTTGTTTTGAACATGTAGTTGGAAAGATAAATTATTTTGTGCTACTTGATGGCAAGATTTATGATCATAGCTACAGACCATCTACTGGTGTAAAAAAGTAGCTCAATAGTACACTCAGGAAGAACTCAATCATAAATTCAGCTTCTTCCCTCGCATGTTTTCTAAACTAAAGGTTGCACTGGAAATTATTATTTATTTTTCCATTTGAAATGTTTATGTTCTTATTATTCTATATCTACCAACCTATGAATACATATACTTATGTGTTTAACTATTTCACTATTTACCTATTTAATGACGATTATGCATTTCTTTTTTTTCTTTCTTTTTAATTTTTGGGTCACACCTGGTGACGCTCAGGGGTTACTCCTGGCCCTATACTCAGAAATATCTCCTGGCAGGCTCAGGGGACCATATGGGATGCTGGGATTCCAACCACCGTCCTTCTGCATTCAAGGCAAATGCCTTACCTCTATGCTATCTCTCCAGCCCTATGAATTTCTTGACATGGAGTATAAATTTAATAAAAGGTGATTATTGTATTAATCATCAACTAGGTATGGGTCCACAAGTGCCTGAAGTAAACTTGATGAAAGAAATGCTATTTTAATAAATATGACTATATTTCATATATGAAACTCCTTTCATATATATGTATATATTTATGTATATATACTTATATATTTATGTGTACATATGCATATCTATGAAACTCCTTTAATATATGTATATATTTGTGTATGTATATGTATGTATATGAAATAGAGAAAGCATCTTCCTCTTATAAACTTATAAAAAGTTCTGATTACAACATAGTCAACAAAAAGATTACTGTAGAAAGAGATATTCTATTTCCTTTTTAAAAAATAATTTAAAATTATTGTATTTATCACTCAATTTCCCAGATAAGCTAAGTAGCAAAACTAAAATGAAAGTCCAGGTCCTCTTCCATTCAAATTTGAGCTTTGGGGGGGGTGTTCATTTTTTTTTGTAAGAAAAAGAGACAAGTTCATCTCTGATACTGCGTGATCCCCTAAATACCATGAGAAGTGCCTCCCAAGCATCCTGTCTTGAGGAACTCCCAAGTACTTCTGGGTGTTGCCCCAAAATTCATCCACCAAACACAAAAACTTGAGACTTTATAAAATATTCTATACTTCCTTCTGAAAGTACTGAACCAATGCATGTTTCACTAGTTATCTATTTTGTTTATATACAAATACCCATAAGGTATCCATCCATAGGTGTTCTTTCATAAATGTTATAAAGTATCTGTGATAGGTCTGTGAAAAGGATAAAAGCAGAGAGAAAGAAAGCTTTATGTCATATTTTTGAAATGCACTGGAATTAGGAATATTTGTGCTAAAATAAAAATTTATATTGAAACTGGGTAAGCTAAACCTGACAAGAAATATGTGACTGAGAAAGCATTTTTAATGAATTATTAAACAGGACGAAGCAGAAAGGAAAAAAATATCTTGACTAATGATGACTGAAGGTTGACAAAAATTTTTTTTTAAAACAAGATAACCCATTTTCCACATGTCAAATGACAGGACCAAAACTAAATTTTAACAGAAAAATGTGACTATGATAGAGGTACAAGTTTGAATATCACACACAGAACTCCATCAATTGATGTTTTCTTTGACAAAAGCAAGATATAACTGAAGTCACATGTTCACCATTTTCTAAATATGTCAGAGCTCTTAAGGCAATTCACAAGTAAAAGTTACATCTTTTATATTGTGAAAGATATAAAGCACAAAGTAGGAAATGCAATTCTCTTAAGAATTCTTCCCAAAAGATTTGAAAGAGCATAACATTTCTGAAATGATCATAAATAAATATCCTTCACAGTAATTTTAACTTTCAGATCCAATTAAAACCATATTCCTCATGCTAAGTGAATGTAAGGACAAAACAAATTGTAATAGAGCACTGCCATAAAAGTGAATCTTGGTTACAAGCAGATTATCTGTAATTATTGTGATCAGTTCATTGAAATATAGTGCTGTGAATATATGCCTCAGTATATAAATTTATGAGCATGGTCAATGTGTGAAGCAGTGTGTTGGGTGTCTAGACTCTAGTTAAGACTACTCACCTCCTTTAGTCCTAGCATTGAATCACCTCTGCCTAATCATAGGGAGCATTAGGTTTCTTTTTCTTTTTCTTTTTTTTTTTTTTTAATTTTTATTGTGACTAAAGTGCATTACAAATCTTTCACTGCATCATTTATGGTATATAGTGACAATGAATGAGGGGCATTCCCACCACCAGTGCTGTCCTCCCTCTGCCCCTGTTCCCAGTATGCATCCCATATCTCCCTCCTCTACCCCCCAGTATGCTAGTGCAACTGGTCTCCACTTTACAACTTGTTGTAGATTGGCATCCATTCCATCGTCATTGGAGATGAAAAGGATAAGAAAAAGGGGAGAAAAAAAATTTGTGACAATTTTTTGGTAAAACCAAAAAAAGAAAGGAGAAAAGAAAAAAAAGAAAGAAAAATGGAAGAAAAAAGAAAAACAATGGACCCGGCGAATAAAAATAAAAATAAATCTCTAAATAATAACCACAAGTGTGAAAAAGAAAGAGAAAAGTGGAAAACAAAGAGAAGAAAAATAAAGTCAAAAACTAACAAATCAACACAAAACAAGAAAAAGTATGGGTGCTGGAGTGGTAGGGTTTGGCGTTCCCCCCACTTTTTTATTTTACCATTAGGTTTCTTATTACAGTTGAAGAAATGAATATCTCATTTGTCTCCTTATAGACAACAGAAGATTAACCTTAATCTGATTCTTATCATATTTGGTTTATTTTTTTTCCATGCATTATTTTATCACTTGAGATTTTACTTAAACATTTGTTATTGGTTAAAAATAATTAAATATTAATTATCTATTATTATGTCACCAATTACTTGAACAATAACTTCATTGAATCAACATTTATCTCTTAATTTAATGGGTGAGTAATCCTGAAGTACCTTAGTTGGTAGCTCTCATGCAAAAAAAATTGTTTTTGGGGGACTTTTTTGGGACACACTCGGTGGCGCTCAGGGACTACTTCAGGCTCTGAGCTCAGAAATCGCTCCTGGCAAGCACGGGATGCCGAGATTCAAACCATTATCTGTCCTGATCGGCTACGTGCAAGGCAAACGTCCTACACCTGTGCTATCTCTGTGGCCCCTCATGCAAAAATTTTAATGAGATTGTAATTAAGGTGTGAGATATGTCTAATATCACCTCAAAGCTTAAATGTAAGAGGATCCTCTACCAAGATCGGTGGAATAATTGTTGAAAAGGTTTCAAGTCCTCTTCTAAGTTAATTTAAGACTGTCAAGAGAAAGCAGTGAAAACTTAAAAATAACCTTTTAGGGTGGAAATTTGAATTAAATATTCTACCTTCTAAACAAGATTATATATTTTATTTCTAGAAAATAATTTTAAATCTAATACTTATAATGTGTACTCATAGATTTGGAGCATTATATAATATTATTTTCAATAGCTTGTTAAAATTACAGCTGAACTTGTGTATTTTTTAACTGAAGATGGTAAACATATGTTGACTTAATTTAACCTAACCTCAAGTTAGAATGTAAATAAAAATACAAAATTATAATTATAAGCTATCTATAAATTGACAAATATGTCAGATATATAATGTGATTAATTTTGTTAGGACTTCCTAACATAGAATAATAAAAATACAAAATTATAATTATAAGCTATCTATAAATTGACAAATATGTCAGATATATAATGTGATTAATTTTGTTAGGACTTCCTAACATGGAATAATTTAACCATTAAAATATGTGGTATAAATCCTATTTATATAAAATAAAAAATATGTGAGTCAAATATCTAATTAAATATAGAAATGATCCTTGAATGCATAGCCATTAACCAATGATTTAAGACAAAGTTTGATAAAGTAAGTAAAATTAGTGGAAAAATAAAACCACAATAATAAATATATAAATATAAATAAGAATAATGCAATGGAGATTTACCATCTTTGTTATTAATAGCTTTTTTTGTGAAGCAAATAGTTTCTACTGAAAAAAATTTAGAGAAATATGGGGGAGAAGGAGACGATAAGGAACTGTTAAAGAGAATACAGGGTTTTGAAAATGTTAGCAAGCAAACAAGTCACAAAATTTATCAGTGTACCAACAATATACCAATGCTAAAAACTTTTTTCAAGCAAATTTCTAGAGACCACAAATCAGTTCTTTTTTTTTTTTTTTTTTTTTGGTTTTTGTTTTTTGGGTCACACTCGTCAGTGCTCAGGGGCTTCTCCTTGCTCCATACTCAGAAATCGCTCCTGGCAGGCTCTGGGGACCATATGGGATGCTGGGATTTGAACCAATGACCTTCTGCATGAAAGGCAAACATCTTACCTCCATGCTATCTCTCTGGCCCCCCTATTTAAAACTCTTGATCAAAAATTAATAAAGGCATGACAATAAAGACTGCATAATTTTGGAAAAATCTTATAATTTCTTTCAAAAAAAGACTAGATTTTCTAAGTATAGTAAGTAGTATCATGTCATCTGTAAACAGGGAGAGCTGACTTCTTCCTTTCCTATCTGGATGCACTTGCTATCTTTTTCTTGCATAACTGCTGTGGTAAGTACTTCCAGTACTATGTTGAATAGGAGTGGCCAGAAGTGGCAGCCTTGTCTTGCACCAGAATTTAGATGAAAAGATTTTAGTTTGTCTTCATTGAGTTTAATATTTGCCATAGGCTTGTGGTAAATGGCCTTGACTATATTAAGAAAGTTTCTTCCATTCCCATCTTGTTGAGAGAATTTTTGTTTTGTTTTGTTTTGTTTTGTTTTGTTTGGCCACACCCGGTGATGTTCAGGGCTTACTACTGGCTATGGGCTCAGAAATTGCTCCTGACTAGGGGGATCATATGGGACTCTAGGGTTTAAATCAGTTCTGTCCTGGATCTGCATGCAAGGCAAATGCCCTCTGCTGTGCTTATTGCTCCGGCCTCATGGTTGAGAGTTTTTATCATGAATGGGTGTTGAACCTTATCAAATGCTTTTTATGCATCTATTGATATGATCATGTGGTTTTTAATTTTCCTTTTTGTTTTGTTTTGTTTTAGGAGGCTACACCCAGAGATGTTCAGGGGTTACACCTGGCTATGCACTCAGAGATTGCTTCTGGCTTGGGGGACCATATGGGACGCCGGGTGATCAAACCGCAGTCTGTCCTAGGTTAGCACGTACAAGACAAACGCCCTACAGCTTGCACCACGCTTCGTCCCCAAATTTTCCTTTTGTTGACGTGGTGCATTACATTGATTGACTTACTTGTGCCTTGTATCTCCAAAATGAAACCTAATCTGTCATAGTGTATGACTTTCTTGATGAGGTGTTGGATCCTATTTGCTAGGATTTTGTTGAGTATCTTTGCATCTGTGTTCATCAGGGATATTGGTCTGTAGCTCTCTTTTTTTGTTTTGTTTGTGGCATCTCTGTCTGCATTTGGTATCAGGATGATGTTAGCCTAATAAAAACTATTTGGGAGTGTTTCTGTTTTTTTCAATTTCCTGGAAGAGCCTGAAAAGTATAGGCATTAGGTGCTCTTTGAAGGTCTGAAAGAATTTTTTTGTCTTAGGTTTTTATTGTTGGGAAGATTTTTGATTACTATTTTAATTTCCTCACGGGTGATGGGTCTATTTAAATATGCTAGTTCATCTTGGTTAAAACTTGGAAGGGTATATGGAATTTATCCATTATACTTTTTTAATTATACTTTTGTAATTTATTGAGTATACTTAGAAAATCCTAAAGACTAGCAAAAAGTTCCTTGAAATAATAAATTCTTATAGCAAATTGGCAAGCTACAAAATTAATGCAAAAAAAAACCCTTGCCTTTTTTATACACAAATAATGATAGAGAAGAAATATACATTAAAATACAATACTATTCACAATAGCACAACAGAAATTCAAACACCTTGAAGTCAACATTACTAAAGGAGTTAAGGACCTATACAAAGAAACATTGCTTCAAGAAATAAAAGAGGACACAAGGAAATTGAGATATTCCCTGATCATGGATTGGGAAGATTAATATCATTAAAATGACAATTCTCCCCAAAACATTATACAAATGCAATCTCTCTAAGAGTACCCATGAAGTTCTTCAAAGAAGTGGATCAAACACTCTTAAAATTGGATATTTTTTTTTCTTTTTGTTTTTTTTTTTCTTTTTGTTTTTGGGCCACACCCTGTGATACTCAGGAATTATTCCTAGCTATGCGCTCAGAAATTGCTCCTGGCTTTGGAGGACCAGATGGGATGCCGGGGAAATCGAACCATGGTCTGTCCTAGGTCAGTCCCGTGCAAGGCAAATGCCCTACTCACTGTGCTACTGTTCCAGCCTCTGGATGTTGTTTTACTTAAAAAAAAAATTCACTTTATTCATTCTTTGCCAATGATCAAACTCAGGGCCTCACATATTCAAGGCAAATGTTACACTATAGTTCTTGAGAATGAAGTATGTCCTTAATACTATACATTTTCCACCATCTTTAAAGGATGTAATTATTTCTTATTAAAATTGCTTAAAAGAGTTTTCTCATTTATTTGTCTACTTGCAGATATTTGACGAAAGAGACTGAATCTCTGTTCAAGTAGTAAAAATACATCAAGTGTTGAATCCCTTCCTTGGATAGTTCAGTGTGGTACATGACATCAGCACAGGCATGCATTGCCTATTCTTACTTTCTCCATACTGGGTTCTTAGCTTAATTCAAAAGCTTAGGGGGTGAGGTCAGAGAGATAGCAGAGCAGTAGGGCGTTTGCCTTACACACAGCTGATACAGGATGGACAGTGGTTTGATTTCGGCATCCCATATGGTCCCTCAAGCTTGTTAGGAGTGATATCTGAGAGCTAGGAGTAACCCTGAGCGCTGCTGGGTGTGACCCCAAAACAAACAAACAAACAAACAAACAAACAAACAAATAAAAGCTGAGAACCAAAGAAAAACAGTTTATTAGGATCATTAGTGTGTGTATTTATTTCTAGCAAGTATTAAGTACTAATGTGAAGGGAGATGCAGAGCAACTGCTGCAAAGTACAAATACTATCCATTCATACCTCCTTATTAAATGTTGAGAGATTAATGAAACTGTGCCCATAATAGAGATTCCTCAGAGGAAAGTGGCTCTTAATGCAGCACATCTTTTCCTGTTCAGTTCTACTGTTACTATTGGACATAGCACAGAATTTAACACAGAAATTTCTAGCTTTGAGTCTTGGCTCTGCCTCTAATTTCTTGCATGGCTTTGAGAAAATTATTTAATATTTCCTGGTTTTATTTTATACAGCTTTGAAAGTATAATTTAATGTTTATAAAACAGAGATATTTTGAGAATTAACTGAGCAAACATGTCTGTAAATAAATGATCATCCATAGAAAATACAAAAAATGTATTTGTTTTGTGCCTACATATTACTAAATTTATTGTCATATTTATATATGTATACTGTGATAAAACAGTGCCTCATAAAGTGTGTTTTGAGGAATTCTGATAACACAGTGTTCTCTAAAAAATGGAATTTAGTTTTCTCTCTTTTGAGAAAGGGGATTTGGGTCACATTAGCAGTGTTCAGGGGCTATGCATGTCTCTGTGCTCAGTGAACCACGATGATCAGAATTCTAACCAGGGTTATGGTTGCTGCAGAATATGTAAGGTAAATGCCTTCCTTCTTTACAAACTCTCTATAGAGGGTTTTAGATCATTGTGGTATATTTTTCATCCCCAAGTCATTACTGAGTCTTGCTAGAAACTGCTCTTTTTGATTAATAATGAAGTATGGCTCATAATTTTATACCTGTGACTCTCACACTCAAACAACTTTCTTTGATCTCTTTGGACTCAACTTCAATATTAAAAGTGTATGTATTACCTCCTAGATGGGTTGCTGTCACTCCCATATATCATTTTACATTTTTCTTTTCAGAATTTCAGAGTATCACAAGAGCTCCTTTCTTTAGTTCTATACACATAGTACTAAAAAGATCATTGCTGGGGCTGGAGTGATAGTACAGTAGGTAAGGCATTTTCCTTGTAAGTGATCCTGACTTGATTCCTGACACCCATATGCCCCTTAAGCCCACCAGGAGTGATCTTTCTTTAGAAGTCCTGAACTCCTGGCATGGCAGAAAAACATACACTCATATTTATATGTATATCATCTCTCTATCTCTATTTATCTTTATCTATTTTATATATCTAGATATTTTAAAGATATGGATATGAAACTAAGTTCCACTGTAAAAAGAGGAGTAAAAGGAGCAACTCAAATGGTAGTTTATAGATTTATTTAGGGGGATAAGGAATCCCCAAGCAGTACTCAAAGGCCAAGGGATTATTGAGAGGTTCTATCAACTAGGCCAGATCTGATGTAATGACCAGACTCAGAAATGAAGGAACCTTAGTTTTACAGCCAGAATTACTCAGGAGGCCATGGTCTTGAGGTGCTATAGATTGAACCAAGGTCTTATGCATGCATTTTTAATCCTTGTTATCGTTCCAGCCTCTCTATATAAATAAAAGGGAAATGAGTCCATTTATCATCACATTCTTTTTGAAATGTTCTTAGTAATATTTTTTCTATAAGTATCAAAAAAGATTGTTGCAACTTCAAAAACTTCAAGTTCCTTTGAATCTCAGAATTTTAAATTATAAATCTAAAAGTTATATATCTTGTCAGAACAAAGAGTACATGGGTTACAGTGTTTTTGTTGCATGTAGTCTAATCCATTTCAATACAGAGCACTACATGATGCATGACCATGAATTACTACTGAGCACAGAGCTATAAGTAGCCCCTGACATTGCTGGGTATGGACCAAATCCCACTCTCTAAAATGTTATATATCTCTGTAAAAATCCTCTGTTTTTTCAGAACATAACTTGCTTCTGAAACTAATCTGGTATACTTTCCAAGGCGGAGGACAAATGTTAGAAAAGATGCTTCTTTCATGTATATATTAAACTTTCAGTATAAACATTATGAAACTGAGCCTCCTGTGGACAATCTATGTGTTTAATGTTCTAAAGTATAACTAGGAAATTCTTCTTTGCTCAACATTCTATAAATAAGTTTGACTTAAGGAAAATGATTGAACAATAATATAATCCAGTTTTTAAGTCACAGAATTCTAGAGCTACAAGTCCATGTGGCCTACTACATTACAAATTAAGACACATGTTACATATGTTATTCTTCTGATATTTATAAAATTTTAATCAATTATAAATTGTCATTAAAAAACTGAGGAAGTTAAGAAAATTGAGATGATAACTTCATAGGTAGCTTCACTAATTGTTTAATTCATTTGTTTATTTTATTCTACCATTCATTTATCTTAAACAATATTTAATGGAAAGTGCAAAAGGTAGTTACTACATAAGCATAAATTCCTATTTGTTGCACACTTGGGGTTTTGGTATCAATCTTGCTCTTAAGGAAAATTGGGAACTGAGGACTTGTTCTTGAGATCCCTGCATAATTCTTAGAGTGTTCCATTGATAATCCAGAGTGGGCATATGTGAAAAGAAAAATCTATTTATTACCTCTGAACTACCTAGTAATAGGCAGACTAAGTTACTAAAAACGTCACAAAGTATTTAATGTGAATTTTATCAATGGATCTTCACAAAATTATTAGGTAAGTATTATTATCACTTCTTTCTTTACAAATGCAGTACTGGAGGCCTGAAGAGATTCAGGTTATATGCCTTGGATATATTCTACAAATGCAACTAGTCCAGCAGTTTAAATCTTATGTCTAAATGATGGCATTAAGAATATATTTTTTGGGGGCCGGGAAGGTGGCGCCTTGCAAGCGCTAGCGTAGGACGGACCACGGTTCGATCCCCTGGCATCCCATATGGTCCCCCCAGCCAGGGGCGATTTCTTAGCGCATAGCCAGGAGTAACTCCTGAGTGTCAAATGGGTGTGGCCCCCCCAAAAAAAAACTAAAAAAAAAAAAGAATTTTTTTTTTTGGTGCAAGAATATCAACAGAAAAATCTATAGGTTCCTTGATAGGTACATTAATAATAATTAAATAACTTACTTTAGTTCCACTACTTGTTCTGGTATTATAAATCTGCATACATTTGAAAAAAGTATAATGCTTTTATCACAGAATTTAGGACACAATTAAAGTCATTAAAATCATATTGGGAAAATTTTTGATAATAATTCATTTTGATACCTCAGTAAGAATTGGGTGTTGTCTCTCTTTTCTGAAGCATAGAGTAAGAGTGGAAAATTCTAGTCTTTTCTGTTTGCTAACTCTAAGATTATAAAACACAGCATTTCTGGGACCTGAGTGATAGCACAGCAGTAGGGCATTTGCCTTGCAGGCAGCATCCCAGAAAATCCCGCTAGCCAGGAAGGAATTCTGAGTGCAGAGCCAGGAGTAACTCCTGAACACTACTGGGTGTGGCCCAAAACAAAAAACAAACAAAAATAAATAAAGTATGATTTTTTTAAACTACTTTGGGGATTGGAATTGAACTTTCACAAGTCATTAAGATGACATAAAAGAATTTGTCCTATAATATAGATGATGCCATAACTTATCTGCCAGCTTTATATAAAAGTCATAGTAGCCATAGAGTTTCACTTTTGTCTGTGGGATATAATACTTATAAAACACATTTTTCTAGGTTGCATAGTAGTTGATGCCGTGGTCTGCTATTTATAATCTAGCATACATTGAAACCTTTATGATATGGTTTTATAAGGGTCATGTTAAGAGTTCTTAGTTTAAAAAGTACTTAGTTTAAAAAAGTAGATATTTCCCACAAGACTCATGATAAATCAATAAAAAGAAGGGAAAATATAAGTAGTTAGGAATTAAAAAAAACACATCAACCATTGCTGGTGTTAGCACTGTGTCTATTGTTATTCTTTCTATAGATACAATGAAACCTACTAAGCAAGGTTTTAGTATGCTAAATACAATGAAATCTATCAAGCAAGGTTTGGTATGAGTATTGTATACTTGGTCCAATACTTGTCTGGGTGTAAGGATAAAGTCTTTGATAGTTTGCTTTTCTAAAAAAACAGGTAGTTTCATTAAAAGAAAGAGGAGTATCCGTAATGTTACTTAAAAACAAATTTATGTCGTTTGCTGAATCTGACATCTTTTGTCAAGCTTCCAGAACAGACTTAGGCAATACTCTGGAGGAATGACTTCATAGTGTTAGTCATTCCTTTATCCCATCAAGACCATTAAATGACCCAGTGGTTTAGGAGTTCTGATTGTGACTGATTTTAAGCCTAGTAAACATGAAGAATGTTCAGAAAAGAAACAGAACTCATCACTACACAAATCATCATTAGTCATCAGCCTTTCTTGAACACTGAATTATTTTCAGTAGGAGGTATTCATGACTGAGAGAGTGATACCGAAACTGAAAGGACTTGGCTTTCTATGCCAGTCTTGCCATTTACAATCACTTTAAAGTCTTAAATATTTAACCTATTGAACCTTCATTGATAAATAAAATAATAATTATGTCTGTTTGTTGAGAGATTGGTGTACAAAGATCTTTCTTTAGCCTTCTCAGCTAAATAACATTTGAAAATATTTTGTCTTATTCCAGAAACATCTGTTAGAGTAGTACATGAGATGCTTTTATGATGTCTCCAAGATTGGGAAAAGGTATGTTTTCGTTACTGAGTTGAGAAAGATTGAACTCTGTTATGCCTTTGTATTGACATAGGACCTTCTTTTCTGTGTATGGAAGCTTCTGTAGTTCTGTCTATTCGGTTTTTAGTTGGAGATGCTGCATTGTGCAATGAAAATCCAGAGGTAGGATCTGGGAAACCTGAGTTTGCAAATAATTGAAAGGCCAACACTGGCTTCAGTTACTTATTTACAAAATAAGTAGTAGAAAAAAATAATAACAGATAATGATCCCAGATTAACTTCTTTTACTATGTTGCCATTTTATAAAAAATCAGGATACTATTTAACAGTTCTAAATAATCTTTTTTTTTTTACCTTATTTAGAGTTAAATAAAATTGGACAATTGCTTTCTTTTTGTTTGTTACTTAAAATGTATACTTCCATTGAGAGAGGAGAAAGTTTTCATGTGAAATAGAATGCTATGGTTATTATTTCTAAGTCAATGTCATTTTAAATTATTATAGTTTCAAAATATATTTTCTAAGACTAAACCATATCTTGATATGTTTTCTATATATCAGTGTATGAAAATAATTGATTTTAATTATTAATTAACATAAAACAAAATAAAAATGGCCTCCTTCATATGTACTCCCCAATGAAGGTTACTGCAGTTTTAGAAATAAGGTATACAATGCCAATAAGCTTGAAATTTTGTTTTGTTGATGATATTCAAGCTTTTCTACTCTAGAGGTCAGTATAATGTTAAAAATGGGGTGAAAAATTCATGATGAGATTTAAAAACAAGGTCCTTAAATCTGAATCTCACATAAAACTGAAAATAAAAACTCTCTAACCACCAAAAGACAATTCTGAAGTGACAGTAATACAAAACACAATGTCCAGTGGGGATTAAACAATGATTGAGGTTGGTGACTGAATTTCATGCACAAAATACTTCCCCAACGTTATACAATCTTAAGCACAAGATAGGATGAGCAGAAGGTAGAAAATAATGTAAGATAAAGACAAAACAAAAGAAAGCTAGGTAGAAACATCAAATGAAGGAGGAACAGATGAGAAAGTTATTTTACATGACTTAGACTGTTTACATTCTTTGTTCTTTAAACGACAATAAGAAGAGAAAAGAAGAGGGGCTACATGCTTTTATGTTAATATACATGTTTCACTAAATTCACTGGTTTTCTCAAATCCTCATTCAGCCCCTGCCTCTTACTATGAAACAATGGTGTTGCCTCCTTTTTTTTCACTCTTCCACATATATTCATATTGGCTAGTTCATAGCTTTTATCAAATTAACTTCCTTTCTTCAGTATCAGAAAGGATGCGGGCCCGGAGAGATAGCACAGCGGTGTTTGCCTTGCAAGCAGCCGATCCAGGACCAAAGGTGGTTGGTTCGAATCCCGGTGTCCCATATGGTCCCCCTGTGCCTGCCAGGAGCTATTTCTGAGCAAACAGCCAGGAGTAACCCCTGAGCACTGCCGGGTGTAGCTCAAAAACCAAAAAAAAAAAAAAAAAAAAAAGAAAGGATGCCCTACTTTCAGTTCAAATCCAATCTTTCTCGGTGTTGATGTTCCCATTTCTTTCCCACTTGCTCATTAGATATTTAGCTTTTTCAATTAGTATATATTAATATGTTATATAACTACAATTTAACCAATATAGAGATATATTGAAGAAGTGGGGAAGAGATGAGAATATATATTTTACATATAAAAATATATATATGCATATACAGTTTTTTTTTAGCCACACCAGGCAGTGCTCAGGGTTTACTCTTGGCTCTGACCTCTGGGATCACTCCTGGTGATGTTCTGGAGTCCATGAGGAGTACTGGGAGGGGTAAAAGTCAGTGCGTGGAAAGGAAAACTATGGACAAGGTAAGAGCTTTAATACATGTACTATATAGCTTTAGGCTCTCCAGTTAACATCTGTAAGCCTTTTTCTCCCCTCTTCTAGTTCTTCAATCTGTAAATATGTTGGGAATTTTTTATCCAAAAAAGAAAATACAAAAGCAAAAATTGCATCTTCCTTAAGTAATTGTTTTTTTCTTCTCTCCTCCTCCAAGCTTCTGGTAAAATCCATCCAAGGCATTCTTCAGCTCACAGCAATTTGACATTTAACTCATTTAACCTCACTGTGCCTCTGAATATTGCCTTACTGAGTCACCAATGACCTTCTAATTGACCAATCCAATGAATTTTATTCAATCCTTGCCTTACAGGAATTTTTTGCAACATTTGACACAACAATTGATAATCTTTCACTTGAACTTTGCAATTTTTCAGTGACATTTTATTCTCCTCTTCTGCTTATATATGGCCTTTGTGGACCACTCTTCATCTATTGGTAACTGACCTAGAAGAATCTATAAATCACTCTTACATTTGAAGGAGGTCTTCAATGATTCCATCTTATTCATATAAAATTAAGATACTTTGAAAGACACATTAAGCTTTCTGAAAATGTGTTTCTACTAAACGAATATCTTTATTATGAATTTTTATAAGTTCAAAATATGTATTAGTAAATGTCATAATTTTTAACAAATTGAGAAATTATAAAATCTCATTGTTCTGTGTGCTTAGTCAAATTTTAGCCATGAATGATAATTTTTATTTGAAAAATTTAATCTTTGAATATTTGACAGACACAGTGTAATAGGGGATATCTATAATATACTCTGCTAGAACATTCTTTAATTTATCAGATAATTTTTATGCGAATAATTTACCTCTTATTAAAACATTTGACTAAGGTTTAAGTATAAATTATTTTTGTAATTATCACTTTGATATTCTAAGATATTAGACCTCATCTACTCTTGATTCCTCAAAAGAAAGAGGTTAGTAATGACGGTCATGTTTTTTGACATCACAAAGAGGTTTATTTACTTTGTTTTGTTTATGTATTGTATAATATCTATCACAAATCCTCAACTTTTCCCATTCAAGAGAAATTTTTGGCATTAATAATGAGAATGGTTGCACTTAAACAAAACTTTATTCATGAATACTGAAATTAGAATATTATAAAACTTTATTGTTATAAAAATTCTTAAAAATTTACAATTATGAAGTAGTAAAAGTATTTTGACATCAATAAGTTGTACAAAAATGGGTCAGTGGCATTGTGGGTAACAGGATTAAACAGATCATAATGAACTTCAACTCATGATAGACACCAGAATTCTGACTGATTTATTTAATCCTTAAAATTGTCTTTTTCTCAATTTAAAATATGATTGTGGCTACCTATCATACAGTGTTTGGTGAGCAATTATGTCCCAAGTTTAAGAGCAAAGTTTGTTCAAAAGAGTCAAAGTCAAGCTTCTCCAACATCTATGTTATTCCTACAGAACAATAAATGTTTGCTTCTTTTTCGTTATCAATGGGGCTTTTAAGGCAACCAAATCCTTATGTGTTTATTAACATGTACAGGATTGTATTTTTCTGGTTTACCTCATTCTGTTCAGTTTTTTCTTTGTAGTGATTTTATTTTTTAGTGTCTTGTTTTTATTTTTTCAAACCTCACTTAGGTGATTTATGGAATGTGAAATTTACTTAGAAACTTTATCACTTCACTTTTGTTTAGTAGTGGAATGATCCAGATGTTTGTCTAAAATTTTTTTAAAGGAGAAAAGGTCACACTTAGCTATCTCAGAGCTTACTGCTGGCTCACTGCTCAGAGATTGGTCCTGTGGTTTTCTGGACACCATATTCAGTGTCATGATGCAGTCTTCCTGCATGTAAAGCATGTGCTCCAGCTCATTCATTGATCTATCTCTCTGGCCCTTTGTCTACGTATTTTTGTTTTGTTTTGTTTTGGGGAGTATGGGGCCACACCTTGGTGACGTTCGGGGTTACTCCTGGCTATGCGCTCAGAAATCACTCCTGGATTGGGGGTCCATATGGGACTCTGGGTATCGTACCCAGGTCTGTCCACGTACAAGGCAAATGCCATACCGCTGAACTCGCTCTGGCCCCACTTTGTCTACTTTGTTTTTTTGTTTTGTTTTGTTTGGGGGCCACACCCAGTGATGCTCAGGGGTTACTCCTGGGTATGTGCTCAGAAATCGCCCCTGGCTTGGGAGACCATATGGGGATCGAACCATGGTCCATCCTGACCAGAAGCGTGCAAGGCCCTACTGCTGTGCCACCTCTCCAGCCTCAGCCCTTTTTCTACTTTTTAAAAATAATTTTTACCTTTGTTATTTTATATTGACTTCTAGCATTGTTAAACTTTTAAAATAAGTCTGTTAGATTCTATTTGGAAAGTCTATTCCTTAGAAGCAATGAAATTTTAACCCCAGATCTCTGTATCTGTCAGTCAAATTCTAGGGCTGGTTTGGTAAAGATGAGAGTCTGTGGTAGAAATATAAAACTGGAGTCTTCCCAACAGGTAGGCATCATTACCAGTCAAATTGCTAATGGTTGGCTCTGTTTAATCTTTTCTAAAGAGGAGAAGGAATAAATGCTAATTTCTCATAGGTCTTATTCTTTCCTTCATGTTTATAGTGTGAGGAATCATGGGACAATGTAGAATAGAGTAAATCTCTCCTGATGTTACTTCCTTTCTATGGGACTCCCTGCCAAGACCCACTGACAATCCCTTATGGAAATGGAGATTTTATCCTGGTGTCTTGGCCAGGTTCCATGTAGCCAAAGACATTTTATCTAAATATTTTCAAGGCGTCTATCTCTGCAGCATTGAAGTGCTCAATTAGATATGGCCCGAGTTTCTGTAGCATATCAGTGTGCACGGCTGAACAGCTGCTGCATTCCAACAGAGGGTGAAGTCATGGTTATATAGAGAGCTTTGAAAGCTGTTTGGAACAATGGAAGATTTAAGCAGGCAAGTGCACACCTGAGCTATCAGTCAGTCACCTGCTCAGAATGACAGAAGGATCTGGAAAAAATCCTACTTCTTGGAAGTAACAAGATCTTTCTTTAGTCTTTTTCCCCCTCTCTTTAGCCTACATACTCTCCTGTTTTGCTTTATTTGGTTTTACTATCGCTCTCAAAAATAGTGAAATCATTGTCTACTAAAGTGATTTATTATTTCCTATGATTTTCACTTCCAATTTGTGATTTATTTATGAATAAAAATTCAGTATATATTAGCCAACATCCAAAGGACTGAATATCTTCATTGGAGTTAAGTCATTGTGCCCTAGTCATTTATTGGCTCTTTCCTGGTAGATGGTAAACTACTTTCATGTGGTACACAGCACCTGAATAAATCCATAACAATCGGCTGTGGTGGCAATTCATAATCTCTCCTTGGTGACATTTTCTTGTCTCTAGCAAATAGGAACTCATTAATTATTAATACTATCAAGCCTTTTCCTAATGTCATGAATGAAACCTGACAATGAAAATAATCATTGAAAGGCACCAATTTATTTTCTCCTTTGATTGAACTTAAGTTGTTTTGATTTGCATTCAAGATTAGGATGCATAACTAATTGTGACAAATTTCTGGGTATAGAAACCAAGTCATTTGGCATTGAGGTTCTGAGTTCCATCTTGTTTCAACCCATCACTAACTGCTATCTGGCCAGTCAAGGTTTCCTAATGGGGCTTGACTTTCTCATTTAATAAATGGAGATAATAATCTATGACTTGCTCACTTTACAAGACTGTAGGAAGGATCTTCTCTAGGAATGTGCCTGTGTGAACTATGCCACTCTTAGACCTGAAAGCTTCACATTATTTTGTCATCACTATCTGATCTGTCTGCCAGCAAGGGTCACATAGCTACATATGCAGTCCACCTCTGGCCACTTAGAAGCAATAACTCTTTCTTCACCATTTCTTCCATCACTTATTGTCAGTGGGCAGGCAGGTGAAATAGATTCTGAAAAAAAAAAAAAAACCAGTTTCCTGACTTTTGGATGTGGAATTGACCCCAAAAAAGGTAACTATTACAACTTTCTCATAGTGTTTAACTTTGCTCCTCAGCAGATAGCAATTCCATCTCTTTTTACAGAATCAGAAGCCATGACCACATGAGGGACACAGAATATTTTATTCATGGTCCTTGGTGTCCTTATCATACAGTCCTGTTATCAGCTATTAATGGCAGAGCATGTCTGTGGTAAGACAAATCACTCCTTGGGGACATAAGATGTCTTTGTTATCAGAACTCAAAAATGAATTTATAAAATGATCATTGGCTTTTGTAAGACAGTGAAATGCAATTTCTTGTCTAGCAATGATTTGTGGAAGACACCTTGTCTTTCATTGATTAGTCATTAAAAATAGTCCAGGGGATATAAATACATGATCTCAGAACTGTGGATCAAGTTGTCCAAAGGAAAAGAAAAAGACACCTATAAAGAACAACTTCTTAAATCACACTTAATATTTTTCGATGTGTCATAATATACTACTTATGTATGTTGTACATGAGCACAAATTTTGTGCCACTCCCAACTGTGCTCAGAGTTTATTTTTAGTCATACACTGATGGATTACTACTGGCCATCTCAAGGACCATTTATTTTGCTGGGAATTAAAACCAAGTTGGCTGCCTGCAAGACAAGCACCCTATCTCCTACCTGCTATACGATCACCCTGGCCCTGAAACTATTTTCTGTTTTATTTACTCTCTATTAATCTCTATTTTTATCTTTTATTTATTTTGTTTTTTTATTAATATCTTTATTTAAACACCTTGATTACAAATACAACTGTAGTTGGGTTTCAGTCATCAATGTAGATAATAATCCAGAGTAGGCAAATCTTTTCCTATAAATTTTTCATTAAAAATAAACCAAACTTCTGGGGCAGGATCCATAACACAGCTGGTGGACATTTTTGCTTTGCATGCTGCCAATCTGAGTTCAAACCCCAGCATCCCATATGATCCCTAAGCCTGTCAGGAGTGATTTCTGAGCCAGGAGAGACCTCTGAGTGCCACCAGGTGTGGCCCATAAAAACAAAAACAACAAAAAAATTTTTTTAATTTTTGGGCCACACCCAGTAATACTGAGGGTTTACTCCTGGCTATGAGCTCATAAATTGCTCCTGGCTTGGGGGACCATTTGAGATGCCAGGGGATCAAACCACGGTCTGTCCTGGGTCAGCCACATGCAAGGCAAAAGCCCTAATGCTGTGCCATTGCACTGGCCCCTAAAAAACAAAAAAATCTGAATATATAAATGATACCTCATGCCTTTTCTATCACTAAAATCTTCTTTCATTCATCTTTCAGCCTGTGTAGGTTCTTACAAGTTGCCTGAATTGCAGAATGACATTTAGTTAATCATGATGGGAGAAGGAAAAACTGAGCTGATTACCTATTAATATCATCTTAAGTATATTTCCATATTACTTTATAATTCATAGCTCTATTTAATGCACCACCAACCACTATGTGTTTCATTGTTCTCTATGTAAGGGCAATGTGGCAAACTTGCTTGCCAAGACTTGAATACCAGGAAATTAGAATTTCTATTTAATCATCCTGTTGAATTCTTTTCTGGCTTAGATATACTTTTTTATATTTGCAACATTCCACTTTACAGGGATTGGATTATTAAATATCTCACAAGGAGTTAAGATATACTTATTTAATATTTGAAATTTTTCTGGAGATGCCAAGTACTTAATGATTAGAATAAGACTCATTGAACTGGTTACTCAACAAGTTTACTATCCACCTACTTAAAGGCTATACATATATATAGCTTATACTGAGTCAGAGTGAACTTAGAAGAGCTTTTTTCATCAACCTTAGAAGGGAGAACACCTCTGAGCTTTCCAGGTTCTCTAATATTCTAGTTGTCTCAAGACTCACTTACCTAAACAACCACATACTTCAGAAGCAACTCAGGAAGATTGAAAAGATTAATATGTAAATATATCATCACACCTCTCTCATTTTGACTTTGCTTTTGTATTAATTATGCCAGGTACTCCATGATACATTTTTAATATATGTTGTATTTTTCATGCATCATCTACAATACTAACCTTATATATACATATATAAACACATAAATATACACTCTTAATATATGGTGTAGGGCCATAACTGATGGTTATCAGGGGTTGTTCCTGGTTCTGTGCTCAGGGATTCCTCCTGGCTGGCTCAGGAGATAATATGGAATGTCAAAGATTGAACACGGGTTGACTGCTCACCATGCAAATTTCCTACCCGCTGTTCTATTGCTCTATTCTATTCTCCCTAAAAAAAAATAACTTAGTATCATATAAATATTTTGTGATTAAAAATTGACAACTTTTCAAACTGGGGCTTTTTTATCCCAAACTCTACCCACAACTGACAGGTTGCTTTGTCTGGGTTCATGTACCTCAATTTGATTTTTTTTTTTTTTTTTTTTTTTTTTTTTTTTTTTTTTTAAGTGCATTTCCACAGAAACTTTCAGCACAAAAAAGCACAAGCAGCTTTTAATATCATCTCAAATTTTAGTTTATCCACAAAATTTCCAGTATGACCCATATGTAACTTGAACTAGCTGAGTACATAAATTCCAAAACTAGTCCACCTGTATTAGTTCTGATGCTAACAAGTTACAGAATCACTGGTATTGATGAAATTACTTAATCTCTTATTACGTTAATTTTAAGTTACCATTTGGCCAGAGTGAGAGTGCAGTGGGTATGTCACTTTCTTTGCTTATGGCAATGTGGGTGTGATCTTTGTCACTGCATATAGTCCCCCGTGTCCTGCTAGGAGTGATCTCTGAGCACAGAGACAAGAGTTAAGTCGTAAGCACCATTGTGTGTGATCCAAAATTAAACATATGGACATATAAAGAAACTAACAATGGTAACAATGGCAGTTACTGTATCTTGTTGTAATATATAAATAACATATTCAAAATATAAAAGATTCAATATAAATCTGAAATATTTAAAATTATTTTCATAGAATAAAGATATTTATAGTAGCAATATTGATTTTTTTTCAGTTTTTTTTTATAATTTTTTTATTTTGAATTATGAGAACAAAAGATGCAAAGAAAGAGGATAAGGTAAAGTCACAGTGGAAGGACAATCATCCATAACATAATTATCAGAAGAAGTCCCCTTGCTGATATCTTAACTTTGAACTTTCACCAAAGAAAGTTAAGATATAATGATTAAGTGAGACATCACAAAGTTATTGATAAAGTGAAAAACAATAAAGAAAAAAAAACGACAGGAGTAAATGCTTATTTATTTTGACCTCTCAGCAGTATTTATAGGGCCAAGAGGACACTATAAAATACTTAGCCAACTGAGTCAGGAGCATCAATATTTGGCTACAATGAAGTAGTGTTGCTTTGCCCTTACAGTGGCAAGACAACCAGAATCACCCAGCAGTGCTGAGGAATCCAGGTGGAACTGAGTTCCAACTCATCCTGGTACATGCTTTGCTATATTTTGGGTCTTTAATCCAGGTCTCTGAGCTATCATTGCTACACCTGGAAACTCGTGGTTTGTTCAGGAAGATTTTGGGCCACACCTAGTCATATGCAGGTTGTTCTTACTCTGTACTCAGAAGTCACATTCAAAAATAATCTAGGAAGCATATACGGTGCTGGGGATGTAATCTCTGTTGATCACTTGCAAGGCTGTAATTAACTTTTAACCACATTTAAACCTGTACTATTTCTTCTCTCTAGGAAAACTATTTTTATGTAATGATAAGAGCAGAGCAAAACAATAAAGGCACAATGGGACATAGAGTATATAGCAATGGAGATAAATCTATTTCTCCCGGAAGACCATAAGGTTTACATGAGAAGAAAGTAGCCAGGAAAGTAGAAAGAACTAGATTTTTGAGGTGTGTCTTGTGGCATTCTAAGACAATGGGAAATGGCTATAAGGAAGAGGCTTTTGAATGCTTTGTAAATAATTTAAAATTTTAAAATTCATCTTATCTTTCCTCCCTATTTTTACTATAAAAATAATTTGCAGCATAGTATTTTTAAGCTTCAAATATGTGTAATTGAATATTAAATTCTCAGTACTCCATTAAGTTTACCATTGAAAGTTCAATATTCAGTTTCCTCTTTG
This sequence comes from Suncus etruscus, assembly GCF_024139225.1. Taxonomy (NCBI): domain Eukaryota; kingdom Metazoa; phylum Chordata; class Mammalia; order Eulipotyphla; family Soricidae; genus Suncus; species Suncus etruscus. The sequence goes on along the minus strand of NC_064853.1, from coordinate 87,539,672 downwards.
CCTTTATTTTTCCACATTCTCCTCTTTCCCCTCTGGTAACCAATAATTGGTCTTAAAGCCCAAATTTTTGGGTTTTTTTATTTAATTTTTTATTTACTTGTTTTTGCTCTATACTGCATATGAGTCACATCACACTGTATTAATCTCCCCCCTGGCTTATTCAACTAGTCATTTATAGATGCATCATTAACATATTAATATGCATATAAATTATTTAATATGTGCAATCTTGTGATTAGGGCATATACAAATACTCGTGTAATCATTGCATTAAAGTTCATAAACAACCATTAACTTCAAAAGCTTTCTCATGTCCATTTGAAAGTTTTGTTTGTGATTATAACAGTAAATATAAAATTGTTTTCTATAATACTATTAATATAGGCACTATTTTCCATAATTAGTTACATCTTATTTTGAAAAATTGAAATTTAAAGACTATCCCTCATTTCTCCTGCCCTCCCCTGTTCCTGGTAATCACTATTTTACTCTCCGATTCTGTGATATTAATTATATCGGTCATATCTTTATAAATGGAATCATTCAATATGTGTTGTGCTTCTTTCACATAGCAAAGTGCCACCTAGATTCATCTAACTATTGCATGTGGCAGGATTCCCTCTTTCCTAAACTGAATAATATCCCATCGTGTGCTTCTACATGCTTTGTATGATACAGGCCTAGATTTGCATCAGTGCAATATAGTTCACCAAGCACTGCTAGATGTGACCCAAAACAGGAGTTCAGAGTCAGGAGTAGCCTCTGAGCGCCGTTAGGGGTTGTTCAAAATAAACAAATAACACTCTCCATAAAAAAATGGGGAAAGGTCTTAAATAAATATTTCCAGAAGCAAATATACAAATAGAAAATATATTTTTTAACATTTATGATGATTAGGGAAACTAATAAAATAATGTTAGATCGTCTTCAATACATTATGATGAGATGAGCTGCCCCCCAAATAAAAAGATAACAAGCTTTGACTATAACTGATTATGTCAATAAAAAATGATGTAGTCACTATGGAAAATAGTATGGCTCCAACTAAAAAACTTTTAAATTACAGTACCATATAACTTTGTAGTAACGTCACCTAGGTACTTTAAAAGAATAATTTTATATTTTTGGGAAAAATAAGTAAAACATCATCTTTGTATAAAACCTGCTCATGTTTTAATTTGAGCCTGAGGCAGAAAGGATTGAGGATGGAAATGGTAAAGTTCATGTTCCTCTGCTCTTGTAGCCAAAAGATAAAGGATGCAATAAATTTCCCAAACTTTCTACTGCTTCCTCTTCAAAGATTCAGAATCCTGAATTTTTAATCTCTACTATTCTGCTTATTTATAAGTACTGAATATTTTAGTAGTATTATGATGACTGCTAACTTTGGTTATATCAATATTCTATGGTATAATGATTTTAATATTTGAGTCTTGTTTGGGATATTAGAAGACAAAATCAAAGAAATCTAAATCACTTTCCATTCTAGGAGTCAAAGATCAGAAACAAAATATAGGACACAAAGAATAACTAAGTCAGAGAAGTTTCAGATGCATTAAGATAAATTTGACGATCTGAAAGAGACAAGCTTCAGGCTCCAGTAGAAAGTTGAGAGGACTTTGGATAATTTAATATAATATTAACCTAAATAATAAGTAATATTTAATTTTTTCACTGAGTTATTTTTTAATTTTAGGATTTGAAATTTAAAGATTGATAAAAGTTCCAAATATTAAAGTACATGTATCTGTGAGTAGAAGAAGAGGAAGTTTGGGGTGGTGGAAGGAATGAGGAGATCATTTGTAACTCAGTAAACCACACTTAATATGTGACAAGTTTTTGTCACAGGGACTACAGATTAGATCAGATGACCATTTCTAATAATTTAATAATATTTTTTGGGGGGGAGTCACACCCGGCAGTACTCAGGGGTTATTCCTAGCTATGTGCTCAGAAATCATTCCTGGAAGGCTCAGGGTACCATATGAAATACCGAGATTTGAACCACCATCCTTCTGCATGCAAGGCAAATGCTCTACCTCCATGTCATCTCTCCGGCCCCAAATAATAATAATTTAATAATTTTATTAAAAATAAAATGGGTCTTAGAATTTTGGGCAGGTTTTAGGCTCAGCTATGTTTATGTCCCCAGGATCATTCATAGCAATATTTGACCTGGTAATGTGAATTCAGTGCTCTGGCCAAATGATTCTATTCTGTTCTAGTCAGTGGTTCTGGGAGTCATGCAGGGTTACTCCTGCTAGTACTTGAGGGCCATAGGGTAAATACAACTTAAAAAATACCTTGCATGTAAGGCAAAAATCCCTGCCTTTTGAGCAATATTTTTTGGTCCTGGTTTTAATATTATTTGAGAGCTGTAATACACACAAAACACACACACAACACACACACACACACACACACATACACACAGATTGAATATGGGACAATAGCTATATGCTACATAAAAAATAAAACCTAAAATTTGAGGTATGAATAATATAACCCTTCTGAGAAAATATTTGTCATCCTCATTCTGAAAGACAAACCCCTGTAGAGCTGACCTGGTTTATCCTTCAGCCTTATGAAGCTTGATTGAGCAAGGCCTTTTCATTTCAGGGCTGTTCTCTTCTCACTATTGCTCTCCAGCCTGTCTCCTAGACTATAAAGAAAAATCAGCAAACTCCATATCTACTCTTAATGGATTGTGACATGAAAACCACTAGTGCAATGAGGCCCTTTCTAGAGTCCCTGCAGAATTAAACAGCCCGTGGAGACCAGACTACCATCCTCTCATGCTGCGAGGTGGCGCTTGGCCACGCATTAAACTTTGCAAGTTTTAATTGCTGGTGCCTTGTGCAAGGAGATAAACAGTTGCTGGCACTGTCAATCTGTCACCTTTCATGAGCACTAAAATCATGAAGAATTCATAGGAAGCTGCTGTAAACGTCATCCATTTTTTTTAAAGAAAGCTTTTAAATCAATTTAAAAAGTAATGTGCACAAATCAAAATTCATAAGATTTACATAATGATTTCCTTCATTACTATGAAGAATGCTGTTATCGATGCTTAATTATTTCAATTTAAAAGTGCTACAATTATAAATACCAATAGTTTAGAAGCCAAAATTAACTTGTCAATTTAAGTTTCTGGTTTATATTTATAATTATAATGTGAACAATATTACTATCACCTTATCTTCCTAAGAAAATTCATGTTTCATACATCCTAACATTTATATTTCATCCAATCTAGATAAAAACACTGTATGTTGTGACTGGAAGCTGCTGGTATTATCTTATTTCTTTAGTAAAGGATATTATGTTTAGTAAGATGAAGTGAATAATTCAACATCATTAAGACAGTAAATGATAGAACAAGGTTAAAAATCTATATGAACTTCAGGTTATGATATTTCTATTAATTCAATATGAGGCTTATGTGATACCATAAAAATAATCTAATATTATTATAGAATTATTTGATCTAAAATAAATGTTATAATTTTAAAATATTTAAGGCATAGTTATCCTACTCCTACTTATGATTACTTTCCTGACTAAGTAAATCAAAATTTAATATATTTTTAACAAAATAGATTTCAAAAATTTCTAGGTATAGTGATCATAATTATTAGTTACGATAAATATTTTTATTTCCTAATACAACTTCTCACAAAATAGAAAACACATTTTTTATTATATCCTTGGTTAGATTCCTGATGTTCTTGTCATCTTTTTCAATATCACCAGAGGCCATGGCCCTGGATTAAGAGATTCCTTTCCAATAAACTTCAAAAACAGTTTTCAATCCTGTCAGATTCTTTTAGAATTTGTTTCTGTATAACTGTTTTTCATGCTTAATGGAAAAATCAAATGTTTCATAAATGATCAACTCATGATTTAAACAGGAATGCTGTATCTTTATCTGAAACACTATGTAGTTATAAAAATAAGGTTGTTTTCTCCAAACTACTCTACTAATAAATTGGTATTCAACTTAAGGTACATATTTTTTTATTGAAGATATATTTTAAAAGTCTAAAAATCTTTAAAGCTCAGCAGGTTGGGTGTTTGACTTGCATATGGTGACATGGGTTTGATCCCCGACATCGCATATGGTGCCTGGGCATGCCAAGAGTGATTTCTGAGTACAGAGCCAGGAGTAACCCCTGAGTGCTGTTAGATATGGCCCAAAAACAAACAAAATAATATGTAACTTATTTCACCTCAACATGAAGAAACTTTTTAAATTAAAGGTTAACATGAAGAGTTGAAAAGTAAACATCATATCTTCAATTATACATTAAAACAAAGGAGAATGAATGTTGTGTGATTGTTGTAATAATGTTTTTGCCTGTCATCCCACCTGGATCTTCCAGGTGGGGTGGTTAAGGAAATAAATAAATAGCTTGTTGGGGAGGCATAGGGAGCTCTTTTGCCAGAACTGACGGCTTGTTCAGTTTGCTTTTTGGAGCTGGCTGCAACTGACAAAAGACTTTCTTTGCCTCCCCAACAACCTATAGAGACGTTGAGGAGGTGACTCCTTTCTCCTCACGGACGCCGCCGAGTCAGCATCGTTGAGGTTTCGTGGATTTTCTTTTTTTTTTTTTTTTAATCTCCAGCCATCATGGTGAAGTCGGAGTCGTCCCCTAAAGAGCCCGAACAGCTACGGAAGCTCTTCATCGGAGGCTTGAGCTTTGAAACGACGATGAAAGTCTGAGAAGCCATTTTGAGTAATGGGGCACCCTGACAGACTGTGTGGTAATGAGAGATCCCAACACCAAGCGATCTCGAGGATTTGGGTTTGTCACGTATGCCACAGTGGAGGAAGTGGATGCCGCCATGAATGCAAGGCCCCACAAAGTGGATGGGAGAGTTGTGGAACCAAAGAGGGCTGTCTCCAGAGAAGATTCTCAAAGACCTGGTGCTCACTTAACTGTGAAAAAGATTTTTGTGGGTGGCATTAAGGAAGACACGGAAGAGCATCACCTAAGAGATTATTTTGAACAGTATGGGAAAATTGAGGTGATTGAAATCATGACTGACCGGGGTAGTGGCAAGAAGAGAGGCTTTGCTTTTGTGACATTTGATGACCATGATTCCGTGGACAAGATTGTCATTCAGAAATACCATACTGTGAATGGCCACAATTGTGAAGTAAGAAAAGCCCTGTCTAAGCAAGAGATGGCCAGTGCTTCATCCAGCCAACGAGGTCGAAGTGGCTCTGGAAATTTTGGTGGTCGTGGAGGAGGTTTTGGTGGGAATGACAACTTTGGCCGTGGAGGAAACTTCAGTGGGCGAGGTGGCTTTGGTGGCAGCCGAGGTGGTGGTGGATATGGTGGCAGTGGGGATGGCTATAATGGATTTGGCAATGATGGAAGCAATTTTGGAGGTGGTGGAAGTTACAATGATTTTGGCAACTACAATAATCAGTCCTCAAATTTTGGACCCATGAAGGGGGGAAACTTTGGAGGTCGAAGCTCAGGCCCCTATGGTGGTGGAGGCCAATACTTTGCCAAACCACGAAACCAAGGTGGCTATGGCGGTTCCAGCAGTAGCAGTAGCTATGGCAGTGGCAGAAGGTTTTAATTGCCAGGAAACAAAGCTTAGCAGGAGAGGAGAGCCAGAGAAGTGACAGGGAAGCTACAGGTTACAACAGATTTGTGAACTCAGCCAAGCACAGTGGTGGCAGGGCCTAGCTGCTACAAAGAAGACATGTTTTAGACAATATTCATGTGTATGGGCAAAAAAACTCGAGGACTGTATTTGTGGCTAATTGTATAACAGATTATTTTAGTTTCTGTTCTGTGGAAAGTGTAAAGCATTCCAACAAAGGGTTTCAATGTAGATTTTTTTTTTGCACCCATGCTGTTGATTGCTAAATGTAATAGTCTGATCATGACGCTGAATAAATGTCTTTTAAAAAAAATAAAAAACAAAAAACAAAAAAACGACTCTTAGCGGTGGATCACTCGGCTCGTGCGTCGATGAAGAACGCAGCTAGCTGCGAGAATTAATGTGAATTGCAGGACACATTAAGAAAAAAAAAACACTAAAAGGAATTTTTCAAAGAAAACATATTTATGGAAAATACCTCCCGTATTGATAATTCATTTGAAACGTTTTGCTTTTGATGGAAAACAGATTAAAAAATTATACACTTATGTGGATTTCCCTTTGGAAGACCTCAATTTAGCAGAATTCACTCAAGGAGATAATAACAAGATTGAAAAATATAATTTATCATCAGTATCAAATCATTTTGGTCAAGTTCATTATGGACATTGTACTTCATATTGTAAAATTGCCACAGAACAATATTGGATCAATTTTGATGATAAGAAGATCAAGAAAATCCCTATTGTATCGGTAAAATCTACAGCAGCATATATCTTGTTTTATATTTCTCAGAGATCTACTATGAATACTTAATGATCATTTCCTTTATTTGTCGATTATCATTGATGTTTTACTGGTCATTTTTTAGATATGATTCCTTAATAGAAATGAATACGATGAATCCCCATTGTGGTTGTTTGTATGATGTATTTATGCCTTAAATTCAGTATTGTTTTAGGTCACTATTAGAAGATTTTGCAATATATTGATGTTACTTAAGACCTATATGAAAGAAAGATTCTTAATCATGTTAATGTTGCTTTATGATTGTGTATCGATATATATTCATTTGGCAACTTTTGACTTTTCATTGTAACATCAGTGTTTTATTGCTCTAAACATAGATTTTGAGATGGAGGTATAATCATAGTTTTGATATAACCATAATTTTGGGTAGACTCTGTTCACAGTGCTCATTATTGATGACTGATTATAATATATTTATTGTTTCATATTTGCATTATGGAATTTTATGGTTATGTTGTATATGAAATTCTTGATCGTCTAGATTTACTTGACTTTGATTTAAAAAGTTTTTTTTCGTTACTATAATTTTTTGTTATTGTGAAATATTCATTTAAACAGTTTTTTCATTATTGTATTTTCTTTTTTTTTTTTTTTTTTTTTTTGGTTTTTGGGCCACACCCGGTGATGCTCAGGGGTTACTCCTGGCTATGCACTCAGAAGTCGCTCCTGGCTTGGGGGACCATATGGGACACCGGGGGATCGAACCGCGGTCCATCCAAGACTAGCGCAGGCAAGGCAGGCACCTTACCTCTAGCGCCACCGCCTGGCCCCCTCATTATTGTATTTTCAAAGTGTTTTTTCTTTTTTTTTTTTTTTGATTCAGTTCAAATTTTTTCTTTGGCTTTATTTTGATTCCTGTCTAATAGATATTTTTGGCAATTATAAATGAGTGTTATTTCCATAATTTTGTATAGTATGTATTTGCATGTTTATCAGTTTTGTAAATTTTGTTTATGGTTTTCTTTTCCTGACACTTTATGCCTTAATTTATTATTTCTCACAATTCATCTTTTCTTCCTAGTTCTTAACGTTTTATTTGTAGGAATCTCATCACAATTGCAAGCCTCCTGATATCGAACTGAGGAATACATCATTAACTGTTCCAGTGCTGTGTCCTATATCAAGTTACAACTTGTCTTTCCTGATTCATCAAATGTCTTTGATTGGACTTTTATGAGTTCTATACTCCTTATATTTTGAGAATAACTTTGAACCTAGTAAAAATTTTTTAACTTATATATTTGTATTTTTTATGATTAAAATCTTTTAAAGTATATTTAACTTATGATTAGTGTAATTAAATGTTTTTAATTAATTGAAATTAATGTTTTTAATTTTATAGTATTTAATATTTCATTAAAGTTTTGTAATTGTAATTATGTAGTGTTGTATTGTATTGTATATTATTATTGTATTGTATTGTATACTATTATTGTTTGCTTACAAAAAAAGGGGGAATTGTTGTGTGATTGTTGTAATAATGTTTTTGCCTGTCATCCCACCTGGATCTTCCAGGTGGGGGTGGTTAAGGAAATAAATAAATAGCTTGTTGGGGAGGCATAGGGAGCTCTTTTGCCAGAACTGACGGCTTGTTCAGTTTGCTTTTTGGAGCTGGCTGCAACTGACAAAAGACTTTCTTTGCTGAACCTTTGGTCCCCTAATCTTTTGCATTCGTTGATTATTCACATCGGATATTATTATCAAAGTCTCCCTCAAAAGGGGGGATGGAAGAATAGGATTCAATTTATCATTCTGGGAGTCATTCTTAGACTTGGAGACCATCAACAAGGGGTTTGAACTCCCACCACAAATGAATACTTTGGAAATATATAAACAAAAAGACAAAGTACTCACAATAAAGTATTTTTGTAGGTCTGATTTTCAGCCTAAGAATAAACTAAAAAAAAATATATAGAGAGAGATGTAAGTACATATATTTTGTTATTTTCCAATTTCTGAAATATATTTGACTGTTGACGTAAGGAAAGCAAGGCAAAAAACTCATTTTCCAAACTGGAGCCAAAGTACAGTGGATAAGGTACTTGTATTGCAGGCAGCCAACCCCAGTTAATTACCAGAATTCCATATTGTGCCCAGAGGAGTAACTTCTGAATACTACCAGGAATGGTCCAAAAACAAAACAAAAATCCCCCCGCCAAAAAACAAACCCAATTTCCTTCGAATTCTACCTTGTTTTATTCCATGAATTATTCTGTTTAAATAAACTAATTAATTTTCAAATATATAATACAGGAAAGCTGAAAAAACATGATTAGAATATTTTATTAATACTTTAAACTTGGCTTATTTAAAATATAAATTTTATTTGTTTTTGAGCTACTAGTAATTTTTTTTTGGACTAGTGGTTCATACTTTATACCCATGACTCTATCCTGACACTTCAACTATAGTGACTCAAAAACAAGAAAAAGACTATGGTGAAAATATTTTCGGCATATAATTAGGTCCTATTCCCTGGGTCCCCAAAGCTGTCTCTTCTGTCTGATAATTTTGTTGGGGAAAGGCTTTGGTTCATACTCAGATGTTCAGCAGTTACTCCTGGTTTTGTGGGATCAATACTGACAGTGCTTGAGAAAACACATTCATGGTATAAATGCTTTAAATTCTGTTCTCCCTCTCTCTATCTCTCTCTTTCCTCTCTCTCTCTTTTCCCATTTACCAAATTTTAATTTATTTTAAACCAGTCACTAAATTTAAATTAATTGTAAAGGTTTTGATTTTATCATACCAAATACCTCGTAAGAGTTAAAAGAATTCCACTACAAAATTAATTAAATAACATTTGCAACTAATTTTATATCAGTATTTTATATTGTGAAGATGCTAGAATAATCTAAAATACTTTAGAATAAGTGGTAGATAATCATTTGTACAAATTTATAGACACAATGCACAAGACTTTCTTACACAAAATTAGATATAGAGAACAAGTAATATCATTTCACACTAAGATTTAAACTCAACATTGTAAGACTAAATCATATTAAAACCCTTCTATCTAGGACTTATAATTTTTACTGAGCTTCAGACAATTCAATTACAAGTAATTCTCTTACTTTAAATCTCAGTCCACCTTTTTCCTTAATGTTTGTCTTGCACTAAAGCTTTAAAAACTAAATATTTTTTTCATAACATATTTTCAGTTCTATTATTTCTTTACTTGAGTTTTTAAATTGAATCACTGTGAATTATAATGTTACAAAGATATTCATGATTGATTATCAGACATACTGTATTCTAATACTTATCACTTCATACGTCCAATTTCCTCTATCAGTGTTTCCAGTTACTCTCTTGTCCTCCAAACTATGGCAAGCACATTTTTCTTTTTCTTTTTTTAAGGCATTGTGATTTACAGTAACAGTACTGTTACTGATAGGCTATAGTCATATCACTTTATTTCTTTTTTAGTATCTAGTTCTGGTCCAGTGCCCACTTTTCTTTATCACACTGCCGCCATTCCCCAAAAAATATGCCTGGTGATATCAGCTTAAAAAAACAGCATACCTGAAGTTTTGTCAGATTGGTCTCCTAGCACAGAAATATAGAAGGGTGGTAAGGTTTGGGCATCTCCAAATGGTGATTCTGAGTGATGTATATGCAGCAGGTATGGCTTTGTCAGGGCAGCAGGTTGACCCATTCTTACATGGTACTTTTTAATTTATTTTTGTTTTTAAATTTTTATTAATATATTTATTTAAAAACCATGATTACAAATGTTTGCAGTTGAGTTTCAGTCATAAAAGCTACCTCCCCTCTCCTTTACCAATGTAACCTTCCCACCTTTCTGACTTAGACCTCTTACCCCCATCCACAACTGTTAGCCTTCCTATAAGGACCAGTTCTCCTGTTCTTTGTTTTTCTTGCCTTTGGGCATTAGTTATTCCCCTACTATGTTTATTTATACCCTGCATATGAGTGAGACTATTTTGTAACTGTACCACTCCCTTTGATTCATTTTATTCAGCACGTTAGTCTCAAAGCCATCCATGCATCAGAAAATGGAATGCTTCTTTTAATTCAGTATTCCATTGTGTATACTTCTCAATAATTCTTAATCAAGTCATTATCTTGGGCACTTGGGTTATTTCCAGATTCTAACTATTGTGAATAGTGCTGTAATGAACATAGGAGTACAAGTATGTATATATAATATATATAATAAATTATTTAAGCACCATGATTACAAACATGATTGTAGTTGTGTTTCAGTTATAAACAGAACACCTCCCTTCACCAGTGCAACATTCCCACCACCAATGCCCCCCCTCCCTCCTTCCTATCCCCTGCCTTTATTCGAGATAGGCATTTTACTACAGTTACTTTTTTTTTTGTTTGTTTTTTCTGGCCACACCCATTTAATGCTCAAGGGTTACTCCTGGCTAAGCACTCAGAAATTGCCCCTGGCTTGGGGGCACCATATGGGATGCCAGGGGATGAAACCACGGTCTTTCCTTGGCTAGTGCTTGCAAGGCAGACACTTTACCTCTAGTGCCACCTGGCAGGCCCCACAGTTACTTTTATTTTTTTTTAAGTTTTGTAAGCTGTTTTTTTTTTTCTTTCGTAAAGGATAAGTGTTAAAACACACACACACACACACACACACACACAGTAGTAATGGTATGAGTGTGGCAATTGCCATTGTTTGCATAGGCCCAGCAAAATATGGGGAAAATGAAAAAAAAAAAAAAACCTTGGCTTACATACAAGGAGACCTAACCCTAAAGTTTTCCAGCATAAGACCAGCTCTGGGCTCCAGGCATACCAGGCTGCCCAACCCTGAGTCATTCTCCATGGTCCTGGTGAAATTTTTTTCACACATTAGCTGTTGTTGATGTCAGGTTCCTGTAGTTAAAGATTCTGGTTTCTGTGCATTTTCCTCATGGAAGTCAGGCTGATGTGGAGCGTCCTCTAGTTTCACCTCACCATTAGATATAGAGAGACCTGTCCTGCAAGCAGGTTGTTGCAGTTGCTAAGTGATCTGGTTGTTAAGAGAGCACTCTTTGGAGTAAGTCAATGTCAGAGAAGAGGTAGGGTTTTCCCTGGTAGAATTTGCTTCCTGGTAATGTTATAGACAATTGTGGTTGTTTCCATAGATGGTATCCATAGTTCAGGGGTGTATGGACAATGCCCATTCTTCTGAGGCCTGAGCCAAGTCATTATTCCAATGTTCAGGGTATAAGGCCTAACTGCATTACAAAATTTGTGTTCCTATCTCTTTTAGATAAGAACTTGTTTGCATATGTAATATTTTCCCATTTTAATGTGCCTATGCAAAAGGGGGACAATGCCACAAGGTATTATTGGTGCATCTGGAGGCTGAGGGAACAAGTCCAACATTCCCCATAACTTGGTTCTAACATGATTCTCAAGAGAGACTCTTCTATCAGAATTCTTTATTGAACAGATCCCAAAGGGAAAAAAATGCAGTGGGCAAAATTGTCACTATATAAAAGGATATTCAAAAAGAGTTATAGATGTTAAAAGTACACATCTAAAATATACAAAGGAGATACACATGTCCTTTCTATGTCTTTAGAAATAGTCGAGGGGAGGGTGTTGAATCCAGGACACCACTTAAGTTTGTGATTTGGCTATCTGGAATCTGCAAAACGATTCCCAGCAGTCCCATATTAGGAAATGTCTTTGAGGGGGGCTTCTCAGAAACTGAGTATGGTAGCAAGCACAGGTACACAGTGAAGGAAGGTGAAGGATAGGAGGCTGCTGAAAGTAGATTAATAGGAACAGAGTATTGGTTTCTTCTCAGGCTGAGAGTCTATTTTTTCACTTTGAGAGCTGGTTGGCAGCTGGCTTGAGTAAGGATAATGATCTGCTTTATGAGGAGCCAATATCTGAGGGTAAAAGTGTTTAAATGTGGGGTAATAGGTGGTAGGGGTGAGAGTAAAGGACTAGAAATGAGCCTATAAGGTGATGAGCCCATGGGGAAGGAGAGTACACAACATAGACATTCTATATATTGTAAACATAGATCAAACCCTATGATATCCTATCTATATTTTATGCGTGGGGGCACTAACCTCCGCATGGTTTGCGAATGGATATGGGTGAGAAGGAAAGTTGCCAGAGACTTCCCCGAGACAGTCCCTCTTGTGCAGGGTAGGGATTACGGAAAGCCTGGGGTCCCCTTTAAACTTATCCCCGGCACCCACCTCGCTGGCCTCCTGGGTAGGGGCCTAGGGATAGCCCCGGAATCCAGGAGAAAGGAGAGGGAAGGCTGAAAGCTGTTGTGGGGAGACCAAGCCCCACAGTGTTCCTTAAGCTTGGCAAAAGGGTCATTGGCCTGGAGCCATGCTATTTTCCATGCTGGCCACAAGTATATTTTATGTATTGTAAGTATCTCTTTTTTGAGAGGTATATACACATATTGCCTTTCAAGAACTTAGAATGAATTGCCATTCCTTTATTCAGGGTCCCCTTTTCCTGCATCCATGCCAAGTCGTATGTTGTTTTTCTGATAAGTGACAGACTTTGTACTGAGAGGTGATAGCTTATTGTTTTTATTTGTGTTTCTTGGATGGTTAGTGATATAAAACATTTTTTCATATATCTTCTTTGAGGAAGTTTCTATTTTCTTCCTATTTTTTGATGCGATTGGGTGATTTCTTTTGTACAGTTTTAATCACTACTGCTTTTAGTACTGTTTGTACTTAAGAAAAGTGATGATTCACATCAGTTCTATTATATTTTGATGCTTATTCTCCATTAGATATAGAATAAAGGCTTCTTTCCTAGAAATTTACAGTCTGATGAAAGGCCTTTTTATGCAGACTGCTGCAGAGCAATGCTCCTAAAGAACTGAACATCTTTCTGAAAATAATTGTTTCTAGTCAATATCCTATTTATTATCCAAGTGAAAGTCTACTTGGGAATATTGAGAACATGTTAGGCAATGTGAAACTGAGCCTGGAGACTCTTAAGCAATGTTCAGAAGTCAGGGGTTAATTGGGTAATTCTCAGTTAATAATCAGGTCCAGTAGTTTGGGGTACTACCCAAAAACTATGCTGGTGGTGCTTGGAGGTCTCCAGGACACATAGAGCAGTGTTGAGGGACTTTCAGGGCTACATTGAAGTAATAATCAGGGATTATTTAATGCTAAGGAATAAACCAGGGTCAATTTCATACAAGGCTCGAGCCTAAATCATGGTACTATATCTCTAGCCTCAAAAGTCATTTTAAGAATATTAAGTTTTATAATATGTGAACAAACAAAACAATAAACTAGGACCAATGTATCTGTTGAACATAAACACAAATATCCTAAAAGATACAAACATATTAAAGTTATCAATATATTTTAAAATTATATACAATGAACATGTAGTATAAATTATATACAATGAACATGTAGTATTTATTTCAGAAAATACTGAAATATATATATATCATCATATATAGATCAATAAATGTTAATCAACCAAAGTATTAAAAGCATATAAACTCCTCATTAGATGCAGCAAAAAATGAATAAGGTACAATCATATTAAAATTATGATTAAGGATGCTAAACAAAATAGTGAATAATAATATAATAATAAAACAAAATAAATATATAATATATCAACATAATAAAATATCAACATAATGAAAGCTGTATATTAAAACCAGTTAATATCATACACAATATTAACATAATAAAAGCTATATATTAAACAGTTATTTCATACACTATGGTGAAAAACTAGGTTTTTCTGAAAGATCAGTTACTCTCAATACTACTATTTATTAGTGTTGAAAATATTAATTAGAGGAATTTGAAAAGAAAATATCAAGGGCATCAAAATTCAGCAATAATAAGTTGAATGATAAATTTTAGAGGATAATATGAAAGTATACACATAAAAATTCAAGGATAATAATAAAAGCTCTTAAAATTGTTTTCTAAATTAGAAGACAGAAAGACAGCTCAATAAACTGAGTACATGTTTGGGATAAGAAAGACCAGGATCAGTTTCCATGATTTATCTAACATGACTGAGAGTAATTTTCAAGCACTAATATGAAAATAGTACTTGAATACTACTATGGTGTGGCTAAAATCATAAATAAGTACATAAATACATAAATAAGATACAATATGAGTCAAGGTATAGGTAAGGAAATAGCTATACAAATGTGAGTTGCAGAAAGGAAATTCAGAAAGCTATCTATTTGAGATTACATTTGAAAGAGTGAAAAACTTTAAAACAATGTTAAGCAAGTAGAGGGAAATTGCAAACTGGACACTATTGAAGGGACATAAAAGAAGATATAAATAAATGTACATATTGTTTATGCTTTGTGTTAATTGTACTATACTTTCCCTGAACATAATCCTTGATGATGTCCATTATGCAAAAAATTTAAACTTAGATTTGACTTTTTGAAATATGTTATCAATTATAATTTCATTATGAAACACAATGATATTTTGAACAGATGTTATGTAAATCATAGCAATATAACTTCTGAATATTCTGACACAGTGTAAATATTCTAAAAGACACTTAAAATTAGAATGTTTATGAGAATCAATACAAATTAATGTAGAGTCACTGTTTTAAACACTATAGAAAAACACACAAGCCTTTACATTTTCTGTCATAATATATAAACTGTCTAAGAAGATTTTTCCTCATCAGAGAGATGATATAACAGGTAAGGAGCCTTTTCTTGCATGTGGGTCACCCACATTTAATTCTTAGTTGGACCACGTATGGTCCAATGAGCATTACCAGGAGTGATCTCTAAGTACAGAGCTTTGAGCATAGTTAAGTATGACCCAATCCCCACCCACTCTCAAATAATAAGATGATGTCTTCAAGGTAAATGGAATAATACATGACATCAATAGCATCTGTACTTTTGATTCAATTTCCATCCAGAGCTGGCAAAGAAAATTTTCCTTTTCTTTAATAGTTTTAGTTAGTCTTTCTTTTAACAGTTATTTATAGTCACAGAGATATGCTTGTAACAGAAAAAAATCATTTAGAATACAAATCAGTGATTTTGAAAGAAAGTCTGTTCTGAACAATCTAGTTAAAGTAATTAGAGAAAAATACCAGTGTAATATTCCCCTTCAATGTTCACAGTTACCTTAGGAGTGTCACAAATCCCTAAACTCGTAAGCATTATTACTATATACCTTCATTCACAAAACAATTATAGCAAAATATAAATGCTGTAATTGGTTCTCCTCTCTTTAAAATCCCAACTCTTAAGTATTTCTTATGTTTCAGCTTTGCCAGGGAGAAAGTTCCTAGTCAATACCAAGTTTACGTGTCATTGTTCCCTGTGACGATTTCTCATAATTCTCACTTTGATTATTATTAAGCTCTTAGCAAATGGTTGTTTCATAACTGTAGTCTACCTGGAAAAAGATATTGAGTTATATTTCTCCCCACAGTATTTTTCATATATAAAACAACACTTCTTACAGTGTTTTATTACTTGCTTTTTTAATGAATAACTCAGAAATGAGTATTTGATTTATGAACATCACGAAGAGATTAAAAATAAGTGAAAAGTAAATTATTAAATTAAGATAAAGCTTGTGGTCCAATGGCTAGCAATTGAATTTCAGCTGAGTCTGCCTTAGAACAGGGGTAGCGAACAAGTTCAACACAAAGAGCCAAAATTTTAAACTGTGAGAGTCAGAGAGCCACAGCATGGCAGTGACCTGCCAAACAGACAAATACTCACACAAAAGCATCTAATTTTTAACAATAATCTATTAAACACATATTGCATTTTGCCATTTTGAGTGAGGGTCAAAATCCTGCAGTGATGGTGAGGGTGTGCTGCACACTCCACACTAAGAACTCACAGCCAGATGTAACCCAACATGTGCCACACGGGTCCCCCCCTTACCCCCCGCCTCACTGGAGGAGTTGGGAGGATGCAGCCTGGGGGCGGGACTCTGCACTCGGAGATCTCTCCTCAGAGGTCCCTCCTCAGAAGCAGTAGAACAAAATCCAAACTTGGCAAAGAGCCACAGTAGACAAAATAATGATAAGAGGTAAAGAGCCACATTCATTTTGGCTGGGAGATGCGGCTCGAGAGCCACGTGTTCGCCACCCCTGTCTTAGAACATAATGTTATAAAAGTTTAGATCAGGGGCCAGCGAGGTGGCGCTAGAGGTAAGGTGTCTGCCTTGCAAGCGGTAGCCAAGGAAGGACCGTGGTTCCATCACCCAGCGTCCCATATGGTTCCCCCAAGCCAGGGGCAATTTCTGAGCACTTAGCCAGGAGTAACCCCTGAGCATCAAACGGGTGTGGCCTGAAAAACCAAAAAAAAAAAAGTTTAGATCAAACATATAAATGCATGTAAATAATGTTTTTTTGTAAATAATGTTTTTTTAATTTTGTCCCCATGAACAACTAATGCTATGATTGTTATATGCAATCATCCACAACCTATTGTACAAGTATACACTCTTACCATTGACTAATCATATTTCCATGAGCAAATAATCACCCTTCATAAATTAATTTCTTCATCTGCAAAATAAACATTAAAATTTGTTTCATAATTAAATCATATATATTTTTCCTGAGGTTTGAATGCTTTGATTTTTATGAATTTTTTGAGAAACCACACAACTGCGTGGTGTTTTCTTTTCTTTTGTGCAAGGCAAGAAACCTAATTATTCTACTATCGCTCTGGCTCCTGCCTTGTGTTTTCATAAACTGAGATTACAAAATGATATCCTACTTATTTCAAGAAGAGTTATAGCTACAATTTTGTCAACTTGAGGAAAGATAAAACAAACATCTAGTATTTCATAATTATTTTATTTCACTTTCAGAAAACCACTGAGAATTATGGCCAATGAATCTAGAAAGAGACACTTGCCACAAAACATGTAATGCAGCTTTGTCAGGGACCTGACAACCCCACACCCTTGGTCTGCTTCTGCTGCTGCTTTGCAGAACTTCCTGGTATAGCTGCCTTCAAGGCCTCCGGCCCTGGGGCTTAAGAAATGAGTAAATCAAGAAAAAGTTAGCCCAAATTTTGCTACCTAACAGGATGCCTGGTGAGGTTTGCTAAACTATGTTGCCAGCCTTGTTCCTGTTGACCTTTCAAGCATGAGTTAAGATCTAGGTTTAACTTTATGTTTAGTAGGAACATTGGGTAATTGTATATGTTTTAATGTTAAATGCCTTCATGTTACACATTTCTTTCCGCAGGCCCACCCCCCTGCCTCTTTTTGACTTGGTATATAAGCTCTGTGAACTTTGCAATAAACGACTCTTGATCAGAATCTTGTCTTGAGTCCTATCTGTTCCACTCCCCAATTCTTTTACAGGTTAAGTCCTCTTGGTGACCAACGAAAAACTGGCGACCCCCGTCCCTGCGGGCAGGTTTGGGTGGTTGCACAGCTTTTCCTGGCTGGGAGCCACAGTGAGGAGCAGAATTTGTCATAAGTTTATTTATCCAAGATTTCTGAATGAAGGAAATCTCCTTCAAAATACAATGATGCCAGTCATTTGTATTAAAAATTAGTATTGAAAATTGTAGTTTCCCATGGTATCAATTTTATCCCATGGTATCAATTTAAGCATGATCACTTAAAATTATTTTAACACTTACACAATTAAATCATATGCAAAAATACCAGTCAATCATATATCCTATAATCAAATAAGTTTCAAGCAAGTGTTAAATTTCAAGATAATTTTTAAGTATTTTCAAAGTTAAATATAACAAATGAAGGTTTTAGTGCCAGCATAGAAAATGTTTTCATAATTTTAGGCCCACTACAATAGGCAATATTACACAGCTTATCAAATATGTCAGCATTGCATGAATTATGCTATTTTAATTCACCAGAATGATTGTATCTCAGTAGATATTAAAGCAAGGTAAATTTGTTTGGAGAAAGACAGCAAGAAGTTCTTGTACCCATAGGCATTAGAATCAGATAGATTTAAAATTAAATGCTTCCTAAAACTAACTGTTTGTTCTTAGGAAAATTAATTGAAATATATGGGTTTTAATTTGAGTACAATGCCAAACATAAATTCTGCTTTGAGTTTTCACCTGTTAGGGAAATAGACTCAAGAGTGTATTCTCAGTTAAAGGACATCTTTTAATTTTAATTTTTTTTATTTTATTTATTTATTTTTTATTTATTTATTTATTTATTTATTTTTTTGGTTTTTGGGCCACACCCGGCGGTGCTCAGGGGTTGCTCCTGGCTGTCTGCTCAGAAATAGCTCCTGGCAGGCACGGGGGACCATATGGGACACTGGGATTCGAACCAACCACCTTTGGTCCTGAATCGGCTACTTGCAAGGCAAACAGCGCTGTGCTATCTCTCCCGGCCCATCTTTTAATTTTTAAAGACAACTTTCTTTAAATGATGATTTAATAATTACATTTTTATTGTCTAGGTTGAGATGTTTCTCCCACCCTTTAAAAATTTTTATTTTATTATACTGTGATTTACAAAGACCTTAGTAGTTGAGTTTCAGACATACAATGAATAAACATACAATCCCACCACCAATGTCCACCTCCCTCCACCAATGCTTCCAGAATGCAATACCACCACCCCTGCGCCCAGCCTGTCAGCATAACTTGCCATTTTAAGTTTAGTTTGTTAAAGTTTGGGTCTCTTGTTTTCACTATTATTGAATTTGGCTTGGATATTTAGTTCTGTGCTTTTTTTACCACAACCAATGCACCTGAGACTACTTGGTCCCTGGACCTTATCCTTTTATATTTTTATTTCTCTTCCTCTACTCAATTTCTTCTCCTTGTTATACTCTGGTGCCAAGAGTTTTCAAGTCAATTCCCATTAAAAACATTACATTTCTTTAGAAAGTTATTCTAAATACCACATAAAAGTGAAATAGTCTATTTATCCTTCTTCTGACCTACTTCATTTAACATAACATCTTCCAGTTTCAACTACGTTGAAGCAAATTTCATGATTTTCTTATAGTATTGTAGTATTTCATTGCTTATATGTACCATATCTTTATGATCCACTTGTTTTCTGTTGGACATATAGGTTGATTCCATGTCTTAGCTATTGTACCCAGTGCTACAATGAGTAGCATTATATATACATCCTTTTAGATGAATATTTTTCTGTGCTGGAATATATCCCCAAATGAGGTATTACAGGGTTGTATGGCAGTTCAATTTTGAGTTTACTGAGAACCCTCCATACTGTTTTCCATCTAGAATTGACCAGGCAGCATTTATACCAGCAGTGGATGAGATTTTCTTTCTCACCACATCCGACCAAGAGATTGTTCCCCGTATTTTTGATCTGTGAAATCTTCATTGGTATAAGATGATATCTCACTGTTGACATGATTTGGATTTTCTTAATGATAAGAGATGATGAGCATTTTGTCACGTACATGTTGACCATCTGTTGGTCTTCCTCAAAGAAGTGTCTGTTCATTTTCTGTCCCCATTTTCTGAGGTTTTGATGTTTTAGGATTTGTGGAGTTAACCTTTATGAATACTTTGTATATTCTAGATATCAACCTTTATGTGGTATGTTGAGTTCAAAAATTTTCTCCCATTCAGTTATATTATTCTGTTTTTAGTCCATGTTTCTTTTGCCATATAGAAACTTTTTAGTTTTATGTAGCCCTATTTATTCATATTTGGTTCTGTAGTCCTCACCATTGGCATTCTATTATTGAAGACTTCATTGAGATCTAAGTCTTGGAATGTTAATCCTATGTTTTCATCAATAAATTTCACAGGAAAAAAAAGACAATGTTAAAATAAAATGATCAGAAATTAAAGAGAATAAATTACAAAAAACCCCACAAAATTCGAAGGCATCATTAGAACTTGTACTCTATTAAACTAGAGAACTTAGAAGAAATAGAGAGACTTCTGGAAATATATAATTTTCCAAAACAGAATGAGGAGGAAGTGGAAAGACTAAGTATGCCAATCACAAGTAAGTAAATCAAAATATTAATTGAAAATATAGTCCAAGAATAAAAGCTCAGAATCAGATGGATTTACGGGTGAGTTTTTTTTTTTTTTTTTTGAGCTCCAAGGTTCTTTTTTTTTTTTTTTTTTTTATTTAAACACCTTGATTACATACATGATTGTGTTTGGGTTTCAGTCATAAAAGGAACACCACCCATCACCAGTGCAACATTCCCATCACCAAAGTCCCAAATCTCCCTCCTCCCCACCCAACCCCCGCCTGTACCCTAAACAGGCTCTACATTTCCCTCATACATTCTCAATATTAGGACAGTTCAAAATGTAGTTATTTCTCTAACTAAACTCATCACTCTTTGTGGTGAGCTTCCTGAGGTGAGCTGGAACTTCCAGCTCTTTTCTCTTTTGTGTCTGAAAATTATTATTACAAGGGTGTCTTTCATTTTTCTTAAAACCCATAGATGAGTGAGACCATTCTGCATTTTTCTCTCTCTCTCTGACTTATTTCACTCAGCATAATAGATTCCATGTACATCCATGTATAGGAAAATTTCATGACTTCATCTCTCCTGACAGCTGCATAATATTCCATTGTGTATATGTACCACAGTTTCTTTAGCCATTCGTCTGTTGAAGGGCATCTTGGTTGTTTCCAGAGTCTTGCTATGGTAAATAGAGCTGCAATGAATATAGGTGTAAGGAAGGGGTTTTTGTATTGTATTTTTGTGTTCCTAGGGTATATTCCTAGGAGTGGTATAGCTGGATCGTATGGGAGCTCGATTTCCAGTTTTTGGAGGAATCTCCATATCGCTTTCCATAAAGGTTGAACTAGACAGCATTCCCACCAGCAGTGGATAAGAGTTCCTTTCTCTCCACAACCCCGCCAACACTGTTTATTCTCATTCTTTGTGATGTGTGCCATTCTCTGGGGTGTGAGGTGGTATCTCATCGTTGTTTTGATTTGCATCTCCCTGATGATTATTGATGTGGAACATTTTTTCATGTGTCTTTTGGCCATGTGTATTTCTTCTTTGTCAAAGTGTCTGTTCATTTCTTCTCCCCATTTTTTGATGGGGTTAGATGTTTTTTTCTTGTAAAGTTCTGTCAGTGCCTTGTATATTTTGGAGATTAGCCCCTTATCTGATGGGTATTGGGTGAATAGTTTCTCCCACTCAGTGGGTGGCTCTTGTATCCTGGGCACTATTTCCTTTGAGGTGCAGAAGCTTCTCAGCTTAATATATTCCCATCTGTTAATCTCTGCTTTCACTTGCTTGGAGAGTGCAGTTTCCTCCTTGAAGATGCCTGTAATGTCCTGGAGTGTTTTGCCTATGTGCTGTTCTATATATCTTATGGTTTTGGGGCTGATATCGAGGTCTTTAATCCATTTGGATTTTACCTTTGTACATGATGTTAGCTGGGGGTCTAAGTTTAATTTTTTGCAAGTGGCTATCCAATTGTGCCAACACCACTTGTTGAAGAGGCTTTCCCTGCTCCATTTAGGATTTCCTGCTCCTTTATCAAAAATTAGATGGTTGTATCTCTGGGGAACATTTTCTGAGTATTCAAGCCTATTCCACTGATCTGAGGACCTATCCTTATTCCAATACCATGCTGTTTTGATAACTGTTGCTTTGTAGTACAGTTTAAAGTTGGGAAAAGTAATTCCTCCCATATTCTTTTTCCCAATGATTGCTTTAGCTATTCGAGGGTGTTTATTGTTCCAAATGAATTTCAAAAGTGTCTGATCCACTTCTTTGAAGAATGTCATGGGTATCTTTAGAGGGATGGCATTAAATCTGTATAATGCCTTGGGGAGTATTGACATTTTGATGATGTTAATCCTGCCAATCCATGAGCAGGGTATGCGTTTCCATTTCCGTGTGTCCTCTCTTATTTCTTGGAGCAGAGTTTTATAGTTTTCTTTGTATAGGTCCTTCACATATTTAGTCAAGTTGATTCCAAGATATTTGAGTTTGTGTGGCACTATTGTGAATGGGGTTGTTTTCTTAATGTCCATTTCATCCTTATTACTATTGGTATATTGATTTTTGTGTGTTAATTTTGTAGCCTGCCACCTTGCTATATGAGTCTATTGTTTCTAGAAGCTTTTTGATAGAGTCTTTAGGGTTTTCTAAGTAGAGTATCATGTCATCTGCAAAGAGTGAGAGCTTGACTTCTTCCTTTCCTATCTGGATTCCCTTGATATCCTTTTCTTGCCTAATCGCTATAGCAAGTACTTCCAGTGCTATGTTGAATAGGAGTGGTGAGAGAGGACAGCCTTGTCTTGTGCCAGAATTTAGAGGGAAGGCTTTCAGTTTTTCTCCATTGAGGATAATATTTGCCACTGGCTTGTGGTAGATGGCCTTCACTATATTGAGAAAGGTTCCCTCCATTCCCATCTTGCTGAGAGTTTTGATCAAGAATGGGTGTTGGACCTTATCAAATGCTTTCTCTGCATCTATTGATATGATCATGTGGTTTTTATTTTTCTTGTTATTGATGTTGTGTATTATGTTGATAGATTTACGGATGTTAAACCAGCCTTGCATTCCTGGGATGAAACCTACTTGATCGTAGTGGATGATCTTCTTAACGAGGCATTGAATCCTATTTGCCAGGATTTTGTTGAGGATCTTTGCATCTGCATTCATCAGTGATATTGGTCTGTAATTTTCTTTTTTGGTAGCGTCTCTGTCTGGTTTAGGTATCAAGGTGATGTTGGCTTCATAAAAGCTATTTGGAAGTGTTTCTGTTTGTTCAATTTCATGAAAGAGTCTTGCCAAGATTGGCAGTAGTTCCTCTTGGAAAGTTTGATAGAATTCATTAGTGAATCCATCTGGACCTGGGCTTTTGTTTTTTAGCAGACATTTGATTACTGTTTTAATTTCATCAATGGTGATGGGGGTGTTTAGATATGCTACATCCTCTTCCTTCAACCGTGGAAGATTATAAGAGTCCAAGAATTTATCCATTTCCTCCAGGTTCTCATTTTTAATGGCGTAGAGTTTTTCAAAGTAGTTTCTGATTACCCTTTGAATCTCTGTCATATCAGTAGTGATCTCTCCTTTTTCATTCCTGATACGAGTTATCAAGTTTCTCTCTCTCTCTTTCTTTGTTAGGTTTGCCAGTGGTCTATCAATCTTGTTTATTTTTTCAAAGAACCAACTTCTGCTTTCGTTGATCTTTCGGATTGTTTTTTGAGTTTCCACTTCGTTGATTTCTGCTCTCAGCTTTGTTATTTCCTTCTGTCTTCCTATTCTTGGGTCCTTTTGTTGAGCATTTTCTAGTTCTATTAGCTGTGTCATTAAGCTACTCAGGTAAGCTCCTTCTTTCTTCCTGATGTGTGCTTGCAAAGCTATAAATTTTCCTCTCAGTACTGCTTTTGCTGTGTCCCATAAGTTCTGAGAGTTTGTGTCTTGATTGTCATTTGTTTCCAGGAACCTTTTTATTTCCTCCTTGATTTCATCTCGGACCCACTGGTTATTGAGCATGAGGCTGTTTAACTTCCAGGTGTTAAAGTGTTTCTTCTGAGTCCCTTTGGAGTTCACAAATAATTTCAGAGCCTTGTGGTCAGCGAAGGTAATCTGCAAAATTTCTATCCTCTTGATCTTATGGAGGTATGTTTTATGTGCCAGCATGTAGTCTATCCTGGAGAATGTCCCATGTACATTGGAGAAGAATGTGTATCCAGGTTTCTGGGGATGGAGTGTCCTATATATATCCACTAGGCCTCTTTCTTCCATTTCTCTCCTCAGGTCTAGTATATTCTTGTTGGGTTTCAGTCTGGTTGACCTGTCCAGTGTTGACAAAGCCGTGTTAAGGTCCCCCACAATTATTGTGTTGTTGTTGATATTATTTTTCAGATTTGTCAACAGTTGTATTAAATATTTTGCTGGCCCCTCATTCGGTGCATATATGTTTAGGAGAGTGAATTCTTCCTGCTCTACGTACCCCTTGATTAATATAAAATGTCCGACTTTGTCCCTTACAACCTTCCTGAGTATAAAGTTTGCATTATCTGATATTAGTATGGCCACTCCAGCTTTTTTATGAGTGTTGTTTGCTTGGATAATTTTTCTCCAGCCTTTTATTTTGATTCTATGTTTGTTCTGACTATTTAGGTGCGTTTCTTGTAGGCAGCAGAAGGTTGGATTGAGTTTTTTGATCCATTTAGCCACTCTGTGTCTCTTAACTGGTGCATTTAGTCCATTGACGTTGAGAGAAAGAATTGTCCTGGGATTTAACGCCATCTTTATTTCAAAATTTGGTGTGTCTTTTGGGTAGTCTTGTCTTAGATTAGGTCTTTCAGTTTTTCTTTTAAGACTGGTTTTGTGTCTGTGAAGTTTCTGAGCTGTTTTTTGTCTGTGAAACCATGTATTCTTCCATCAAACCGGAAAGTGAGTTTTGCTGGGTATAGTATTCTGGGTGAAGCATTCATTTCATTCAGTCTTGTCACAATATCCCACCACTGCTTTCTGGCATTGAGTGTTTCTGGTGACAGGTCTGCTGTAAATCTCAGGGAAGCTTGCTTGAACATGATTTCCCCTTTTGATCTTGCTGTTTTCAGAATTCTGTCTCTATCCGTGGGATTTGTCATTGTGACTAGGATGTGTCTTGGGGTGGTTTTTCTGGGGTCTCTTTTAGTTGATACTCTTCGGGCATGCAGGATTTGATCACATATATTCTTTATCTCTGGAAGTTTCTCTTTAATGATGTTCTTGACCATTGATTCTTCCTGGAAATTTTCTTCCTGGGTCTCTGGGACTCCAATGATTCTTACGTTGTTTCTGTTGATCTTATCATAGACTTCTATTTTCGTCTGTTCCCATTCTTTGACTAATTTTTCCATTGTCTGCTCATTTGCTTTAAGTTTTTTGTCCAATCTCTCCTGCTGTATGGAATTGTTATGTATCTCATCTTCCACAACACCAAGTCTATTCTCAGCTTCTGATACCTTGTCCCAGAGCTTATCCATTTTGTCATTCACTTCGTTTACTGACTTTTTCAGTCCTGTTAGTTGACATGTTATTTCAGTTTGGAGTTTTGTGATTTCTGTCTTCATATTTTCTTGGTTCTTATTAGTGTTCTGTTCAACTCGATCCATGGTTTCTTGGAGTCTGTTGAGCACCTTCCATATTGCTAGTCTAAAGTCCCTATCTGAGACGTTGATTAGTTGTTCAGTCATTATCTGGTCCTCAGAATTGTCATCTTCATTCTCTATGTCTGATGCTGGCCTGCGTTGTTTCCCCATTGTCACACTTGTATTGTGGGTTTTTCTACGTGTGTGGTGGTATTCATTGTCTATATGATGTAGGCAGCACACTCCTCTGGCTCCTCCCTTTCTGGATGGGCTGACTTGCCTCTAAGGGAGGGGAGTCTTCCGTGGATGAAGCCTCACACTGGGTCAAATCTTAGGCCCGAGCATTCAACAGAGAAGACAGTCCAGAGAGAAATGTTTGCTTCTGTGATATAGCGCTGTTCTTAGTGTGATTTTTCCTTCTTGTTGCAATGGAGTTCTTTCCTTAGAAAGAGTGCATGGCCGCGTAGCGAAGTGGAGCGGCCGTGCTCCTCTGAGCCTCTTTTTGCCCCACTCGCAAGAGTTTCACGCAAGAGGACAGTAGACAGACATAGACAGGTCACACTCACAGTCTTTCACAGTTGAGCCCCACTGGGCCGGTGTACTTTCGTGGATTTTCCCCGCCTGGTGTCACACACAGGGAGCCGGGTTTTGCAAAGCTTAGCCGGTTTTTATGCTCTGAAGTCCCTCCCTGAAACTGGCGTCTGGGCGAGCGAGGTTTCTGGAGGCTCTTTTTGCCCCACTCGCAAGAGTTTCACGCAAGAGGACAGTAGACAGACATAGACAGGTCACACTCACAGTCTTTCACAGTTGAGCCCCACTGGGCCGGTGTACTTTCGCGGATTTTCCCCGCCTGGTGTCACACACAGGGAGCCGGGTTTTGCAAAGCTTAGCCGGTTTTTATGCTCTGAAGTCCCTCCCTGAAACTGGCGTCTGGGCGAGCGAGGTTTCTGGAGGCTCTTTTTGCCCCACTCGCAAGAGTTTCACGCAAGAGGACAGTAGACAGACATAGACAGGTCACACTCACAGTCTTTCACAGTTGAGCCCCACTGGGCCGGTGTACTTTCGCGGATTTTCCCCGCCTGGTGTCACACACAGGGAGCCGGGTTTTGCAAAGCTTAGCCGGTTTTTATGCTCTGAAGTCCCTCCCTGAAACTGGCGTCTGGGCGAGCGAGGTTTCTGGAGGCTCTTTTTGCCCCACTCGCAAGAGTTTCACGCAAGAGGACAGTAGACAGACATAGACAGGTCACACTCACAGTCTTTCACAGTTGAGCCCCACTGGGCCGGTGTACTTTCGCGGATTTTCCCCGCCTGGTGTCACACACAAGGAGCCGGGTTTTGCAAAGCTTAGCCGGTTTTTATGCTCTGAAGTCCCTCCCTGAAACTGGCGTCTGGGCGAGCGAGGTTTCTGGAGGCTCTTTTTGCCCCACTCGCAAGAGTTTCACGCAAGAGGACAGTAGACAGACATAGACAGGTCACACTCACAGTCTTTCACAGTTGAGCCCCACTGGGCCGGTGTACTTTCGCGGATTTTCCCCGCCTGGTGTCACACACAGGGAGCCGGGTTTTGCAAAGCTTAGCCGGTTTTTATTCTCTGAAGTCCCTATGGGTGAGTTTTATCAAATATTTAGAGAATAGTTATTTCCCTTGATCCTGACAGTCTTATAAATTTGGAAGAGATGGGAAACCTACCTAATTCTTTCTATGAAGTTAAATTATCCTCATTCCCAAAGCTGACAGAGAAGTATCAAGAAAGAAAACTACAGACCAATCTTACTGATAAACAGTGATAGAAAAATTCTTAACAAAATTTAGCAAACTAAATCTAGCAACAATTCAAAAGGACTATACATCATGACCAGGAGAGTTTCATCCCAGGAATGCAAGGATGGCTTAATATATGCAAATCAATCAATATCAGACTTTACATAGATTAAAGGAAGGATAAAAATGATATGGTCATTTCAATTGATGCAGAGAAAGCATTTGATAAGATCCAATACTCATTTGTGATTAAAACCCTCAGCAAAAGAAGGGAGTATTCCTCAAGATAGTAACAGCTTTGTACAAAAATCTCAGAGCCAACATTATTCTTAATGGTGAAAAACTGAAAGCATTTCTACTATAGTCAGGCCCTAGGCAAGGCTGTCCACTGTCTCCACTCTTATTCAAAATATAATAGAAGTCCTAGCAATAGTGATCAGACAAAGGAAGAAAACCACAGAATTCAATTAGAAAAAGAGGAAGCCAAACTGTCTCTGTTTGCAAATGACATAATGATATACATAGACAATCCTAGAATCACCCAAAAAAGCTCCTAGAAACATTGAACTAATACAGCAAAGTGGCCGGTTACTAAGTTGATACACAAAAGATAGTTATAGTCCTTTATACAAATAATGACTCAGAAGAGAAAGAGATCAGAGTCTGTCCTATATAAAATAGTTTTCAAAACTATCAAGTATCTAGGAATCAAACAAACAGAGAGCTGAGGAACATATATCATGAAAAATTCAAAACACTTAAGAAATTGAAGACTTAATAACATGGAAAAACACTCCATGTTCATGGATTTGAAAAATCAATATTATCAAAATGACCATCTTACCTAAAATACGATGTAGATTTAATTGAATCCCTATTCAAATCAAGACAACATTCTTTAAGGACTTAGAATAATCAATTATAAAGTTTGTGTGGAAGCATAAAAGACCTAGGATAGTCAAAGCAATATTAAAACGAAAGACACTGGGAGTCATCTCATTACATAATTTGAAGCACTACTACAAAGCTATAGTGATCAAAACAAAATGGTATTGGAACAAACACAGACTTTTAGACCAATAAATGGGTCAGAATAGAATATTTAGAGAAAAGCTCCCATATATATGATCAATTAATCTTTGACAAAGGAGCCAAGAACTTGAAATGGAATCAAAACAGTCTCTTCAACAAATGGTGTTGGAGCAATTGAATAACCAATTATAAGAAATTAAAGATCATATATGACTTACTCAAAAGTCAATTCAAAGTGAGATTAGAGCCTTTTTTTATTCAACCTCTCTAGCCCAAATTGTGACAAATTTTATTCAGCATATTTTCTCTCAAATCATATATGAAGGCTAGGAAAATAGTTCATTGCATTGGTCACATGCTTTTCATTTAGGAAACCTAGGTATAATCTTTAACACCACAAGATCCTCAAACTCAGTCAGGAGTGACGTGTAATAACAGAGGTAATAGTTACTCCAAGTAATGCCATGTGTGACTCCAAAACAGAAAATACACAGTAAAACATTTTTAATTATATTGCTAAGCAGAATTATATTTAAAACTATTTGATTGTATTTAATTGCATGTGTATAAATATAAATGATTTCATCTATTACTTGTGTTTATAAAGGACATACTTTTTGTAGCTCATAAATTGGAAAATACAAAAGTTTCATCTCTTGACTATTATAAATAATGCTGTAATCAGTATGGAAGTTCATACATTTTGAAAGTAAGATATTCTACTAACAACAGACATTTGTCAACAGACATTCCTAAGCATGGTCTGTCAGAACGACCTTTTCTATATATCCTCCTCTACACTTGTCTTTTATTTGGATAATAGTCACTCTCACAGCTATAAAGTGATGCCTCACTGCATTTTTGGTTTGAATTTCCCTATTTCTAAGAAATAGTGAATTTTTAGTGCCTACTTATCAATGGTAAATTCTTAGAGTGTGTCAAAAATTTTAATTTAATATTTTTGTATTATTGACTCTTGCATTCTTTGTATATTTTGATGTTAATAACTTGCTTGATATTATAATTTGAAAATATCTTTTCCCACTAATTAGGTTGTCATTTTTTAAAATGATTTTAATGTGTAATAAGCTTTTAGTTTGATGTAGTCATATTTATTTAGTTTGTTTTCATTTCTTAAGCCATTTATTAAGCACAAGTCAGAAAATATATCACTATGGTTGATGCTGAAGAGTTAATGTCAATGGCCTCATCTTTGATTGTTATTTTGGATTAATTTCTATATATACCATTAGAGTTGTTTCATCCTTTCAAAGTGATCATCAAGTTTTATCAACACTATTAGTTTGTTGTAAATTTGTTGTTTGGGCTACCCTGTGTTCAGGTCTATTCCTGGCTCTAAATAGAGGATATCTCACCTCACAGGGATGAGGAGACCATATCTGATGCCAAGGATCAAATTCAGGCCATATAAAACCGATGCAAATCTAAAATAGCCTAGCTACTGTGCTAACTTTCTTTTATTCCCCTAATATTATCTTTATTAAAACACTTTGATTACAAGCATGATTGTAGTTGGCTTTCAGTCATTAAAAGAACACCCCACTTCATCAGTGCAACATTCTCATTCCAATGTCACCAAAGTCCCTCTCCCCTCCCCCGCCTATATTTGAGACAGGCATATTACTTCTCTCACTCATTGACATTGTCAACATAGTTGTCAGTGTAGTTATTTCTCTAACTGCACTTGCCACTTTCTGTGGTGAGCTTCATATAGTGAGCTGGTCTGTCTGGACCTCATCTCTATTGTCTCTGAGCATTACTATGATAATGTCTTTTATTTTTCTTAAAACCCATAGATGAGTGAGACTATTCTGTGTCCATCTCTCTCCCTCTGATTTATTTCACTGAGCATAATAGATTACATGTCCATGTTCATGTCCATCCAATTCTCATGACTTCATCTCTCCTGGAGGCTGTATACTATTACATTGTGTGTATGTACCACAGTTTCTTTAGCCATTTATCTATTGATGGGCATCTTGGTTGTTTCCAGAGTCTGGCTATTGTAAATAGCACTGCAATGAATATAGCCGTGAGTAAGGATTTTTGAATTGTATTTTTGTGTTCTTAGGGTAAATTCCTAGGAATGGAATTGCTGGATTATATGAGAGTCAATTTCCAGGTTTTTGATGATTCTCCTTATTGTTTTCCATAAAGGCTGGACTAGATGGCATTTCCACCAGCTGTGAATAAGAGTTTCTTTCTCCCCTCCAGCACTGACTGTTCTTGTTCTTTGTGATGTGTGCCAGTCTCTGTGGTGTGAAATGGTACCTCATTGTTTTGATTTGCATCTCCCTGATAATTACTGATGTGGAGTATTTTTTATGTGCCTTTTGGCCATTTGTATTATTTCTTTGAGGAAGTGTCTGTTCAATTCTTCCCCTATTTTTTTTTTTGTTAAATTCTGTCAACTCCTTGTATTTTTCAAGATTAGCCTCTTATTATATGGGTATTGGGTGAATAGTTTCTCTCATTCAGTGGATGGCTTTTATATTTTTGTCACTATTTTTTTTTTGAGGCACAGAAGCTTCTCAACTTAATATAATCCCATATTTATCTCTGCTTCCACCTGTTTGGAGAATGCTGTTTTCTCCTTGAAGATGTCTTTAGTTTCAATGTCATGAAGTGTTTTACCTACATGTTGTTCTATATACCTTATTGATTCAGGTCTGATATTAAGGTCTTTAATCCATTTGGATTTGACCTTTGTACATGGTATTAGATGGACGTTCTGACTTTGGTTTTTTGCAAGTGGCTGACCAGTTGTGCCAACACCACTTGTTGAAGAGACTTTTCTTTTTTGCATTTATTGCCCTTTATCAAAAATCAATTGTATGTCTGGGAACATTCTCTGAATACACAAGTCTATTCCACTGATCAGAGGGTATATCTTTATACCAATACTATGCTGTTTTAATGACTATAGCTTTATAATATAATTTAAAGTTGGGGAAATGATTCTTTTCATATTCCTTTTCTCAGGGTTGCTTTAGCTATTTGTAGGTGTTTATTTTTCCAAATGAATTTCATGAGTGTTTGATCAACTTCTTTGAAGAATGTCATGAGTATCTTTAAAGGGATTGCATTAAATCTGTACAATGCTTTGGGGAGTGTTGACATTTTAAGGATATTAATCCAACCAATCCATAGCAGGTTATGTCTTCATTTCCATGTGTACTCTCATTTCTTGAAGCAGTTTTGTAGTTTTCTTTATATAAGTCCTTCACCTCTTTAGTTAAGTTGGCTCCAAGTTATTTGAGTTTGTGTAACACTAATGTGAATGGAATATTTCTTTGAGGGGTCACACCCATTAATGCTCAGAGGTTACTTCTGGCTATGCACTCAGAAGTCTCTTCTGGCTTCAGGGACCATATGGGATGCCAGGCAATCAAACTTGTGGTCCATGGTAGGCTAGTGGGAGCAATCCAGACACCTTACCACTTGCACCATCACTCCAGTCATTTTAAAAAATGGGAATTTTTAAACGTCCATTTCTTCTTTATCATTTTTGGTGTACAAGAAGGTTATTGATTTGCTTGTTGATTTTGTAGCTTGCCACTTTGCTATATGAATCTATTGTTTTTAGAACCTTTTTTGTAGAGTGTTTAGGGTTTTCTAAATATAGTATTATGTCATCTGTAAACTGAGAGCTTTTTTTCTTCCTTATCTATCTGAATGCTCTTGATATATTTTTCTTGCTTAATAGCTATGGCAAAAAAATCACAGCACTATGTTGCATAGGAGTTGTGAGAGGGCAGCCTTGTCTTGTATGAGATTTTAGAGGAAAGGCTTTTAGTTTATCTCCTTTGAGAATAATATTTGCCAGTGGCTTGTGGTAGATGGCTTTGACTATATTAAGAAAAGTTTCTTCCATTCCCAACTTGAAGAGAGTTTTATTTTTATCAAGAATGGTTGTTGAACCTTATCAAATGCTTTCTCTGCAATATTAATATGATCAAATGGTTTTTATTTTTATTTTTTTGTTAATATGGTGTATTCTGTTGATTGACTTACGGATGTTTAACCATCCTTGCATTCCTGATGAGGCATTGGATCCTATTTGCTAGAAGTATTTTTTTTGAGAATTTTGCATCTGTCTTCATTAAGAATATTGGTCTGTAGTTTATTTTTGCAGCATCACTCTCTGGTTTTGGAATTAGGGTACTGTTAGCATCATAAAAACTACTCAGGAGTGTTCCTGATTTTTTAATTTCATGAAAATGCCTGGAAAGGATTGGTGGTAGTTCTTCTTGAAAGGTTTAAAAGTATTCTTAGTGAATCCATCTGGGCCTGGGATTTTGTATTTGTGAAGACACTTGATGGGTCTGTTTAGATATGCTAGATTATCCTAGTTTAACTGTGGTATATTATATTAGTCCAAGAATTTACCCATTTCTTTCTGGTTCTCATGGTTCATGGCATAGTTTCTCAGAGTAGTCTCTGATTACCCTTTGAATCTCAGCAGTATCTGTAGTGATCACCCCATTTTCATTTCTAATCTGGTTCATTAAATTTATCTCTCTCTGTTTCTTTGTGAGTTTTGCTAGTTGTTTATCAATCTTGTTTATTTTTTTTTCAAAAAACCAACTTTGCACTCCTGATCTTTCTGATTGTTTTTATTTTTATTTAAACTTCATTGATTTCTGCTCTAAGCTCTG
The DNA here is from genome assembly GCF_024139225.1 of Suncus etruscus. Lineage (NCBI taxonomy): Eukaryota > Metazoa > Chordata > Mammalia > Eulipotyphla > Soricidae > Suncus > Suncus etruscus. The sequence continues at coordinate 87,506,746 of NC_064853.1, read as the reverse complement.
TTATTTCCTTCTGCCTATCTTTCCTTAGTTCCATTTGCCAATCATTTTATAATTTTATAAGCTGTGTCATTAAGAGTTTTATATAGGCCCCTTCTTTTTAGATATGTACTTGCAAAGCAATAATTTTTTCTCTTAGTACTACTCTTGCTGTGTCCGATAAATTTTGGTAATTTTGTCTTCATTGGCATTTGTTTCCAGAAATGTTTTGATTACCTCTTTGAGTTAATCTCTGACCTACTTCTTATTCAGTAGTGAGCTGTTTAATTCAGGTGTTAAAGTTTTTCTTCTGTGTCCCTTTGTACTTCACTTCTAATTTCGGTGCCTTGTGTCTAAGAATTGTAGTCTGTGTTATTTATATCCTCTTGACTTTATAGAGATATGTTTTATGGGCCAGCATATGGTCTATCCTGGAAAATGACCCAAGTGCATTTGAGAAGAATGTGTATCCAGTTTTCTGTGGATGAAATGCCCTATATATATCTACTAGTCCACTTTCTTCCATTTTTTTTCAGACCTAGTTTATTTTTGTTGGTTTTCACCCTGATTTACCTATCAAGGGGTAACAGGGCAGTATTTATGTCTCCCACTATTATTGTGTTGCTATTAATATCTTCTTTCAGATTTGTCAACAATTGTATTAAATATTCTCCTGGCCATCATTGGATGTATATATGTTTAAAAGTTTGATTCCTTCCTATTGTACATGTCTGTTGATTAATATAAATGTTCATCTTTGTCTCATAACTTTTCTGAGTCTTAAGTTTGTATCATTTGATATTAATATGGCCACTCCAGCTTCTATAAAGGAGTTGTTTGCTTGGATGATTTTTCTCTAGCCTTTGATTTTAGTCTATGTTTGATCTGACTACTCAGCTGTGTTTCTTATAGTCAGAAAAAAGTTGAATTCAACTTTTTGATCCATTTTGAAGCTCTGTATCTTTTAACAAGTGCAGTTAGTCCATTGACATTGAGAGAAATAATTTTCATAGGATTTAGTGTCATTTTTGTATAAAAGGTTGGTGTGTCGTCTGTCTTGTCTTCAAGTAGACCTTTTCAGTTTTTCTTTTAAGGCTGATTTTGAGTCTGTAAAGTTCTGAGTTATTATTTATCTGTGAAGGTGTGTATACTTCCTTCAAATGTGAAAGTGAATCTGGCTGGTTGCAGTATTCTAGGAGAAGCATTCATTTCGTTGAGTTTTGTCACTATATTGCATTGCTGCCTTCTAACTTTAAGAGTTTCTTGTGGCAGGACTGCTGTAAATCTTAAGGATGCTCCTTTGAATGTAATTTTCTGTTTTGATCTTGCTGCTTTCAGTATTCTATAACTATCTGTGGGATTCGTCATTGTGACTAAGATGTATGTTGGGGTGCTTTTCTTCAGGTATCTTTTAGCTGGTACTCTTTGGGAATGCATGATTTGGTTGCATGCTGTCCTTAGCTCTGGGAAATTCTCTGTAATGATGTCCTTGACTTGTGATTCTTCCTGAGGATTATTGTCCTGGGTCCTTGGGACTCCAATGATTCTTACGTTGCTTCTGTTGAGTTTTATTTTAAGACTTCTATTTTCATCTGTTCATGTTCTTTGAGTAGTTTTTCCATTGCCTGATCATTTGCTTTAATTGTTTTTTCCAATCTCTTCTGTTGTATGGAGTTGTTTTGCATCTCATTTTTCAGCTTGCTGATTTTGTCCTCAGCTGCTGCTACTCTGTTGGAGAGGTTTTCTATTGAGGGTTTCATTTCATCTACCGAGTTTTTCAGTCCTGTTATTTCAGTTTGGAGTTTTTTTATTTCTATCTTTGTGGTCTGTTCAGCTCAATTTTTTTTTTGAGTTCTATGAACATCCTCTATATTTCTACTATAATCTCCTTATCTGAGAGTCTAACTAGGCGGTGGTCTTTTTTGGGTCATCAGACCTGCCATCTTCATTCTTTATTCATGATGTTGTTCTGCATTATTTCCCCATTGATGTGTTTGTAGAATGGATTTTACTTAGTTTTGTGGTGGGTTTCATAAGCTAGAGGATGCTAGCAGCCATAAAGCAGAGCGTGGGATTAGTCAATTTACTTTGTGCAGAGTCCTGACTAGATTAAGTCCACTGGGACCTTTCTTAGTTTGTGCTGGGCCCTGAAGAGATTCTGTCTGTTGGGCCTTTCTTGGCTATCTCACACAGCCTGTTCTAACTTTCCAGCTTCTCCAATCTCATTTTTTAAAGAAACTTTCCTCACTTCATTTATTTCTGTTTTTTAAGTTATTATTATTTAATAAAATGTTTGTTGTGTAGATTTATTTTATTTATGGGTTCTTCAACTTAATGATACATTTCTGTTTTTATTCCAAATATCATGTTATTTTATTTATTTCCTTATTTAGTACATTTTTAAGTTGGGAAGTATAATGACACTGTATTATTTTATTTTTTCAACATTATTTTGTCCATTTGATTTCTTATGTACTTCCAAATAAATTCTATTATTTTTATTTCTTTGAAAAATAAGGTTGAAAGCTTTTCATTTTGTTTTGTTTAGTTTTGGGGCCACATCTGGCAATGCTCAGGGGTTACTTCTGGCTATGCACTCAGAAATCACTCCTGGCAGGCTCAGGAGACCATATGGGATGTCCAGGGATTGAACCATGCTCTGTCCTAGGCTAGCACTTGGAAGGCAAATGCATTACTGCTAGTGCCACTGCTTCAGTGCCAGGTTGAGAGTTTTTCTGAATAGAATAGTTAGGGTGGGTTGTTTGTGTCACACCTACCTGTACTTGTAGTTTACTCCTGACTTGTGATCAAGGATCACTTCTGACATGTTTTGGGAACTGTATGTGTGATAAGAATCAAAACAGATCAACCGGGGCCGGAGAGATAGCATGAAGGTAAGGCGTTTGCCGTTCATGCAGAAGGTCACTGGTTTAAATCCAGGCATCTCATATGGTCCCCTGAGCCTGCCAGGAGCAATTTCTGAGCATAGAGCCAGGAGTAAACACTGAGCGCTGCCAGGTGCAACCCCCCCAAAAAAGAAATCAAACAGATCAACCATATGCAAAACTTTATCCTTTATTACTTTTATTGCTCTTTGATTGAGATTTTGATAGGGATTACATTGAATTTTTATATTTTCTTTGTTAAAACTGCCATTTTAACATACCAAAGTTCTTAATCCACAAAGGTGATATAGCTATGTAATATTTTATATTTTTATTTCTTCAGTATTATCTTTTTTAATGTTTTAATTTTTTTCTTTATTTAAGCATCTTGATTATATATATGATTGTGATTAGGTTTCAGTCATGTAAAGAACATCCCCTTCACCAGTGCAACATTCCCACCACCAATGTCCCAAATCTCCCTCCATCCCATCCCACCCCCACCTGTACTCCAGACAGGCTTTCCAGTTCCCTCATTCATTCACATGATTATGTTAGTTCTCTGTGTAGTTATTTCTATAACTGCACTCCCCACTCTTTGTGGTGAGCTTCATGAAGAGAGCTGGAAGTTCCAGCCCTCCAGTAGTATCTTGTAGTTGTCAAAGTACCCATATTTCATTTACTGGGTTAAATTTACTTGTATTTTTTACTTAGGTATATTTATAATCAATATTTATTCTATCTTGCTGATGATTCATTGTTTGCATAAATAAAACAATCAATTTAAATTAGCCACTTTTTAAACCTTTCATTTTTATTTTTGGATTATTTCTGATGCTTTTTGGGGGAGAAATATCTAGTCTTTTGAAAGTTTCTTCATTTTGTATGGGTTTAATTTTCTGAGGATGCTGTGTTGTCAGTGCTCAAAGCTTATCTCTGGCTCTGCAGTCAACTCCTCAAAGTTCTCAGGGGATCACATGGGATACCTAGGCTGAAACCTGGGTAGAACATGTGTAAAACTAATGCCCTACCCTCTGTACCATCTCTCCAGCTCAAAGTTTTTTAGTGTGCAAAATAAAACTGTCTAAAGGCAATATTTTTGTTTATTTTTTATTTGGATATTACCTGTTTATTTTTCTTCACTAATCTGGTTAATGTCTCTAATATTCTGTGCATACTAATGGTGATAGGGGGCAGTTTTATTTTGTTTCTAAACTTAGAAGAAATGTGTTAACATTATTTTAACCAGTGAGTATGATTCTAACAGTTTTATTGTGTTCAATCTTTATTATAATGATAGTTTAAAAACAAATTTTTGTCTTTTGTTATAATATTTCCCATCCAAGTCCTATTATAGAAAGTGGAACAGTGAGGATAATACTGATAAGTCAGCTGGATTCAAGGTCAAGGAGAACAGACTATAGATGAGATTTTCAGAAGCTGTAGAAATGCCTCTTTTCCATGGAAAATCATACATTTTCTTTCTTACATTTAAGAATGTTTAAAAACTAAGGTGAAATAAGTAAATATTTTCCCTTTCCTTAGCGATGTAAACATCTCTATAAATATAGATTCTTCCACAGATGATTTTATCTGTAAAAATAGTCTTTGAGCAGAATTTAATAGGTATAAGAAAAGAAAGTAGTGTACAGGCATATAATGAGAAATTGGATCCTGCCTAAGGGAGTTTAGTGTAAAGCACAAGAGGCCAAATTGGCAATAAAAATGGATTTTTCATCAAATACTTATCAGTGGATGTCTTTCATTGACAATCCAGAAATTGCTTAGTCATGTGAATCATGAAATCAACTGCAAGGAATTATCCTCTTTGTGTCAGTTTCCTCTTTTTTTAAATAATTTCATTTAAACACTATTGTGGTTTATAAATCTTCCATTATATATTATATATTATTATATAAATAATTTAAAAATATTTATATATTTTAATAAATATAAATAAAATATAAATATATTTATAAGTATATATTTATATATAATTTATATATTTATATATCCATTATTATTATATATTGGGCATGCAGTGTTCAAGTATCAATCTCACCATCAATGTGACCTTCCTTCCATCATTGTTCCCAGTTTCCAAACCCTCCCCCAAGTCTGCTCCAAATGAAATTATGAAAAATACTCCAGTAAAATTTTTTTTGTAAAATTGTTATGTCTCACTAGCCATAGGCCCCCTAGGCTGATCACTTAGTCCAGGGGACTGAGATCCCCCCATGCCAGACTGGTCTTCAGGGCCAGGCCTGATAAATCGGGCCCTGGGGGAAGGGTGGGGGAGAGAAACTCCTCCCCAATGCATACTGGACCCCATTCAGGGGTTCTTTTCTTACTAGTGCTCATTTTTAAAATCGCGTGGGCTAACATCTCCCAAAAATGTTCTTAATTCTTGACTGTTTCTAGGAAAGGAAATGAAATGCTCTTGATTTGGATGATAACATTCAAATAGATCTCTATAATCAGTGTATATGTAGATGTGACTTCCTATACAGTGGTCCTCTCTGACTGCCAAGCCTAATCTATAAACAATTCATCTATACAATGTATATAGCTTTTCTGATATATGCCCCTCCCCCACACCAGAGCCCCTTCTACTCCCTCACCTCCCAACCCGGATTCATTATTTTCCCCTTAATTAACCCTCTTTACCCTCAGTTCTTAACTTGTTAGGCACCAAGACCAACCTCCTGCCCCAAAGGAACACCATTAAGCTCCTCAATGAAAGACACCCTCTTGATCCCCCATCTCATTACTTGTCAAGAAACCACCACCAACATGTCTGTTGACTCGAGCTTTGTGGCCCCTCTGATCCCCATCAAATCGTGGACTGTTGCATGATACCAGAACCACCTTCAGCACAACCTCCAGCTCAAGGACACTACATGATTCAGTAATGCCACAAATCATATCTCAAATTCAAGACCAAGGTTTGTGATATGAAAAAGTGCCTTGGCTTTCACTCCCCATTAGAATATATCAAAAGACCTAATTGGGAGGCCTATATTGCCTTTATAAGTTTAATACCTATATAATAATGCATCTTAAGATGTGTATTCCTAAACATACAGGTAGCCTCCTCCATCACTTGTTTTCTTCAAATACCTTTTTTTCTTTCTTTAACGCAGTTTTATTTACTTGTTTTATTATATACATACAAACATACATACATACATACATACATACATACATACATACATATTTTCTCTATCTTCACCAGTTTTGGTGCTGCTTGGTACAAAAACCAAGAAAACATCTTCCCTGGGATAAAAGTTCAGATCAAAACCAAACCCCAGTATCTGTGATCTGTTATCCTTACCCAGAATAGCACCAGCAATACAATATGACACCATACGTTTTATTTATAGGCACAGTAAAGAAAGGGGAAAACATAGACACAGAAACTACATCTTATCTTCTAAGGATAAGAACTCACACTTTTTATAACACAAGGGTGCCTCCCATCCTGGACATATGTCTTGTGGATACAACTCAGTCTCCATGAGATTGAACAGTGTTAATTCAATCTCAAACCCCGGATCCCAGATGTAGAACTGATACAGCTTCCTTCAACAACACCAGGAACTAAGTTCCATTGGGAGATTTATAACATCGCTCTGACACCAATTTGTGCCAGTGTTAATATAACAACGAGGACAGCGTGGAAATGACAACTGGACGTAAGACCAGGTTGTCCTATCACATCACCTAGCACTAAGTGGAAATCAGAAGATGTATCGTCTTTGAACTGTGAAAAATAAGAGCACAAACCACAGAAAATTGACTTTGACAACCGTGACTGGGCGAAGCTTACCTTGGGACCAATAAGGAAAACCCTACCCTAGGCTGTAGTCCAGGACTCTTAAAAAAATCAAGATTTCCTAGTACAGAGGCCCAACTTTGACAACAGAGACTGAGCAGAACCTTTGGAACCATAATTTCTTAGGGACTAAGCAAAAACAGGGAGCACAAGATATAATTGACTTAGAAGACTGAACACAACAACAAAGATGGAACAGAACTTCTAAAACCGTAAAGACTCTATCCTAGACCTTGTCCTGTGACCTACGCAATTACCAAAATTGCTAGCTACAGTGGCCTAATTTTCTCATCCACAACTGAGAGGAAAGTTTCCTGGCACCAAAACAAACAAACAAACAAACAAAAAAAACTTGGGATATGGTAATGAGTATATATGGAGCCACTGGTTGTTCCCATGAAAGTATGCTTCAAGAGAGGAGAAACCCTGAATCTCTTAGGCCACGGGAATTCCCTTTATTCCCCAATACTTACTGTGCCTATGCAAAAAAAAAAAAAAAAATGTGGAGGTAAAACCAAACCTTGCCACTCCAGCACTCCTTTTTCTTGTTTTGTTTTGTCTGTGTTTAATATTATTTTCTTTCTCTTTTTCTTTCACTTTCTTCTTTCTTTTTCACTCATGTGAATATTATTTGATAATTTTTTTTTGCTGGGTGCATTTTTCTTTTCTTTCTTTTTTTCTTTTCTTTTTTCTCTCCTTTTTTGGTATTTTTCTTCTCTTTTCCTTATTCCTTTCATCTCCAACAGAATCATTCAGCCTCATAAATTGAGGGGGGGAAATGATGATCCAGGAACAGTCACATGAACATGTAGTGAAAATAAAAAATGATCAGACTTAAACACCAAACCCAAAGTCAATGACAACAGAATAGATACCCAATATACAACAAGCTGTAAAGTGGAGACCAGTTACACTAGTATTCTGGGGGGATATGGGACACATGCTGGGAACAGGGGTGGAGGGAGGACAGTACTTATGGTGGGAATTCCCTTCATTCATGTCACTATGTGCCGTAAATAATTCTGTCAAAGACTTGTAATACACTTTGATCACAATAAAAATTTTTTTTAAAAAATTGTTATGTCTCACAAATAGTTATTAAAATAATTGTTTGAGGATTTACTGAGTTGCTTTTTGCTAGTTGAACCTTCTGTTTTTTGTTTACTGAATTTGGTTGGCCTAGAATCTACTTTCCCATCTAATTTGTTGTGTTCCAACTGGGCTTTCCAGTATTGCAAAAATTAGAGATGTCATGCAGCTGTGTAGACTTGCTTCAGGATTTCTCATCAGGGTGCCAGAGTTTTCAGCCCAAAGACTCATGTCTAAATGGGTTGCATCAGTTTAGTTTGCATTTCTTCTGAGATGAGTTGTGAAACTGTGAAATGGTGCCTTTGTTAATATAGTGGTGCCTCTGAGATGTGGGTGTGGCTGTTGGGACTTTCAGCAATAAGATGGATTCTGAGTATGCTGCCTGTCCCCACTCTAAATAAAACCTAGAGTTCTCAGTCCAAAAAAAAAGGTATACATGCAATTTTGTTTTTCAACTGTTCTAAAGTAATAAGTAATGAAGTAGTGAAGTTGGGCCTTTTGTATGACAATATCTGTGGGATTGTTTCTTTATCTTTAGAATGAAAATATATGTTTTACATAGGTTGTTGTAAAAAATAAATTTATATATGTGAAAAAATTTAAATAAGAACATGGAAATAATTATTCCTTTTTAAAATGGCACAGAAAATTGAATTTTTTTACAGGGATATACTTCCCAAATATTATTTAGGGACACAGGTTCATGTCCAATAATGCCTCACCAGGTATATGAGCCTGACATCTCATTGTTCATTTGATGAAGTGGTTTTTCTTTTATCTACTGGTACTAAAGGACAACAGGACCAACTCTGAAGACAAGGTTATGGTGAGGAATGTTCATGCAGTGCAGGGCAATAAATTCAGGATCTAGTGCAAACAAGGTAAATACTTCAACACAATGAACTATTATCTCGGTTTTAACAAATTATTTATTAAGCAACTTTAATTTAGATAATTTTGGGGAGTTTTTAGGTCATTCTTTGTAATATTCACAGGTTACCCCTGGCTCTGTACTCAGGAATCACTGCTGGTGGCACTTGGGGGACCATATGGATTGCTGGGGATCAAATACGGGTCAGCCACTTGCAAGGAAAGTGACTTTACCACTGTACTATCACTCTGGCTTTAAATCCAAACAATTCTTTAGTTCTCATTGTAGCCTCATTAAAAATGTTTTGTGTTTAAATTACTGGAAAAATGAGAAAATTTTTGTTTATATCTACTCTTTGGTTCCACTCCAAATATATTTGTAACTATTGTGAACACATATTAGTTCATAATAGTTCCCATTAGTTGATTAAGATGAGTGACATATTTGAGATAAAACTTTTTTGTGTGTGTGTTGTTAGTTTTTGCATTTCAGGCCACATCTGGCAGTGTTCATGGGTTACTCCTGGTTTCACACTCAGAAATTACTTCTGGTGGTGCTTGGGGGACTATGGAAAATGCCTAGGCTCAAACTTGGATGGACCCCATGCAAGTCAAAAACCCTACCCAATATTCTGGCATCAGAGATAAAACTTTTAAAGGAAATCCTCTACTAATATATTGATCTTGTTAGTCACTATTTGTTTTTAGAACTATTTACCTTTATTCATTTTGTCATTTCTAGATCTTGCTTTTGGTATTTGATATTAAATCACCTATAAGTAAGTGGTTGTTACCTTCTTGAGTACATAGAATTTTTTTCCTTCAGTGGTTGTTAATAGAGATAAAAGTTATTAAGACATCTTTTTAATGATCTTTTTAAATGATCTGATTTGTAAAATGCTTTTTAAAGTAGAAAAATTAATGTTTATTTTTACAAATTCTAAAAATTAAAGTTAGAAATTTTTAGAAAGATAATAAAAATAGTCATATCACTCAGAAAATGCAAACAAGTGATTCAAAAGAAAAGTAATCTCTACTTCTTCAAAATCACAATTCTCTAGCAACAAAACAGAAAAATTTGAATTAAACTCATTTGAACATGATAATATCCACCAGTATGTAGGACAACAGGATATATCTCGAGGAATGAAATAACATATCATTGCCATTAGGATTGAATGTACTTTACATTCTTTTATATTTTTGCCTCTAATAACATTTTTGTTTTTTGTAATTTTTTTTTATTTTTTACCTCTTCAGCCGTTCATTTGTTCTTTTATTTCTCCATAAAAACATTTATTTATTTATTCAATCATTCATTGTGTGTGTGTGTGTGTGTGTGTGTGTGTGTGTGTGTGTGTGTGTGTGTGTGTTGGGACACACCTGATGCTGCTCAAGGGCTACTTCTATTCTGTGCTCATAAATCACTCCTGGAAGGCTCAAGGCTCAGAAGACCACCTGGGATGCCAGGAATTGAATCCAGGGCTCTCCTGGGTTGGCCATGTGCAAGGCAAATGTCTTACAATTGTAGTATCACTTTGTTCCCAATAATAAAAAAATTTATTTATCTAGAAGTTTCATATTATAATGTACTCTATAATAATTCCTATTATTTACACCTTAAAAAACCTGTGTTTTGTGATATGAGACATACTGATTCATATTAAACCATGAAAATACTGGTTGATAACACTCAAAAGAACTATCAAGGGGAATCTTCTCAGCCAACTAGTGACTTTAAAGAAGACACTTTTATGAAGTAATATCTATACTTTTGATGACCAATTGCTTTAGTATAATTAAAACATATGATTTTAACACATTGCTGATTATAGCTCTAGAGTTATAAAACATTGTTTAACATAAATTTGATTCAAATTTTTTAAATGGTGAAGAATTTGTTTGAAGCCATACACACTCCTAGTAGTCGAATCATAACTATGTAGCTAATATTCCCAGTCAGCCAGCTTATCTTCAACAGCACTTTTTGTTTTTATGATAAGATTTGGTAAGCTATGACCAAGTATGACAGTGCTTTTTGATGACTTAACCAGTTAGAAAATTACAGCTTTTAATCTCTCAAAAGGATAGTCTTTTTTTTTTTTTTCTGGCATTGCCACTTTTATATCTATAGTGAAAGCCTTTATTTATTTACTTTCTTATTGTTAAGCTTTTTGTGCAAAGAAATTGAGCCTAAAAGAAATGCAATATGTTCAAGGCCACAGAGTGGTCAAAGTAGCACAATAGTTTCAAGTCAGGAAAGCATCTCTCTAAGATATGTATAATTCAATTTGATCTTGATGTCATTTTACATCAAATGGGCCTGATGATTTATATTCCAAAGTTCATAGTTTTTTTTTTGTTTGTTTGTTTGTTTTTTTTTGGCCACAACCAGTGATACTCAGAGTTTGTTCCTGGCTATGCACTCAGAAATCACTCCTGGCTTGGGGGATGATATGGGACGTGGGGGGATCGAACTGTGGTCCTTCCTAGGCTAGTACATGCAAGGCAGATGCCTTACTGCTTGAGTCACCACTTCAGCCCCAGAAGTTCATAGTTTTATAGTAATACATGTAAATAAAAAATAATAAGACAAGGAAATACAATATCTACAGCCAAAGACATAATTTTATTATCCATAAGATATTGAAAAGTTCAGGATTTGTGGGAAATGCGATATTTTCAATGATAGTTTTAGATATTGATTTAACAGACATATGGATATGGCATGGAAGCAGACAGGAAGGAAGAAGAGAAATTTGGCTGAAAAATCAAAGTAAATTTTTAGAGTCAGAACCAGATAAAGCCTGTCAATGATAAAACAGGGAAAATTTGGCAGCACCTCTTTGGCAAAGTAATAGCAACAAACACCAAGGTGGGATAGCTTGGGAAATTAAAAAAAAAAAACATTTTAAGACCAAAAACCACTCTGGGGAGGTTAGAATAGGCAAAACAGGAGTGTGATAGAAAAACATTCTGGTGCTTACCTCCATACTCTGTGACTCTCCATACATGAACTGATAACAGTAAATAATGAAATATACAATTCTGAAAAGAATTGGGATAATATTTTAAAAAGTCTTAATTAAAATGTGAATTTTAATTTAAAAATAAACTCATTTAGTAATATTGGTGTATATTAGTATTTTCAAACGTGGGTGAAACTGTGTTGGGTCATCGACTAATTCAAGAGGATTGTAGTAGCTCTAGGTGCAGTTGGGGGCTGCATTCTTTGTTTACTTAAAGAAGGCAGGTGGAGAAGGCATGTGTAGAGGTGGTAGGCTAAAGGATATGGTGCCAAACAACTTCGGGGAAAGCAAAGGGCAGACTTTAATGTCCAGGTATAGTTTTTTGTTTTTGTTTGTTTGTTTGTTTGTTTTGCATTTTACTAGACTGCAGAGTCATAAAATTATTTATCCAGAGAAATAAAGTGACCCAAGTTGAGTTTCATTTAATTCCTCTAAAACAAACAAACAAACAAAAAACCAAAAAAACCAGTTGATTTACCCAGAATGTTGTCTTTCTTGAAGACTATTTCCTGCAAACTACTTTCTGAAAGTAGTTTGGTTTCTTTTCTTAGTGTGATTATTTAAATGTGTATAACATTTTTTTGTCAAATTTTTAGTTATCATTTTGAGCTATTATTCTCAGAAATCTTGAATTAGTGAATTAGCAAAAATGCTACCAAGTTAATTAAAAAGTATAACTTTATGGTTTAATTATATTATTTAATTATAATTATTTAATTAAATTTGATTAGATTTTATAATTATGACATTATTGTTAATGGAAGTTAGTGTATTTGAAAAAAAATCGGGAACATGAGTTGGTCCATTTAATAAAGTGTATCGTTTTTGCCAAGTTGTTCCAGATAAGCAGAATGAAGTTTATAGATAGCAGAATGAAGAAATCATTGAAGATGTTAACGGTAAGAATCGTTCATCAAATACATGCTATAATCTAGTCCTGTGGGGAATACTTCACATATATGGTACTGAGTTTTAGTCACATTAGAAATTGGTACTGTTTCTTCAGATGTTAAATGCTGATTGTTGACAACCAACAAACCTGGAATAAATACCTTTGTATATTTGATTTTAGAGATAATGCTTCAGTTGCTTCTTTGCAGCCTCATGGATATTCTTTTAACTATCTTGTACATAATATTGTCAGGGTAGTATATAAAGCCATTTTTATAAAATATCTCATATAAAATTGAAGTATAACAACCAAGTTCTCACCATTTTTTAATGTTAAAATTCCATGCGTTAGTGTAAAAAGAATCTATCATTGTGTGAAGTTGTGGTCCGATTTTATTTTAACTACTATCTCCTTAGATTTTAAGTAAAATAGAAGGCAAAAATAGCACAAATTCATAATCTTTGAAAGATGTCAATAAATATTTTCAAATTACCTTACTTGATGCTACAAGAAACCGGTTGGGGGTTTGAAAAATATAAATTGTTATGCCCTATGGCATTTTCTGACCTGTCATGATGCCACTCAGTTTCATAATAACTATTCATAGATTATGAGAATATTTTTGCTGAATAAAGAGGCCATTTTGAAATGTGTGGAGGTTAATATTATGCGCACAAAACTGTGCTTTCAGCTTTCTCACACTCTGTCAAATCTGAGCAATTATTCTACCAACTTGCTGCCTGTCCCCGCCCCCACATCATTTTCTTTAATTGCTATGGAAATTAAATCATGAGAGACACTCTTCTTGCAAAGATGCCTCCTTCAGAATCCTCTGTGCTTTTCCCTAGCCAATTTAGGATGGAAAATCAGCCTACATTTCTGTGGAACTTAGAAAGGTCTGGGCCAGATCTAAAAGGCATAATTTACTTGACATCTGTGTTCCAGCATTATGTTGCATCAAAACAGTTGTGCTGCTCAGATGAAAGTAAGCATCCTGTTGTGTTAACCAAAGCAGTTACCCAACTAAAGGCAGACACTTTCTGTCTCTCATCCATAGAATCATAATATATAAGGAAGACCACTTTCATAAAGTTATTTATCAATCACACTGATATATATGCTATAATTTTAGTTTCATTTATTCTTCCAATGGGGCATGTGTATAGCACACGCAAGAACAGAGGCTTTAAAAAAAAAACTATTAAAAGAAACCAGATGAATAATATTGGAAGAAAAAGCTCACTGATAACTTGCAGGTGCAATTCCTTTGCTACTCGTATTCTGAGTAAAAAAATCCTTGTGATTTTTCAGGCCTGTTCTGTGACTATCTAGGTAGCAAACAATGACTTCATCCAAAGTGTTGAAATGACTGTTAGGATGCAAACATCTGGGTAGACCACTTTTCATTACTGAGTTTACAGGGAAGGCATTGTTTCTAAAGCTTTGGAAACCCTTACATCTGCTCTTTTTATAGTCACTGGCAATTCACTTCCATTTATAAGTGCTTTAACAATCTTGAAGCTTCAGATACCTCCCCCATACAACTGCAAATTTCCCTTCCTTAAAAAAGCAGCTACTGAATGTAAATTATACCAAAGTAATTTGCAACTTGAATATATGAGAAGAGATGTCTGTGAACAGAGAGAAGAAACCATTAAAATCTAGAGCTACCGAGGAATAACTCTGTACTAAGTGTTGCCTAGGAGAGGTATGGATGAGTACTAATAAAAGCTAATATAGAAAGCTAACTTAAAATTTAATTAACTAAAATTGAGAGAATATTTATGACTTTCTTCAAAACAGTAACTGCTGAGCTACAGAATACTATGCAGGAACGTACTTAATTCATATCCTTTGTGTTTTTGAGAAAGAAATATAAATCGGTACTCTATGAGGCCCAAGTTGAAAGTCTCTAGCCTGTTAAAATTGAAGAGATATTTTCCAAAACTTCAGTACAAAGAAATGTAAAATTAGGTAACAAATCCTCATCTTTTACAGCATAGATTATAGGCAAACCATATGATTCTGGTATTGTGGATATGTTGTACCCCATTAAAATATCAAATTCTGTCTTTGTAAAATTAGAGCTTGGTTTCATTAAAGATTGATTCTCTGACCTAATTGAATTGGACTCTTCATAGTCTTAATTATATCCACCTTTATGCCTTTCTAATTTTCATTATCATATTAAATAAGATACAATAAAAAACAATCTTTCATGCATGCTTTTTATTCACCAAGTTCAGAAATTTGAAAAGAAAAATTATTCAAATTATGATAGGCAATTTTATTATTTTATTCTCTTTTATGTCTTGAAATTTTTCTCATCCTTTCCAGCCCTCTCAAGAAATTTCATGGCTGCCTCCATTCCATTGTATCTGTCAGTCTTTTAATACCTGTACCAAAAATAGCTCCTCATTTTCTTCGGGAAGACTAACACATGTTCTTATTCTATCATTAGCACTTTAGCAAAGGAATTTCAGGAGCCTCTGGAAAGACTTTTCCCATCAGACACCCACTGTTGAGTAACTGATGTGAATCCCAAAAAGTTTTGGGCTCATTGAGCACTCCAGGACTTGTTGTGCTATTGCTCATCCAATGAGATGTTTTCAGAGACAAATGATTTATGATTTCAAGTCCTGGTTCCTTAAATTGAAATTGGGAACAAATGTTATATATAGATTCTGCCTTTATTTGGTTTCTTTCTGTAATTCTAAAATGAGAGATCATCTTGGAGGCATTGTTCTTTCTGGCAATGTTTTTGATGATATTTTATGGAAATTGTGATAGAAAAAATAATGAGTTTATATTTTAATTAGAATAAATGTATATTATTGTAGTACTGAAAAGGCTATAATAATTACAATAGGGATGGAAGAGAGTTGTTTGTAACAGTAATGTTAAAAATGCTTTGCTTTATTTATACATTTATTTAGGTTTTATTGCTATACCCAGTGGTTCTCAGGACTTATTTCTGGCTATGTACTCAAGGATCACTCATAAAAGGGATTGGCGTACCATTTGAAGTACTTGGGATAGAACTTGTGAGAGCCAGATACAGAACAAGCACCCTATCCACTGTACTATCTTGTCAGCCCTGTAATGCTAGTAATGCAACTAGGTTTATCCTTAACGCTTATCAGTGAATATTAATGCTGACTTTACATTGTTTTTATTTTTATATCTTTTTATTATCACAATTTCCTCTATCATAAAAAATATACAAACAATACCCTATTTTTTTGAATTTGTATAATCACTTAATACCTGACTTTAGTGTATGTCATTAAAAAGTTCTAAAGTTAAAGTTATTTTTGTTTGTAAATTTATGTGGGGGATAAGCAGATATTTCTGATCATCTTTGTTAATAAATTTTGAAGATTTGGTAAAAAGTATTTCAAATCCTTAAATATTAGTTGTTTCATCTGGAAAATAAGTTTACAACATGATAAATCTAAAAATTCTCCTACTACCTAGAATTTATAATTCTGCTTCGAAGAACTTTGTTTTTATTATAATATTTTTTCATAATACTCTGAAAAAGTAATAACAGAGCATCTGTATAATATAAGAATACATGAGAATTCATAACAGACACACAATGGAGGCTGGGAATAAGGTTTTGCAGCAATGTGCATGTACTGCATTCATGTGACCTGGATTTGATCCCCAGCACCACAAAACAACAGCAAAACACATGCAAACACACAAGCAAGAGGGAAAAAAAGCAGAGAACGTGTTATGACAACTCCTATCAAGATGAATAAAAGTGCAATTACTATTTTTTATTTTTATAATAAAGACAGATTAATTCTAAGTCTAATGAGGATTGATTCCTTAAATTCATTGCTAGGTATTGGGAGTTAAGCATTATAGTAATGCATATGTTCACAGGATGGAAGTTATAGTACAGGGGTTAAGGCATCACTGGGAATGACCTCCAAGCACAGAGGTGGTCACCTTTAAGCACTACTAGGTGTGATCCCCAGACTGTTTACTTATGTATCATGGTAAAAAATTATGTCTGCTATAACAACTTTGTTGCTTAACTTTCTCTTTGATCTTGACTAAATCATCTCAGTTATTTTTTATTAAAATTTTTAAATATTTACTTATTTTTCTTAGGTTTCCTTCATTTCTGAAAAGAAGTGTTATGACTTACAGAGATATATTTGATGGGTTTGTTGAGTATCTATTATATACATGTATATATACACATAGATGTATATATAAATATACATAGTTTAATTTAAATATACATATTTAAGTATGTATGCTTATAGATATAAATATACATATATTTAGTTTGAGGGTCATATCAACCTCTAATCTGAGGCTACACCTGACTCCTAGTGGGGGTCTTCAGGGCAACAAGTAGGATTTGAACCTAAGTCTTCTAAATACCAAGCATAAAGCCAGCCCGTTGACCTATCTTGCTGACTCTAGCAGTGATCAAGAACTTCTGTCTACTCTGTGATCACTTTCAATAGCTTTTAGAAAATCATGCAGTGATGTATATGGAAACCAGGTGTCACAGATAAAAAAAGAAACCTACATTTAAGTATTTCAGCTATCTCTCTTATCCCTTTAAATTATTTTTACTTATTAAGGTAACACTTAGGTATATAAGACTGTATATTTTAGGGATACAGTGTCACTACATCATGCTATTTCCCACATTTTTCCCTTCTGCTATTGTTTTCTTTTAAAAGGTTGAGCTTGGACATAGCTTGCCTCACTTTTGTTCACATTCTTTTGCTAGGAGTCTATATATAGTTCCCTTTATATGGAATATATTTCATATTCTAGTAAAAAGAAAATTTGTAAACAACTAATAGATTGTCAATAGTAGGCATTCAATATTTTTTTCATTGCCCATATTTTTCTTTCACCTGACTAGATTTTTTCTTTGGGTCTTAAAGTAATGAGAAGACATGTCAAATACACTCTTAGGCAGAATTACTTCTTTGGCTGACATTGTGTTCTGAATAGCATATGCAAGTATATGGTACAAGTACACTGACACATGGCTATATATGAAATATTGATAAAGATAAATATTATGTATAATGCTAATTATAACCTTTACATTAAAAATGTTAGATATATGATGGTCCATATGGTTCCCTGTGCCTTGCCTAAACTAATTACTGAGCACAGAGCCAGAAATAAGCCCTGAGTATAGCTGGGCTTATTTAATAATCAATAATATATTAAAATTAAATAAAATTGGGACCGGAGAGAAATCACAGTGCTAGGGTGTTTGCCTTGCATGTGGCCAATCCAAGACAGGCTGGGGTTCAATTCCTGACATACCATATGGTCCCCTAAGCTGCCAAGAGCTATTTCTGAGCACACAGTCAGGAGTGACCCCTGAGCACCACTGGGTGTATCCCCAAAACAAAAACAACATATAAAAAAGTAAATAAAGGGCCAGGAGAGATAGCACAGCGGCGTTTGCCTTGCAAGCAGCCGATCCAGGACCAAAGGTGGTTGGTTCGAATCCTGGTGTCCCATATGGTCCCCAGTGCCTGCCAGGAGCTATTTCTGAGCAGACAGCCAGGAGTAACCCCTGAGCAACACCGGGTGTGGCCCAAAAACCAAAAAAAAAAAAAAAAAAACCAAAAAAAAAAAAACCAAAAAAAAACCCCCAAAAAAACCAAAAACAAAAAAAAAGTAAATAAAGTCTAAATTATATCAACAATTATAAACTCAAACAAAAATTACATTTTAACATATATTTATGTAATTTATATTTCATCAAAAAAATCTTTCTATAATTTATGCATATCTGCATAAGTACACTTTATTGCTTATTCACGTGTTCTTAAAAGAAAGCTTTCCCTTCTCCCCAAAAAATTCAGGCCTATAAGGAATAAAATCTGAGGCATGGTATTTGAGAAATTTTAGCTGTTTCTATGAAAATATTATTGGATTTTTGGGTGTGTGCACTCAAGTACATACATGCATATGTGTATATGTATGTCACATAAGCAATAATACGCTTTAAGAATTTCATTACATTTCTTGGGGATTATTGCATACAAATAAAACAGTTCTTTGCATCTGGTGTCATGCTGTTTTAAAGAAAATAAAATCCTCTTTGTTATTCCCAGGAAGTTGTGTTTTGCTTTCTGATTAGTGTCCACATTGTAGTTGTCTGTAACATATATTAGTGAAAGTTCAGAGGGCCAAAATATAATTGATAATTGCAACTGGGTGCTTTTATCTCACATGCAAGCCTTTTCTCTGAAATATGCATCTAAATATTTGGAATGATAACTAGGCGACTGTACCTATCTTCAGAGGGAACATACCATGCTGTTTTTTTCTTACTGTGACTATCATTCTTCCCAGTACTCATATTGCTACTGGGCAACTGATCCCCTATCAACTGAGAGAAGGGAAGGGAGAACGTTAATACTGACTTTTCCATTCAAAAAGTATTCTGCAGAAACCTGTCTGGTTCAGTTAAACTAAGAAATACTTACATAAGATAGTGATTGAGCTAAATGATACTATAAAATAACAAAGAATATAACAAAGCCCTTGCTTTTAAAGAATTTTGTTATTCTAAAGAGACAAATTAATAGATGAGTAATTGTAATTTTTATTAAAGATATGATCATGAAAAATTTTACTTTATTACTCTGGTAAACTATTCCTGATATTAAAAGAAAGAAAAACGTATAGAAAGTCAAGAATTCAGTGGGATGTTTCAGCACACCCAGAAGAAAAAAAATAATCAAAGTTGGGGTAATATTTAAAGAAGGAACTTCTTAATTGGTGTTAGTATAAAATTCACTCTGAGGAAAGATATGCCAGTGTTTTTTTTTAAACTAAAATTTATCCTAAAATACAGCAAGCCTTTCTTATATATTAGCCCAAATTAAAATTACATGAAAATATACTTTTCTTAAAAGTATCATCTCCCCCCAAACCAAATAAAGCCATAGAAAAATGGGGAGATAAAATAAATAGACACTTCTCCGATGAAGACTGAAAGATTGCCAACAAACATATGAAAATATGCTCACCTTCACTCATCATTAGAAAAATTCAAATTAAGACAACAGTGAAGTACCACCTCATTGTGATGTGAGGATGGCTCACATCAAAAATAACGGGAACAATCTCTGTTGGCGGGGATGCGGTATGAAAGTAACTCTCATCCACTGCTGGTGGGAATGCCCCCTAATCCAACCCCTATATAAAAAAGAGTCTGGAGTGCTCAAGGAACTCAGAATTGAGTTGTCATTTGACCCAGCAATTTTTCTCCTGGTATCTACCTCCAAATCGGAAGGACATTCATCCCAAAGTATGTATGCACCCCACTATTATCACAGCACTCAGTATAATAGCCAAGACTTGGAACCAACCAAAGTGTCCAACAACAGATGAGTGGATCATTAAGATGTGGTATCTATACACAATGGAATACTACATAGCAGTTTGAAATGATAAAATCATAGACTTTGCAGCAACGTGGATGGACGTAGAAAATATGTTAAATAAATTAAGCCAGAAGATGAAAGATAATGATAGCACTATTCTGAAGTACCTAGAATAAACACCATATATACAACCAATACTCCATGATCAAATAACAGGGCTTAACAGGGTAGAAACTCCAAACACTGTAATAGTCAAAATATACTGGAGAATAGTGACTAAAACAAATGGAAGAGGAACAACACAAAGCTTCGACTACACATTATACCACAAAGAAACCAGCAACAGCAGAAACAGCAGTGTAGAGAGAACAGATATTGTAACAACTATTTCACTTGTGGAGATAATGCATAATAAATTTCTTTATATGTTTTTATTTAAAAAAAAAAACAACAAAAACCAACCAAACAAAAAAAAGTATCACCTCAAAAATATTATTTGGGTCAAAGAAACAGTATAGTACATGTTTGTCTTGCACAAGCTGACCTGGAATATATTAGCAGTACAGCCTATAATTTTCTGAGGTCAATAGGGAGTAATCTTTGAGCACAGCGGCTGAATAAACCCTGGAAATAGTTGGTTTGGGTCCCACTTCCCCCTGCACTGAGATGGTGAATTATTTGGATTTAGATGTATATATAATAACATGTAACGCAATAACAAAATGTCAATGTTAGACTATAGTGATGAGTATGTATATATTCTCTGAAAAAAAATTTTTTTAACTTCATTTGTTAAGTTCCGAACTCAGGATACACCATCCAAAAGACTACCAGTAAGATAGGCAGTACTGTAAAATGCAAGGGAGTTTATTCCAGCATTCTGGGGTCCAACATCTCCTAGGAAATGAGGACCACAAGAATGGCTCATAGGACAAATTAAAGGGTTACCTTTTTAATTATTGGTCCTTAGTACAAGGTTGGGCTAGGATTGATGTAGTTCAAATGTAGCAGCAGACAGTTATGGTTGGCTGTTAGCTTACTGGGGAGTGATCAGGTATCTCCAGATCCAGGGTGTGGTGTCACCTGGCTGGCTGTCAGCTGCTGTTTAGTCTCTGATATCTGACCAGGAGACCAGTTCCTAAAATATTTCCATAGGATCTGGGGAATCCATGAACTGTCTGCCCTTCTGGGCCTAATATTTATACTTTAAAACTGCAGCCTGTCATGGCTGCACTTAAGCTCATAGCTAAGCCAGGGTTATAGCAGTTAACTTCCTTAAACATATCTCTAAGCAAAGGCACATCATATTCGAACATCAACATTTGTTACAGTTAATTCTAAATCTTAGATCCTAACACACTCTGTTTTATAACCATAACCAACCAATATGTTGGTGTATATATCATAGAGAAAAATAATACCATTCTTTCTACCTAGGTCATTTAAGTTGGGTTATAATGAGTCCCTTTATAAAATTCTTAATTTTTTACCTCTTCAGGATTTTTTGTTTGTTTTCATTCTATCAATTTTTAGAATTCTTTTTCCTTTTAATATCTTACAAAATTCATCCCCAAGTCATGTATGACTTCATCTTGAAAAATTTTTACTCACATCTCTTAAACTTTTCTTTAGAAGGAAAGGGCATCTAAATTTGCCTTCCTGCTAGCTTTCCTTTTTCACTCCACAGCAGTTTGTAGTTCATTCTTATTATTCAATTACTGCTCCTCTCTTCAAGGTTACCAATAGCTACCTAATTGCCAAATCCAATGTTCTTTCCCAGTCCTCATCTGTTGCATTTGAGGTCACAGAAACAGACTGAGGCAGCTGGCTTGGCTCAGAGGATTATTATGGTTATAAAATGACAAAATCCGCCAAACTGCTTCCTGTGAGAGAAAAATAAACAGTTAAAAAGTGCTGGGAGTCACATTGTACCACTGCCTAGAGCATCAGTTCTGGTTCCCCTGTTTCTCTTCTCTGAATATTTATGGCTGTCAACCATTTGCAAGTATAAAATCTTTCTTTTTCCACATTCTATAATTCAAGGTTTTGGATTTGCTATTGTATTCTTTCTTTAATTTTCTCCATTAGGTTGGGTAAGATGCCTTTTCCTTTGCTTCCTTTTGAAATTTTCCACTTTCAAATAAATTTGCTTTATTCACGTTAATAACATCTCAACCTATTTTTAAAATAGTGAGATATTGTGTAAGAGCAAAATCTAACTATGTTTACTTCATAAATCTAGTCACCTTTCTTAATTCCATCATGAATCAGGTAGAATCCCAAGTATCAAGCAAACAAAAAGGCACTGCAAAGGCATGAACAAAATCTTGCATTGCTTCCCTTACCTTCCCTGTTTTGCTTTGCATTCTATATGTGATACTTGCCTGGGACTGGGAGTTGGGGGTTAGGGATGTTGGAGAAAAGGCTCATACATTCTGATTGTAGGATAGGAACATGAACACATAGCCTCAAGCCTCCAAAGCAGGTTATCTGAACCATAACAAAAGTATCCCAAAGGATTGATGTTTGTATTCAGACAGAGTAGAACAAGGTCATTAGCAAAAGAATAAAATGTTACTTCAGGCAAAGCCATATTCTATAGGCTGAAGGACTTTTAAGGGAGCCTCAGTATGCAGATGATCTCACTAAAGGCTGAATTTATCAAATTTACCACTTTGGTAAATTTAAATGCACTCTTTCCAGAGTGTGGCTTGAATGGTCTTGGTATTATGGATTTGCCTTTGTCTCTTTTTCTCTCATTGTCTGTCTAAAAATTTAGGTTAATGACTGAAAATTACAAAGACTATTATGCAGGTTGAAATATATTAGATAATTAGAGCATACCTTTAAAAATGAGAGTTTCAGCCACAAAGCAAAGTAATGCTGGCCAAAGATAGCAATTAAAGGTGGTGGTACTAGGGATAAGTCAGTAGCTAGGATGCTCTGGCACAGAAATCCACAGCTCACTTCCACGGTAGCTGTAATGTTGCTGACGGGGTGAAGTCTGCTGGCTCACTCAAAATTTAAATCATCAAAGCTTTTTCCTGGCAAGTTTAGCTAGCTTCTTAGAGGCAAACACTAAACATAGAGTGAGCAAGGCCTTTACCTTGCATGCTCCCACGAGGATGATGTCTCTGACATCCCCCTGGTCCTCTACTCAGAACTGGAGTAATTCCTGAATGCAGAGCCAGGAGTAACCAGTGAGCACTGTGGGATGTGGCCCAAATAATGACAACAAAGGGCAACAAAAACCTACTGTGCCTGAGATAAGCCCTGTTATCAAATTTTCTGGCCATTTGGTCCTTTGTTTCTGTAATGAATTTTGAAGGAGTTCAGCCTTTGGATCTGGGTTGAGTTGTTCTTAAATTGGTGTCCAAGGCTGCTCTTTATTTGGAATGGGTTGGGTTTTGTTTTTGCTTTGTTGTTGTTGTAATTATTGTTTTGTTTACTCTCAGAGCTTACCTCTGGCTCTGTGCTCAGTGATCACTCTTGGTGGTTTAGGGAACCATATGATGCAGTGGTGATTTGCCTTAGTCTCTTGTAAGGGAAGGACCATACCCACTCTTCTCTCTTAATAGTTGGCCCAGGGATCAGGTGTTTTTAAGTCTTGACTCTTGTCAGGCATGACACAATAACTTCTTTTCATATCACATCTTGGATCTTTGACTTTCTGAAATTCATTACCAAGAACGCTTTTTCCTACTGAATAGGTCATAGATCTACTTCAAAACCTGTTGTTGTTTGGGTTTGGGAATTATTCCTGGCTCTGTACTCAAGAGATTATGTGGTGCTGAATATCTAACCCAGGGGTTCTCCCCTTCCAGTAAGATGTGCTATCTAGTTCCTAATTATCTTTCAGACTCTGCATTCTATATTTAAGATTAATAAATGATGTATATAAATTCTTTGCAAAGTAATAGAATGAGGTAAATATAACTTTCCCTGATTTTACAAAATTCTAGGTTTCTATTTGTAGTAGAGGATTAGAATACATTTCCAGAAACAGTAATTCTTGGAGTACAATTGAAAGTGTGGATGAGCTGTGTTTCTGAATACCTAAAGGTCTCCTCAGAGGCCTAGGGAGCGCACCCCCAAAAAACTGCATTTTGAAGCTGCCCAGTGAGTAAATTCTGGCTGTGGGGGTTGCCGCCCAATAAGCTGAGCTCTCTGGCCTGCGGAGGCTCCGCCCTGCTGTGCCTTCGTTCACTCTAAGGACTTCCAGGGAAACTTCTCCTGCGCCTGTCTACCTGTGTTTCTGAATCCCTGAAGATCTTCTCAGAGGCCTAGGGAGTGCACCCCCAAAATACTGTCAACTAGAGGCACCAGAAGAGCATGGCCGCTTTGCTTTGCAGCGGCACACTCTTTCTAACCAATGAACTCCACCACAACACACAGGAAAAACTACACTACAAGCGTGACAACGGGGAAACCTCTCAGGCAAACACCATGCACAGAGAATGAAGATGAAAGCTCAAATGACCTAATAAATTCTAACCACCTGATTAACCTCTCAGATAAGGAACTTAAAATAGCAATATGGAAGATGTTTGAAGAACTCAAAGAAAGCATAGATCAATCTGAACAGAACACAAAGACAGAAATCAGAAAACTCCAAACTGAAATAACAGATCTAAAAAACTCAGTAGTTCAACTGAAAACTTTAGTGGATGGCCTAGCCAGCAGGGTATCAGAAGTTGAGGAGAGAATCGGAGTACTGGAAAATGTGATGCAGAAAAACTCAACACAACAGTAGAAATTGGAAAAGAACCTTAAGACAATCAGACAATGGAAAATGTACTCAAGGAATGCAAACAGATGAAAAATAGAAGTCTTTGACAAACTCAACAGAAACAACATAAGAATCATTGGAGTCCCAGAGACCCAGGTAGGAGATCTCCAGAAAGAATCAACTGTCAAAGACATCATCAAAGAGATACTCCCAGAGTTAAAGACTACATGCAATTAAATCCTGCATGCCAAAAGAGTACCAGCAAAACAGACACAAAGAAAAACACCCCAAGACACATCCTGTTACAATGACAAATTCAACAGATAGAGATAGAATACTGAAAGCAGCAAGATCAAAAAGGGAAATTACATTCAAAGGACCATCCCTAAGACTTACAGCAGACATGTCACAAGAAACTCTCGAGGCCAGAAGACAATGGTGGGATAGTGTGACAAGACTGAATGAAATGAATGCCTCACTGAGAATACTGCATCCAGCCCGACCCATGTTCAGGTTTGAAGGAAGAATACATAGCTTCATGGATAAACAACAGCTCAGAGACTTCACAGATGATAAACCAGCCTTAAAGGAAAAATGGACAAGTATACTCTAAGACAAGAGATACCAACAAACACAGCAAACTTATCTACAAAGATGACATGAAATCCTATGACAATCATCTCCCTCAATGTCAATGGACTAAATTCACCAATTAAAACACAGTGGCAAAACCGGTCAAAATATGAATCCAACCTTCTACTGCCTACAAGAAAAACATCTGAATAGTCAGAACAAACATAGACTCAAAATCAAAGGCTGGAGGAAAATCATCCAAGCAAACAACACCCTCAAAAAAGCTGAGGTGGCCATATTAATATCTGATGACACCAACTTTATACTCAGAAAAGTGGTAAGGGACAAAGATGGACACTATGTACTAGTCAACGGATATATGCAAGAGGAAGAAATCAGACTGTTAAACATATATGCAACCCATGAGAGACCAGCAAATTATCTAATAAAGTTACTGACAAATCTGAAAGAAGAAATCAATAATAACACAATAATTGTGGGAAACCTCAACACGGCCCTATCAACACTGGATAGGTCAACCAGACTTAAGCCCAACAAAAACATACTAGCCCTGAAAAGTGTAATGGAAGAAAGAGGACTAGTAGATATATAAAGGACACTGCATCCCAAAAAAACGGGATAAACATTCTTCTCCAATGTACATGGGTCATTCTCCAGGATAGACCACATGCTGACACATAAAACGTACCTCCATAAAATCAAGAGGATAGAAATCTTGCAGGCTACACATGCTGACCACAAGGCTCTGAAATTAGGTGTGAACTACAAAGCCACACAGAAGAAAAACTTTAACAATGGGAAATTAAACACCCTGCTACTGAACAACCAGTAGGTCTGAGATAAAATCAAAAAGGAAATCAAATATTTCCTGGAAACCAATGATAATGAAGACACAAACTGCAAAACTCAATGGGACACAGCAAAAGTGGTCCTGAGAGGAAAATTTATAGCTCTACAAACACACATCAGGAAGGAAAAAGGGGCATACCTGAATAACTTAATGACGCAGCTCAAAAAATTAGAAAATGACCAACAAAAGAAACCAAAAATAGGGAAACAGAAGGAAATAACAAAGCTGAAAGCAGAACTCAATGAAGTGTAAACCAAAAACAATACGAAAGATCAACAAAAGCAGAAGTTGGTTCTTTGAAAAAAATAAACAAGATTGATAGACCATTGGCAAAACTCACAAAGAAAGAGAGGGAAATCTGATAACCCGTATTCGAATTGAAAGGGGGGAGATCACGACAGATAGTGCCAAGATCTAAAGGGTAATCAGAGACTACTTTGAAAAACTTTATGCTACTAAACATGAGAACCTAGAAGAAATGAAAAAATTCTTGGACACTTATAACCGTCCACATTTATGTAAGGAGGATGTAGCATATCTAAACACCCCCACCACTATTGAGGAAATTGAAACTGTAATCAAACATCTGCCCAAAAGGAAAAGCCCAGGCCCAGATGGATTTCCTAATGAATTTTTTCAAATCTTTCAAGAGGAGCTACTACCCATCCTAGCTAGGCTCTTCCATGAAATTGAAAAAATAGGAAAACTCCCAAACAACTTTTATGAAGCCAACATCACTTTGATACCAAAACCAGGCAGAGATGCTGCCAAAAAAGAAAATTACAGACCAATATCTCTGATGAATGCTGATGCAAAGATCTTCAACAAAATCCTGGCAAATAGGATACAATGCATCAACAAGAAGATCATACACTACAAGCAAGTAGGTTTCATCCCAGGAATGCAAGGATGGTTTAACATCCGTAAATCTATCAACATCATACACAACATCAACAAGAAGAAAAATAAAAATCACATGATCATATAAATAGATGCAGAGAAAGCATTTGATAAGGTCCAACACTCATTCTTGATCAAAACTCTCAGCAAGATGGGAATGGAAAGAACCTTTCTCAATCTAGTTGAAGCCATCTACCACAAGCCAATGGCAAATATTATCCTTAATGGAGGAAAAGTAAAAGCCTTTCCTCTAAATTCTGGTACAAGACAATGCTGTCCGCTCTTACCACTCCTCTTCAACATAATACTGAAAGTTCTTGCTCTAGTGATTAGGCAAGAAAAAGATATCAAGGGAATTCAGATAGGAAAGGAAGAAGTCAAGCTCTCATTGTTTGCAGACGACATGATACTCTACTTAGAAAACTCTAAAGACTCTACCAAAAAGCTTTTAGAAGCAATAGACTCATAGCAAGGTGGCATGCTACAAAATTAACACACAGAAATCAATGGCCTATTTATACATCAATAAAGATAGGGAAGAGAAGGAAGTCAAAAAGGCAATCCCATTCACAATAGTGCCAGACAAAATCAAATATCTTGGAGTCAACTTGACCAATGACGTGAAGGACCTATACAAAGGAAACTATAAAGTCCTGCTCCAAGAAATAAGAGAGGATACACGGAAATGGAAACACATACCCTGCTCAGGGATTGGCAGGATTAACATCATTAAAATGGCAATACTCTGCAAAGTATTGTACAGATTGAATGCGATCTCCTTAAATATATCCATGACATTCTTCAATGAAGTGGGTCAAACACTTATGAAGTTTATCTGGAAAAATAAACACCCTCGAATAGCTAAAGCACTCCTAGGGAAAAGGGAAATGGGAGGCATTACTTTCCCCAATTTTAAACTGTACTACAAAGCAATAGTTATCAAAACAGTATGGTATTGGAATAAAGACAGACCCTCAGATCAGTGAAATAGGCTTGATTTCTCAGACATTGTCCTCCAGACATACAATTACCTAATTTTTGACAAAGGAGTAAGAAATTTTAAGTGGAGCAGGGAAAACCTCTTAAACAAGTGGTGCTGGCAGAACTGGTTAGCCACTTGCAAAAATGCGAACATAGACCCCTAGTTAACATCATGTACAAAGGTAAAATCCAAATGAATTAAAGACCTCGATATCAGACCTGATACCATAAGTTATATAGAACAACAGTTCAGTAAATACACTCCATGACATTGAGACTAAAGGCATCTTCATGGAGGAAACTGCTCTTTCCAAACAAGTGGAAGCAGAGATCAACAGATGGGAATACATTAAGCTGAGAAGATTCTGCACCTCAAAAGAAATAGTTCCCAGGATACAAGAATCATCCTTCGAGTGGGAGAAACTATTCACCCAACACCCATCAGGATAAGGGGCTAATATCCAAAATATACAGGGCACTGACAGAACTTTACAAGAAAAATACATCTAATCCAATCAAAAAATTGGGAGAAGAAATGAACAGACCTTTGATAAAAAAGAAATACAAATGGCCAAAAGGCACATGAAAAAATGCTCCTCGTCACTAATCATCAGGGAGATGCAAATCAAAACAATGATGAGATACCACCTCACACCACAGTGATTGGTGCACATCACAAAGAATGAGAACAATCAGTGCTGGCGGGGATATGAAGAAAAAGGAACTCTTATCCACTACTGGTGGGAATGCCGTCTAGTCCAACCTCTATGGAAAGCTATATGGAGATTCCTCCAAAATCTGGAACTTGAGCTCCCATTCAACCCAGCTATTCCACTCCTAGGGATATACCCTAAGAACACAAGAACACAATACAAAAACCCCTTCCTCACACCTATATTTATTGCAGCACTATTCACAATAGCCAGGCTCTGGAAACAACCAAGATGCCCTTCAACAGACGAATGGCTAAAGAAACTGTGGTACATATACACAATGGAATATTATGCAGCCGTCAGGAGAGATGAAGTCATGAAATTTTCCTATATATGGATGTACATGGAATCTATCATGCTGAGTGAAATAAGTTAGAGGGAGAGAGAGGCACAGAATATTCTCACTCATCTATGGGTTTTAAGAAAATAAAATTCATTTTTTCAACAATCCTCAGAGACAATGAGAGGAGGGCTGGAACTTCCAGCTCACTTCATGAAGCTCATCACAAAGAGTAGTGAGTGCAGTTATAAAAATAACTACACAGAGAACTATTATAATCATGTGAATGTATGAGGGAACTCAAAAGCCTGTCTAGAGTATAGGTGGAGGTGGGTAGGATGGAAGGAGATTTGAGATATTGGTGGTAGGAATGTTGCACTGGTATAGTGGGTGTTCTTTACATGACTGAAACCTAATCACAATCATATATGTAATCAAGATGTTTAAATAAAAAAAAATTTTTCAAATAAAAAAAGAAGAAAAAAAAGAAAAATCATACTTGAAATAAAGAAATTCAAATGTGATATAAAATAAAATTAAAAGGTATGTGTTTTGTTAGGAGGCCAATACATATAGATATATCTATATTATCTACATTATTTATGTATAATATATAATTATATATTACAGATACTATAGATATAGAAAATGAAGACTATGATTCACTATGGAATGAATTCCTGGTACATTACTCCTGTAAAGTCCTTTAATCTCTTCATTTTCAATGGTATCACTGCACCTATATTCATGTTCTTGGCAAAGATTTCACATAACCAGGATAATCTGTGGTGATAATCTTTTTGGAATTGCATTAATTCCTGGTGCTCAGAACCAACTCCTGGCTCTGCCTTTACAGATCACTTCTGGCTGGATTCCCATTCTGGGTATGGGGAGCAGAGGTTTGTAGTGAGAGGGATAGAAACCATATGAGTGCAAGAAATATAACCCAAATCAGTCACAAACAAGCTAAGAGTCCTACCACTAGTGCTATTCCTGAGGCTCCATGGAAAGTCCCATGTAAATTAATCTCACGTGTCATTTCTTACTTTAGATAAATAAGTGTAAAGTAGGGTTGCGCAGGAAATAATCAGACCAGGCTGAATGTCAAACACATGTAGTCTGGCAGTCTTTTACCTCATATCTCCCATAAACTGCCTGCCAGAACTGTTTAAGTATAGATACCTCCCTCCCAGGTGGGGCATTAAGGCCATGTTTAGGGCAAATAGCTGTCCTGAGCTTGTCCCACCCATGTTTACGTATAAGACAATCTTTGTTTTGGATGAAACCAAGTTGTAAACAAATAGATACAACAAAATTAGGGATGATCTTTGTTTTGGGTAAAATAAGGTGTAACCAAATAGTCCCGTATGAAAAATAAACAGTGGCATTTCTTCTTTGTGTGTGTGTGTGTGGGGGGTGTTTTGGGCCACACTGGGCGATGCTCACAAGTTACTCCTGGCTATGTGCTCAGAAATAATTTCTGGCTTGGGGACCATCTGGTTCGCCAGTGTATTGAAATATGGTCAGTCCTAGGTTAGCACCACCGCTCTGGCCCCAAAAGGTTTAGTCGCTGCATTGGGCAGGAATCGAACCCGGGTCTTCCACATGGCAAATGAGAAGTCTGCCACTGAACCACCAATACCTCGATTAAATATTCTTTTAAACAATATTAGGCAAAGTCCAGACTATGTAAATTCTCATGTTTATGATGTACCATTTATGCTTTGAAAAATGTTTATTTTCTCATTTCTAATTTGCCTTGAATTTCAAAGTAATTATGAACAAAGCACACTATTTTCAATTTCAACCATTGTTAAAAGAATAAATTCTCATTTTGTAGTAAAAAAAAATAAAAAAAAGTGTGGATGAAAATAATCCACTACTCTATTCTGCTAATATTGGTGGAAGAAGGTCAACATTAGTGGCGGGATTGACCCTGAATCAGTGTATGTCTGACACCCAACTATGAAGGACTTTGTAAATCACAATGGTTTCAATATGGTGGAAGAAGGTCAACATTAGTGGTGGGATTGACCCTGAATCAGTGTATGTCTGACACCCAACTATGAAGGACTTTGTAAATCACAATGGTTTCAATATAATAAAAACACCCCCCTGCTATTTCAGAGTACAATTGGCAAAACATTGATTTCACGAGGGGTTCAGTGTGTGTGTGTGTGTGTGTGTGTGTGTGTGTGTGTGTGTGTGTGTGTGTAGAGACTTCTGAGATTGGATGAAGACTTTCTTTGAAAAAGACATTTATAAGTAAAAAGAAAAATCCACTGGACTGGAGAAATAATATAATGGGTAATATACTTAGATGCAGTTGACCTGATTTTGATCCCTTCAAAACATTCCTCTGAGTCTCACATGGGTGGATCCCTGAATGCCATCAAGTGTGGTGAACCAAACACCCTCTACAAATTATTATTATTATTAATTAATTATTAGTGGAGGGGCACTCCAAGTTTGCTTTCTGAATATGTGCTCAGGAATCATTTTTGGCAGAGCTCTTAGGACCATATGTGTTACCAGGGATCAAATCTGAGTCATCTACAAGCACCTTAACTGTTGTTCTATCTCTCATAACCCAAAATAATAAAAATAATCAAATAAAATAACAAGGAGAGTTCTCTGTAAAGATGCCAACTTCCACACTGAATGTGTGCATATGTGTGTGTGTGTGTGTGTGTGTATTGAAGGGGTGACACCTAGTAGTTTTATTTTTTTTTTAAGAAATGGTAATACTTAAATTTGCTCACCTAGCTTTACCCTGCCTTCTCTGGTAGTTTGTCCTTAAGGATACTCCCATTCCATCTCTTTGCTCTAGCTAAGCTCTTTTCATAATTATCAGAATAACATTTAAATAGATAGCTAAACATTTTAGGGTCTCTTGTATATAGGAGGTTCCTATAATAATATTTTTTTTCTTTTAATCTTTTATACTCTTTTGATGCTTTGTCCAACCTCAGAAGATCCTGAGGGACAAAATCTAATTTGTTTGTTACTTTACAAAAAGATAAGTGACCATTTCTGTATCTAAGTTCCACCAACATCTTAAATTCTGTATATCTGAAATGAATTTGCTTTATTTTATTAAATATTAATAGTTTTCTATTTAGGGGCCGGTGAGGTGGTGCTAGAGGTAAGGTGTCTGCCTTGCAAGCACTAGCCAAGGAAAGATAGTCACCGCGGTTCAATCCCCCGGCATCCTCCCATATGATCTCCCCAAGCCAGGGGCAATTTCTGAGCGCTTAGCCAGGATTAACCCCTGAGCATCAAACGGGTGTGGCCCCCAAAAACAAACAAAACAAAACAAAACAAAAAGTTTTTTATTTAAAAATGAGCTACTCCAGGTGCCAGAGCTATAGCACAGTGGTAGGGCATTTCCCTTTCTTACAGCCAACCTGGGATGGGCCCAGATTCAATACCCGACATCCCATATGGTCCCTTGAGCCTGCCAGGAGCAATTTCTGGGTGCAAAGCCAGTAACCCCTAAGCACTGCCTAGTGTGGCCCAAAAATCAAAATCAAATGAAATAAAATGAGCTTCTCCAGCCTGTAAATGACCAAGTTCACTTGCTTACAGTTATCATTATCATAGTGAGGAAGCAGACCAATGCATGAAAAAGTTATTTACAACTGATCTAACTGCAAGAAATCAAGAAACTTTGTCCCTCATAAAATATTTTATATAATTTAGTAATATGATATATAATTTTATGTAATCTTCTATAATATTAAATTGTATATAATTTAATGTTATAAATAGAAAACTATTCCTTTAGGCAGATACTACACTTGATCTTAGCCAAAAGGCTGAGAAGCGATAGGCAGATACTACAACACTCTACTAATCCTCTTAAATGTACATCTTCCTGATTATTGAGGGGTTAGTAATGATTGACAGTTCTTTAACATGTCAAATTCATATCTCCTATCTGTAACCAATTCCCATATGTGGCCATAGTCATGTACAATACTAAATGCTTAATATGTTTTTTTCCAAACGCAAAGTTAGTGTGGTAATGTAATATATAGTGCAAATTTATGCTTTACATATTTTGAACACTTCAAAAGGTGAAAACACTGACATTTAGGATTTTATGGAGTTTAAGATAAGTTGAAGCCAAGTAAATTCATAATGGAGTAAACAAGTGACTAAGCGATAACTTTAAACTTCATTATACTCTAATTATATTACATTTTCTTAGTAAAAAATTATACTTTAAAATTGCTCTGATAACTACCAAAGGTGAGGATAGATTGTTTGAATATGGCTAGTACCTTGACTTCAGGAACTTACCACCCCAAAGTCCTTCTTTCAAATATTGTGAATAGGCTTTGCAAAAGCTGGCTCCCTGTGTGTGACACCAGGCGGGGAAAATCCGCGAAAGCACACCGGCCCAAAGGGGCCCAACTGTGAAAAACTGTGAGTGTGACCTGTCTATGTCTGTCTACTGTCCTCTTGCGTGAAACTCTTGCAAGTGGGGCAAAAAGAGGCTCCAGCGGAGCACGGCCACTCCGCTTCGCTACACGGCCATGCACTCTTTCTAAGGAAAGAACTCCATTGCAACAAGAAGGAAAAATCACACTAAGAACTGTGCTATATCACAGAAGCAAGCATTTCTCTCCAGACTGTCTTCTCTGTTGCATGCTCGGGCCTAAGATTTGACCCAGTGTGAGGCTTCATCCACGGAGGACTCCCCTCCCTTAGAGGCAAGTCAGCCCATCCAGAAAGGGAGGAGCCAGAGGAGTGTGCTGCCTGCATCATATAGACGATGAATACAACCACAACACGTAGAAAAACCCACAATACAAGTGTGACAATGGGGAAACAACGCAGGCCAGCATCAGACATAGAGAATGAAGATGACAATTCTGAGGACCAGATAATGACCAACCAACTAATCAACCTCTCAGATAAGGACTTTAGACTAGCAATATGGAAGATGCTCAACGGACTCCAAGAAACCATGGATCGATTTGAACAGAACACTAATAAGAACCAAGAAAATATGAAGACAGAAATCACAAAACTCCAAACTGAAATAACATGTCAACTAACAGGACTGAAAAAGTCAGTAAACGAAGTGAATGACAAAATGGATAAGCTCTGGGACAGGGTATCAGAAGCTGAGAATAGACTTGGTGCTGTGGAAGATGAGATACATAACAATTCCATACAGCAGGAGAGATTGGACAAAAAACTTAAAGCAAATGAGCAGACAATGGAAAAATTAGTCAAAGAATGGGAACAGACGAAAATAGAAGTCTATGATAAGATCAACAGAAACAACTTAAGAATCATTGGAGTCCCAGAGACCCAGGAAGAAAATTTCCAGGAAGAATCAATGGTCAAGAACATCATTAAAGAGAAACTTCCAGAGCTAAAGAATATATGTGATCAAATCCTGCATGCCCGAAGAGTACCAACCAAAAGAGACCCCAGAAAAACCACCCCAAGACACATCCTAGTCACAATGACAAATCCCACGGATAGAGACAGAATTCTGAAAACAGCAAGATCAAAAGGGGAAATCATGTTCAAGCAAGCTTCCCTGAGATTTACAGCAGACCTGTCACCAGAAACGCTCAATGCCAGAAAGCAGTGGTGGGATATTGTGACAAGACTGAATGAAATGAATGCTTCACCCAGAATACTATACCCAGCAAAACTCACTTTCCGGTTTGACGGAAGAATACATGGTTTCACAGACAAAAAACAGCTCAGAAACTTCACAGACACAAAACCAGTCTAAAGAGAAAAACTGAAAGACCTAATCTAAGACAAGACTACCCAAAAGACACACCAAATTTTGAAATAAAGATGGCGTTAAATCCCAGGACAATTCTTTCTCTCAACGTCAATGGACTAAATGCACCAGTTAAGAGACACAGAGTGGCTAAATGGATCAAAAAACTCAATCAAATATTGTGAATATTCTTGTCCTATTGTTTTACCCAATGTCTGTATTTAAATTACCTAGAAATGTATGTAGATGCTGATTTTCTCTCTGGAATATACAATCACTCTGTTTGAACAAAAACTCTTATTTTTATTATTAAATGGTATTTATTTATTTTTTGTTTGGGGGCCACAACCAGCATCACTCAGGGATTATTCCTGGCACTGCACTCAGAAATCACTCCTGGCAGGCTTTGTGAACCATATGGATGCCATGGATAAAACCATGTTCAACAGCATGCAAGGCAAATGCCGTACCTTGCTGTACTATTTTTATGCTCCCCAAATTCTTATTTTTAATAAATCACTTGCCAGCATAGAACCAATGCTTTTAAATGTTGCACTATTTTTGTATTCTGAGCCTTATAAAAATTTTTATTATTGATTGATATATCTTAGGGATATATATTCCAACACCAATAATACCACCATTGTTAACTTCATCCCACAAGAGCATCAACCTACCTTTTTCTCACTCTCCAATTGCCCTCAATCCTTGCCACATAGACAGTCACATTTCAAAGTTTGGTGGTTGTACATGATTATAGTGTTCTCAAGTCACCACTCTAAATACATAGAAATACCACTCTCCCACATTATCCATATACCAGAGAGGACCCTACCCTTGTTTACTATTACTTCACTTTCTCCCCTTCTTGCTCACCCCTTAATTTCTTTTCTTCCCTCTACTTCTCCTTCCTACTATGGGATCAAGAATAATCTAAGTATCCCCCTTTACTATGTTATATTTCCTATATCTGTGGCATATAGACTAGCTGAATGAGAAAATGTAATGCTGGTTTTTGGGTCACATCTGATAATAATGTACAAAATTTACACCTGACTCAACACTCAGAATCACTCCTGGCTGTACTCAGGGAACATATAGGATGCTGGGAATTCAACGTGAGTCGAACTTAAGTTGTCTTGTGAGCAAGGCAAGCACCCAACATGCTAACATGTTGGACTATCCCTCTGGATCATGCATTCAAATGTTTTGTTTGTTTGTTTGCTTGCTTGCTTGCTTGCTTTTGGCTATACCCAGTCGTGCTCAGTAGTTACTCCTAGCTCTGTTTTCAGAAGTCACTCTTGGTGGGGATTGGGGTACCATATGGGATATAGGGAATTGAACTTGGGTAAACAGCATGCAAAGCAAGTACCTTACCCACTGTACTATCTCTTCAGCTGTGCATTATGATTCTTAAATGCATTCACTTCTCTAGTAAACCTTTTGTTGTTGCTGTTTTTTATTTCTCCTATTTACTCTTGAATTCTTTCCTGTGGGGTCAAAATGGACCTGCTCCCTGGATCATAAGTTAACATCACTAGACTGACATGTTTTTGTTTTGTTTTGTTTTATTTCGTTTGTGCAACAGGGAAGCTTATTAGAGAATGATCTAATAGTTTGTGTTATTGAGCACAGGAAGTGTAGAATTTGATAGAATGTTTCCTACAGTGTGGGAGGTTGTTTCATATTTTCTACTGAAGTCTTGAAATGTCTGGAATAAACAATAACGCAATTTGCAATATTTATCTTCTGGTAGGAGATTCTGGAATAATAAGGTTCTGTTGATTAAGACAGAAAAATGAAGTTTTGATAATGGAGAAAATAAACTATAAAATGTGTTAGATTCTCAAAAATCTTTTTAAAAAAGGCTAAATTTATCTAGTTGAGGGTATAATTAGATTTATGTTAAATTATTTTCTTTGTTTTCTACTTAGTACTTTAACTTGATTGAATCACTTCATCTCTTTAAAATTCATTCTTGTTAACTTTGTTGGGGGGTATCAATGAAAAAAATGGCATTGTAATAAAATAATATGAAGTATTAGTATTATAGTTTTTGTTCACCTAGAAAAGGAAAACGTTTTTTTTCTTTTAGCTTTCTCAATTTTTAGCTGAGATTCCTGTCATAAAACTGATTAGTTAGAAAATAAAAGAATATGGATCCATTTTAATGTACATTTTCTGCTCTATGAGATTCTTCAGAAGAAAATAAAGACCAAAGATGTGTGTAAGCGTAAATGTTTTTGTGTTTGATGAATAATGGAAATTTGTCAGAAATATGTGATAGGATACACACACAAATAGTTAAAAGCTGAGTCTATTAAACTGAGAAAAAGCAGTCCCTTTTCATTAAAATTCTCTAGGCATCTTGTAGATAAGGGTTTTCTTTTCCTTCAGGTATAACAAGAAAATAAAAGTTGTATGACCTATTTCAATTGAAGGTCAGAAAACTCTTGCTAGGCATTCCATGTTTCAATTTTTCCAATTTAAAATATCCGGTATCAATGGGTTGTATTTTAAGGCAATGCATTCTGAACGCCATCAAATTCTTTTGACATACCACATCTAAATTTCAGATATTCAACACTGAATGTAAATATCGTTTACAACATGAAGCAATAGAAGTAAGTTTTATGTTATAGCATTCAAAACATTTTACAATGAAATTTTTTCTTTGTTTACTTATTATACAATTAAAAACAAATGCTATTGATCTTAAATTTAGATTCATCCTTGAATTTGGCATTTCTGCCAAAGCACTCAATTACTTAATATTATAATTGACTGAACTTTCATGTATTTTGCGTGCGTGCATGGACGTGCACATGTGTGGATAGCTTTAGCATTCAGAATGAGCTCATTCTGCTTCAGTCACACTTGATGGGTACTGGTAATTCAACTGTTACAAAAATGTGAAAGTGTTTATTAATTCAGTCTTAATTAATGCAGAATGACAATTAGACTTTTATGGAGTATATGTCATCAACATGAATACCATGCATTTATTATACTACTGAATATTGAAATGAATATAAATGAATTCCAATGACCAAAAAACTTTAAAAAAGTTTCCTTATTTGCATAGCTTTGGATATATATGCAACGGGACTCGGTTTTATTAAAATATATTCTAAAACTATATTTGGTGTAAATATTAAGAAAGCTCTTTTTATTGTTGCAATGATATCTTTATTTAAAAAATAAAAATCTCTGTATAAAAGGCAGATACTTTTTAAACCTTTTTCTTGGTAATTTAAATATCCCAAACTATTAGCATACTAGATTTGTTACATTAAATATTAAGTCTATGATTTGAAATATAGTGTACTTTGAATTCATATCTAGTCATTTGTGCTAACTGAAGTAGTTGAATATTTTAGATTTTATAACAGCGTAAAGTGAATGGTTGTGTAAAATATGTCTGATTGTTTCAAAATTACATAGTTTCATGAAATGTCAGGCTAGTATATCAGGTTCCAGTATTAGACAAGGCAGAAGTTTGCTATGGCAACTGCTGTGTCAATTTTATATTTAAATATATAGAATAAAAGGAAACTTTTCCAATTCACCTATAGTTAATTTTATTGTTGTTCATTTGTTATAGATAATTTAGATTGATGTCCCAAAAAATCTATGCTTTGTATTACTGCTATGATTGTTCTATAATACCATGTCCTTGATTAAGATACATTTTAAAATCGCGTAAAGTTTTATGTTATGTACAGTTTAATATATTAAATAGAGGACACTCCACTTTGTTTACATTAAAGAAATAAATAATTGTAATAGCTACTTTAGATCAACAAAAATGAATAGGAAGTCATAAATCAGTCCACACATATATAACCTTTTTGTCTTAGACAAGGGAGCAAATACATTTCTTTTTTGTCTGTTTTTGATCCACACTTGACTGTGTTCTTTTCTTTTTTTTTTAATTGGTGATCCCCAGGAACCATGTTGGGTGCCATGTAGGGTACCATATGACCTTATGTATGGCAAGGATCCTCCCCACAAATCTACCAAAGGCGAGAGTGATAGAATAGGGTTAAAAGTGCACATCTTACACAGGGGAAGGAAACTACATAGAGTAGACTCCTCTTAGAGTCCTCACCATCATATTGCTTAGCAATCCAGACGTAAAAATTATGTTTATTCTAAAATTTAGCAAAGTTCACTCTTGCCATTGATTAAATCCCTAGGAATTGGAAAATGTTTTCTATCAGTGCTGGCCCAATTTATTTATTTACCTATTTTTTTTCTTTATTAATTTTTTCTTTTCTTTTTTCTTTTAATCTATTTTTTCATCTATTTATTTATTTATTTTTGGTTTTTGGTTCACACCCAGCAGTGGTCAGGGGTTACTCCTGGCTCTACGCTCAGAAATCACTCCTGACAGGCTTGGGGGACCACATGGGATGCCGGGATTCGAACCACCATCCTTCTGCATGCAAGGCAAACACACTACTACTGTGCTATCTCTCTGGCTCCATCTATTTTTTTCTTAATTCCATTTTTTAAATTTCTATTGTGATCAAAGTGAATTACAAATCTTTCACAGTAATATTTGATGCACATAGTGACAATGAATGAGGGGCATTCCCACCACCAGTGTTGTCCTCCCTCCACCCCTGCTCCCAGCATGCATCCCACATCTCCCTCCTTTACCCCCTTAGTGCTAGTGCAACTATTCCCCCACCCTGTACAGTTTGTTGTAGATTGGATATTGATTCTGTTGTTGTTGACTTTAGATTTGGTATTCATGTCTGATCAGTTTTTATTTCCACCGAATGAACATTCAAATGTCTGTTCTTGGTACTGTTGGGGGAAGAGAAAAAAACCAAACAAACAAAAGGCAAACAAAAAAGAGAAAAACTAGGAGGAGTCCATCTAGGTGTTAGAGATATCCATTTAGAAGAAGGATGGTAAAAATAATAAAAAGGCAGTAAAACAAAATTAGAAGAAGGATGGGAATAAAGAATAAAAAGGTAGTAAAAGAAAATAAAGCAGAAACAAAAAACAGTAAGGGAGTGTCAACAAAATTACCAAGAACTCTGGCTCATTCCATAAGGGTCAGGACTCCACTACAACCTAGGAATAGTTCTCTAATGTCTGTCTATAAGTGGGCATGAGATTGTATGCATTGAACTCCTCTGTTTGCCTAATCTATATTATAAACAATTCATGCCTATATTGTATATAGTCCCTGTTACATATTTTCCCTCCTCCCCTCCCCATTCAGAACTTCTTTTATCCTCTCACACCCTTAATTCTGATCTGTTATCTCTCTCTATTTATTTATTATATATCACCTTTTAAAAATTTAGTAGTTTTGCATAAAATAAAACATTGTCTTTCCATATGATTCAATAATTATGCTCCTTGGTATTTATCCAATTTAAAATTATTTTCACACAGAAATCTGCATATAAAATATAGAGAGAAACTTTATTAATAGCTGTATATTCTTGCTAAATAAATAAGACACATTTTAGTAGGTGACTGGATAATTTAACATTGATACAATGCTATACAGACAATTGCCTGTTGATACATACAATTTCACTGATAAAGACAATAAAATATTACATTATGATAAGAAAAAGACATACTCTGTCAATAATAAATACAGAAATATAAATGTACTCCAATGAATATAGTGTAGTTATAAAAGGCCATGCATATTATTTCAATTATATGCCATTTTGGAAAGGGCAAACTAAATAAACAATAAATAATAATAGTTTCAATGGTTTAAAAAGAATGAGTGAAAGATGTATGGGTAATTTACAGGGGATTATTACTGAAAATATTCTGCATGTTACTGTCACAGTAGATGTATCACAATTATTTGTCAAAGCCCTTAGAACTTTGGAGAATGATAAATCTTATGTTCAACAAGATCACAAGAACAAACAATTAGGGATTAGAGGCAACTCAGAAAGAAATACGGTATGTGAATTATGAACAGTATTTTTCATGTATTAAATGATCTCTTTCTTATTTACAATAATGTTCAATTCTACTTGTATTTGAAAAAATACATGAAACAAATTCTAATACTGGTGACATCATCCTATGTAACAGTATTTCTCAATACTGTGAAAGTCATCAGAAACAAAACTGTCTGGCTTTTTTTCTGTTCTAGAGGCTAGCTCTTTCCAGCATGGGGTTTGGGGAGACCCCAGGCTAAAGGCCTTCTCCTTAGCTTGGGGGGTGCTGGGAGGCCAGGGATGCTCCCACCTGTCCCCCTCTTCTTCCCCTGGACTTCAAGGCCATCCCTGGATGCTGGCTCAGGCGGCCAGAATGGTGGGTGCCAGGGAATACCCTACCCAGCACAAGTAGGTTGCACTGGGCAGTCACTGGCAACTTTTCTTCTCACCAGTCTCTATTTTCAAATAGAGAAAATATATTATTTCAAATTATATATTCAATATATATGTTTGAATATTGCACATTCAAAATATATATTTCAAATAAAGAAATATATTACAGTATATAGTAATAGGATTCCCTATGATTAATGTATGTTTTGCATATGCGGAATGTCCATCTTGTATTCTGCCCTTGCCCACTGCCCTACAAGCTCATTTCTAGTCCTTTACTCCCTCACCCCCAACCATCATTACCCCACATTTAACCTTTTTTACCTTCAGTTCTTGTTTTCTCAAGAGGCAGATCATTGTCCCCACACAAATCCAGCTGCTCAACTGCACCCTAAGTGATAAGATAAACTCAACCTGAGAAGATCCCAATGTACTGTTGCTATTGACCTACTCTCAGAGGCCTCTGTTTCTCCTTCTTCCTTCATTGTGGACTTTTGCTTGCTAAGACATTCAATTTCTAAGAAGTCATGGCTCAGGCATCTTTTCTGATATGGGACTGTCGCCCGCCGGTTATCAGACTGCACAAGCCAAATCACAGACCAAAGTGGTACACCAGATTTAACACCCCCCCAACTATTTCAAAAGACATAAAAGGGGCATATGTATATCTTTTTAATATCTTGTATGTATTTCCTTAACAGATATAACTCTCACTAAATATTCTCTTATACAGTGATGATTTTCCCCACTGTTTTGTCTGATCTTCTCTTTGTGATCTGCTCAATAAGGAATTCTGGTAGAAGAGTCCCTCAGCTTAGAGCTTATGTTAGAACCAAGTCATGGGGATTATTGGACTTGTTCCAGTGGCCCTCATATGCACCAATAACACCATGTGGCATGTTTCCTCTTTTGCATAGGCACATTAAAATGGGAAAACACTATACATACAAACAAGTTCTTATCTAATAGAGATAGTAACACATATCTTGTAATGCAATGGGACCTTATGCCCTGAACATTGTCATAATGAACTGGCTCAGGCCTCAGAAAAATGAGCATTGTCCAATCACCCCTGAACCAGGGATGCTATCTATGAAACAACTACAGTTGTTTATAACATCACCTGGAAGCAATCCTCTACCAGGGAAGACCCTACCACTGCTCTGGCATTGACCTGATCAAAAGAGACTTCCCTTAACACCCAGAAGACTAACAACAAGAACAATTTGCTTTTAGGACAGGGCTTTTTGCATTGCCCTCTAATTGTGAGGTGAAACTAGAGGATGCTCCACATCATCCTGACTTTGATGTAGGATATGCACAGATTCCAGGATCTTTAACTACAGAAACCTGATACCAACAAAAGCGACTCTGTGAAAAAAAAGTGTATTGGCACTACAGACAATGACTAGTCTAGTATGTCTGTAACCTAGAGTTGGTCTTAGGCCAGAAAACTTCAGGAATAAGGTCTTCTTGTATTAAGGCCAAGACTTTTCCTTTCCATGTCCCCCATATTTTGCTAGGCCTATGCAAACAATTGCCACTCTAACACTGTTATTACTGTACTCCTTCAACTCTTATCCTTGAAGAAGAAGAGAAGAAGAATAAGGAGAAGGAGAAGAAGGAGGAAGAAGAGGAGGAGGAAGAAGAAGAAGAAGAAGAAGAAGAAGAAGAAGAAGAAGAAGAAGAAGAAGAAAAGGAAGAAGAAAAAGAGGAAGAAGAAAAAGAAGAAGAAGAAGAAGAAGAAAAGAAGAAGAAGAAGAAGAAAAGAAGAAGAAGAAGAAGAAGAAGAAGAAGAAGAAGAAGAAGAAGAAGAAGAAGAAGAAGAAGAAGAAGAAGAAGAAAAGCTTATAAAACCTTCTGCTGGGCCTTTAATGAGTTAATTGTCATTCAAATGATTTTCAAAAATATACTTGCTACTGAACCCTTTCTTTCTCTTCCATCTTGTTAGTGTTTCTATTTTGTAAATAACTTTGCCTTTTTTCTTCTTGAATCAAATGTATTATGATCAATTGTGTCAACTATATATATACTTTTTAATAAAAATAAATGAATAAGTCAATCTAAATATCAAAAAATATAAATTAAAATATTCAAAAGCAGACTAATATAATAATATTAAACTTCAGGTCAGCAAGCCTCAAGGTCTATCACTTAAACTTTTAAGGTTAACTCAAATTAATATGGCTGTGCATGGAACTATAAGAAAAATACTATGCCTTCAATGTTAAAGGAGTTACATAAATTTTGTGGCTTTAGATTGCTTTGTGTACTGCTAAGAAATGTTATAATGTACTACAATCTGGGGACTTGAGGAACAAAGTAACAGTACATGTGTTTTGTTTTATATTTCTTAATGTTTTTTGGCTGAAAGTTCAAAATTTGGGTGTCAGCAAGGGGATTTCTTCTGAGAATTCTGTTTAAGGGTGATTGTCTTCCCACCGTAACTTCACCTTGTCCTCTTTCTTTGCTTCTTTGTCTCCATTAAATTAAAAAAAGTGTCTGGGTTTGGGGAGACCCCATGTGGAAGGCCTTCTCCCTAACTTGGGTGTGCTGGGAGCCTTGTTAGGCCCCCAGCCTTCCTCTCTTCTGCCCCCAGCCTCCAGGCCTTCTGGGGTGGTGGGTGTCGGGGGGTCCCTCCTGAATGGGGTCCCAAGCTTTCCCCGCCCTTCCCCCAGCTCTAGGGTGGGAAGGGCACAAGGTGTAGGGCGGGCAGATCCTGGCTTCCGGCTCTCTATCGATCCTCTCTTGAGCTGGAGGCTAGCTCTAGCCAGCATGGGGTTTGGGGAGACCCCATGTGGAAGGCCTTCTCCCTAACTTGGGTGTGCTGGGAGCCTTGATAGGCCCCCAGCCTTCCCCTCTTCTGCCCCCGGCCTCTAGGCCTTTTGGGGTGGCAGCCCAGTGGTCAGACAAGGTGGGTGTCGGGGGGGTGTCCCTCCTGGATGAGGTCCCAAGCTTTCCCCGCCCTTCCCCCAGCTCTAGGGTAAGAAGGGCACAGGGTGTAGGGCAGGCATGGGGTTTGGGGAGACCCCATGTGGAAGGCCTTCTCCCTAACTTGGGTGCGCTGGGAGCCTTGATAGGCCCCCAGCCTTCCCTCTTCTGCCCCTGACCTCCAGGCCTTCTGGGGTTCCAGCCCAGAAGGTCAGAAATGGTGGGTCCTAATTTGGGGTGTGCTGAGTTTGCTCGGTTGCACTAAGTTTGTCACTGGCAATTTATGACCAGTCTACATATTGAAAACCGTGTGCACGCACTGCACGTATTAAGAGTATTCCTTATCTTTATGTTATGTTTTGCGTATCCAGAATGTCCATTTTGTAT
This sequence comes from Suncus etruscus, assembly GCF_024139225.1. Taxonomy (NCBI): domain Eukaryota; kingdom Metazoa; phylum Chordata; class Mammalia; order Eulipotyphla; family Soricidae; genus Suncus; species Suncus etruscus. The sequence goes on along the minus strand of NC_064853.1, from coordinate 87,462,333 downwards.
TCTGCCCTTTCCCATGCCCCTACAAAGCTCATTTTTACTCCTTAATTCTATCACCCCCCCAAACATCACTAACCCACATTACTCTTTTCAACTTCATTACTGCACAATCCTAATCACAGACCAAAGCCGTGCATTGTGTGTAACAACCCAAACTGTTTCAAAAGACATAAAATGGACACGTATTTCTTTAGAATATTTTGTGTTTTTTCTATGACAGCTATAAGTCTTATTAAATATTCTCTTATACAGTGATGATTCTAACCACTTTTTATCTTCTCTTTATGAGCTGTTCAATAAGGAATTTTGGTGAAAGAATCCCCCAGTTTAATGCTTATGATTGAACCATGTCATGGGGATTGTTGGACTTGTTCTTATGGCCCCCATATGTGCCAATAACGCCATGTGGCATTGCTCCTTTTTTGCACAGACACATTAAAACGGGAAAATACTATACATACAAATAAGATCCTATCTAATAGAGATTGGAACACACAAATCTTGTAGTGCAAAGGGATCTTACACCCTGAACATTGACATAATGCCTGGCACAAGCCTCAGAAGAAAGGGCATTTTCCATTCATCCCTGAACCAGGGAAGCCATCCACGAAACATCCAGGTTTGTCTATAACATCACCTGGAAGCAATCCTCTACCATGGAAGACCCTACCACTGCTCAGACATCGACCTGCTCAAAAGAGACTTCCCTTAACACTGAGAAGACTTAACAACAACAACGACCTGCTTACAGGACAGGGCTTTCTGCATTGCCCTTTAATTGTGAGGTGAAACAAGAGGATGCTCCACATCCTGACTTCATTGTAGGATATGCAGATTCCAGGATCTTTAATACAGAAACATGATACTAACAACAGAGACTGTGTGAAAAATAAAAGCATGTTGGCACTACAGACAATGTCTTGGATTGGACGATCTAGCTTGCCTGGAGCCTAGAGTTGGTCTTATGCCAGGAAACTTCAGGGGTAGGGTCTCTTTGTATTTAGGCCAAGGTTATTCCTTTCCATGCCCCTTATATTTTGGTGGGCCTATGCAAACAACAATTGCCACTCTAACACCGTTTTACTGTGCTCCTTTGACTCTAATCCTTAAAAAAAAACCACTTAAAATTTGAGGTTAACTTAAGTTAATATGCATGTACATGGAAATGTAAAAAATACTATGCCTCTAATGTTTAAGGAGTTACATAAGTTTTATGGCTTTAGATTGCCTTGTGTGCTGTTAAGAAATATTATAATGTGTTACAATCTGGGGACTTGAGGGACAAAGTAATTGTACATGAATTCTGTTTTATTTATCTTAATGTTCTTTGGCTGAAAGTTCAAAGTTAAGATATCAGCAAGGGGACTTCTTCTGAGAATTATGTTATGGGTGATTGTCCTTCCACTATAACTTTACCTTGTCCTCTTTCTTTTTTTTTTTTTTTTTTTTTTTTTTGGTTTTTGGGCCACACCCGGTAACACTCAGGGGTTACTCCTGGCTATGCGCTCAGAAGTCGCTCCTGGCTTGGGGGACCATATGGGACGCCGGGGGATCGAACCGCGGTCCGTCTCCTAGGCTAGCGCAGGTAAGGCAGGCACCTTACCTCCAGCGCCACCGCCCGGCCCCACCTTGTCCTCTTTCTTTGCATCTTTGTTCTCATAATTAAAAATAAAAAAATTTAAAAAAAGTGTCTTGGAAACATTTTTGACTAAGAAACATTAAACATACAAATTATATGTTTTAGAACCCTAGATAGAATACTGAAATAGAAAAAAAGAACATTAGGTTAATATTCAAAATTATATAGGTAGACAATGAACTCCAGAATTGATACATTGATTTTAACAAGAACAATATACTAAAGATATTAATGTTAGAAAGTTGTATAAAGTAAATAGATTCTTGCTACAAATTGTTTATAAATATAATGATATACATAATTAAGTATAAACAATGGTTCAACATTTGAATTTTTAACATTTTCCAGATTAGCAATATGTACGTAATATAGAACATTCTTGTAAAACTGGGAGCTGCAGTGAGTGGCGTAAAATGAGAGTAAACTGTGAATACTGCTCACCCTTAATGTACATAAAATTTATGCTTATGTCTCCTGCTTCTGTGTTATTCCAACTATACATCATCCAGCATAACAAGTCTATTTTTTAAACAAAAATTCAAGAACTTTTCTGGTATATTTAACATTTAATTATAAAATAGCCTTGATTATAAAATAGTTAAATGATTTTGTTTGATCATAGGCTGGCAGATACACCAGTCTTGTTCTAACAATATTTAGGTTAAAGTATGTTAAGCTATATTGTTTGGTAGGTGAGGCATATTAAATTCATTTTTATTACATTTTCCATGTATATGGATGTACTGGGAATAACCCTATAAAGGGAAGATATGTACTGTCGACTCCATTTTGTTTTAAGTCTAAATGTGTTCTACAAGAAGAAATTCTATATTTATAAGTACTATTTTGGTTCCATGCAGTCTTTGCAAGTCACAAAATTATATTTGCATTTATCATCTCATTTTAACAAAAATTTTCTGAAATAATTTAATTTTTGTAGCATAATTCTATACTAGAATTCATCAATTTCTCCCTCTACTGCTTCAACTTATGAAGTAGTCTAAATGTAGAAAGCACTGCAAAACACCCCTTAGGAATAAATAAATCTCTGTTAACTCTGGAATGTCACATTTGTTCTATCTACATTTCTTCCCTCATTTCCTCCTTCAAAGCCTTTTAGGTCTCTTTTCCATCCCCAAGCTGTCAGCAAGATGTCCCTTTGGCAAATTCACCTCTGGCATCTATCTCTAGCACTTAACAGTGTTGACACTCTCCTGTAGTCCCTATTTAATTGTATCTATCAGTGCTTCAAGGACAGGGATAATTTTTGGGATGATGTTCATTGTATCCCACAGATTTTCATAAGCATATCACATAGAACACATATATGTATTTGAGGAAAATATCACAAGTCCTTAATCTAACTGTGAAATATTATTATTAGAGAATTTATCTAAATAGCCACATAGGAGTACATAGCACATAGAAATGTTATATTGTTTGGTCCTATTAATGTTCTCCGAGGTTGTTGCAACTATTGAATTAATGGATCAGGAGAAAATGATTTTGGGAGAAAATGCAATTTAAGATTTCTGAAAGACTGGTCAAAATATTTTGGACATGATCAATACAGAACCTTGTTTTATGTATATTTGTTTCATTGTGCCTCATTTATTATGTTTTTTTTATTCATTAATATTCAACTCACAGGTCCTGGCACTGAAACTCTTGTCTGAACCAAATTTAATAATATTTTCTACATAATACACATCACAACAAATTTTTTTTTTGGCGTTTAAAAACACCAGACCAGATGGGAATGGAGGGGCATAAAAGGGTCATTTTTAAGCAATCACCAATAAACAGTAAAACCCTCAAGGAGGTGAAAAATTGCATGTCAGTAAATAACAGTGTTAGATCTAAAATAAATAGACAGTATGTCATCTTTTTCTCCCTCATCTGGGAACACATGTATCAAGGGACTCAGATTATTAACACTCTATGCACAGCAGTGAATGACCTCCAAAATCTTGCAAGTAATGAAATTTTGGTGAGTAGCTAAATTTGTAAATACAGAATCTGTGAATCATGAAGATTGATTATATTTCACATCTCTTACAGTCTGACTATAAGGCAATAATTTTCCATTTTCTGTTTAATGGACCTTCAAAAAACAACTGGAATGAGGGTGGTGGAAAGTGTTAGGACAAGGAACCAGAGTTCTAGTGTTCTGCTCTTTCTCAACATATTTCCTGATTAGGTCATGCAGGTCTCAATAATATATTGCATTATTTCCTCTTTTTAAAATAATTTGAACTACTCTAGGATACAGAGTTAAAAATTATAGGTAGTTGAGTTTCAGTCATACAGTGTTGTAACACCCTGATATCACTTCATCAGTGTTCATTTTCTATGGTCTATTTTCCCTTTCCTCCTGTTTCTGCCTTCATTTCAGCCTACCACTATGTCAGGCACATTGGAAATAAACACACACAGTGAAGCAGTATTCCTTCCATTCATTCTCTCCCTCACTGGTGAGATTCTTATATACAACAGGATCTCAGAGTTCATTTCTTCTATTCCCTACATAGTCCCAATATTAGTCATTAACTTTGGGTCTTTGTTAATCCCTAACAAAATATTTTAACAACTTTTTAAAATATCAATACTAACATATTTGATCTCTCCCCAAATCTATAGCAATGCTCCCCAATAATTTATTATCCTGTTTTTACATAGATCACTTTATAGATTTAATGACATTTACTGAGAGTTGATCACATAAAAAAATTGCCAGGAATCGTATAATTTACTGTTTTCAAAAATCCTACTGGAAAAATCTGTGTTCATCTTGTGTTTAGATACTATGCTAAATTTCTGGCTTTAATGTTTGTCTTAGTTTGTTTATGAGCCAGAGCAATAATACAGTGAGTAGGGAATTTGCCTTACAGTTGGCTAATCTGTGTTAGATCATGATATCCCATATAGGTCCCCTAAGCCCTGACAGGAATGATCCATCCTGAGCCAAGAAAGTGGACTGAGTACTGCCAGGTGTGGTCCAAAAAAAAACAAAACAAAAATTAATTGGGTTAAGTCACATTTCTTAACAATGTAATCATCTAGAAAATGTTTACAAGGTTCACAATGTAAGCTAATTTTATACAAATATTGTTTATGGCTGTCTTCTCTTTACTTTCTGTATTCTTCCCTTAGGCTAAACACTTGAAAAATTCATACTCTAGCTCAAATTTCCTTTCCGAGATCTAAAACTTGTGCACCCAACTGTCTTCTTGGCATCTCCATTTATACTATTAAAAGTATCTCAAATTTTACATATCTGAGACTAAAATTGTACTCTCTACCCCTCACCCATCCACATCATAGATACACCCAGAGTCCTCACTACTTGTGGATTATATACATAGTCCCTTTTATTCACCAAGAGCTATTGCTTACTCTTCTGAAATATATTTTCAATTTACATAGTTTTCTCTACCTTTATGAAAAATCCTAATCAAGCCACTATCAGCCACTAGGATATTATTTATCTCTTTTATATTAATTTATTTTTTGGGTCTTACCCTGTGATATTTAGGGCTTACTCCTACCTCTGTGCTCAGAGGTCACTTCTGACAGAGCTTAGAAGATTCACATCTTAATTGGTGTTTTTATCTATTCTCATTCCTCCTCCAAATTATTCTCTATAAAGCTTACAAATTGATTTTTTAAACAGTAAGTTATATAATAGCACACCACACCTAAAGCACAGGAAAACAAAAATAAACCGCCAATAGTGTCTCCTGTGATACAGAAATTCCTAGATTCCTTTATTTGTTCTTCAAACATTGGTGCTTCCTATACAATTCTTTTACATGAATGTGGTCATTTTTCTCTACTCATTCTTTACTGTATTGAATAGATCATCTTTTAATGTATGTGTAGATGCCCACAACTTCTGCCAACTCATCATGTCCAAACATGCCATAAAATTAAATCTTGTTCTATACATCAAAATTATTCTTCTTTGTAAGATCTGAGTGTACATATTTTTATTCAGTTTAATCTTTCATGACTCAGCTTAAGTTAAATTTATTTATTATAGTCTATATGCATAATATTTTATTTTATGAAAGTTATTTATAAATTACACACATATATCATATATTTAAATTATAAATTTAATTTAAATTATATTATTATAATTATAAATTTAATATAAATTATATTTGAATTGTATAATCACACACATATATTATATATTTAAATTATCTAAGATATCTGTGTGTTAAAAATATTTTCTGAAAATATGAATTTCCTTCTCTTTTCTCCATTCTCTCTTCTTTGTCCTTTTTCCCTGTCTTTCCTCCTCTTTATCTTTTCTTCTTTACTCCAGTGTACCTCATGGAGGTAATAATATATATTTGGAAAACTATGAGCAGAAATAAAAATAAAGTAACCAAACTAAAAATACATCTGACAAATTTTAATATAAAAATTATATTCTTGCACATATACTTTTAATTTTATTAAAGGCCTATGTAAGAATGGCCCAAATCAACAGATAAAACATTATAAAGTTTTATTTTAATATTAATTTATTGGTTTTAATTTTTTTGTGAGGAACCTCAGTAGAGTAGTTTTAAATAGTAGTTTTCAAATTCTAATAAGCAAATGAATATCTGAAGTAACTATTAAAATAAATATTCTTATTCATTACTTCTTTTTTTTTTTTTTTTTTTTTTTTTTTTGGTTTTTGGGCCACACCCGGTGACGCTCAGGGGTTACTCCTGGCTATGCGCTCAGAAGTCGCTCCTGGCTTGGGGGACCATATGGGACGCCGGGGGATCGAACCGTGGTCCGTCTCCTAGGCTAGCGCAGGTAAGGCAGGCACCTTACCTCGAGCGCCACCGCCCGGCCCCCTTATTCATTACTTCTAAAGTTGTTCTCTAGATAATTTTGTTTGTTTGTTTGTTTGTTTGTTTGTTTGTTTTTGGGCCACACCCTGCGTTGCTCAGTGGTTACTCCTGGCTGTCTGCTCAGAAATAGCTCCTGGCAGTCCCACCTTAGGGGACACCGGGATTCGAGCCAACCACCTTTGGTCCTTAATCGGCTGCTTGCAAGGCAAACGCAGCTGTGCTATCTCTCCGGGCCCTCTAGATAATTTCTTACAAATTTTCTGGTGATTCTGCTGTTGCCAACCTGTCAACTAACCCACAAGTAGCATTCCTACAGATAAGAGAGTAACCCCTGAGCAACGCCGGGTGTGGCCCAAAAACCAAAAACCAAAAAAAAAAAAAAATTTATCTAGAGAACAACTTTATAAATAAGAATGAAAGACTATGTTCCATTCCTAACTCTGCTTCTTGATAACTTTGACCAACTAACCAACTAACCTAGACCAATTAGTTTGCTATGGTTTATCTTTTTCTAAAAATAGCATCAATAATATCTGCTGTGCTTGGATTACTGTAGGCTAGATATGATCATATATTTGTCCTATTTCTGTCTTCTCTTTCCACCCCCAAATGCACCAGCAATATAATGTAGCACCATTTCTTCCTGCAAAGGCATACTAAAAAGGGGGGGGGGGAATCTCACGTACATAAACAAGCTCTTATCTACTAGGGATAGGAACTCTTTTTTACAACACAGGGGCATCTCCCCCTTGATCACATGTCATGGGGACCCAACTGAGACCCCAGGAAATTAGATACCGATTGTCCAGACTTGACGCCTGGATCCCAGACATAGAAACAGCAAAGTTCTCCACAACAGCTCCAGGAATCAAATCCCTTCCGGGGAACCCTAAATACTGCTCTGACACCAATATGTGCCAGTTCTAAAATGATACCCTGAGAACAAGGAAATGGGAGCAACTTGATCTAAGAGCAGGTTGTCCTACATCACCAGCCAACGATAAGACAAAATCAGCAGACTTGTCACCCCTTGATCTGTGCAAAAGCCAAGATCGCTATCTATAGATGTCTGGTCGTTACACCCATGACTGGACAGTATGCATCGTGGGACCAACAACAAAGCTCTAGCCGACGTTTTGGTCTACGATCTGCACAACAAACAAAATCTCTAATTCCAGAGATCTGACTGAGACAATTGCAACTGAACGGGTCTTCTGGAAACATAACGGAAAACTATATCCCTGGCTCTATCCTAGGAGCAGTGCAATGACCGTGACCACCAACTACAGAAGACGGATTAAAACGACACAGAAGGAATTTGTACTTTACTCTACTCCTTGACCTGTGTGCAGCTACCAAGAGTATAAGGTTTTTTCTTTTTTAGATGAAAACAAAGCTCCAAGAAATAATTCCTATTCAGTTAGATTGAAAAAACCTTTTATAATAGTCTCAGAAACAATAATATCTGAGAACCAATAATATCCTGAGATCTGTGTAGAGTTAATTTTCTTCTGGTTGTTTGACCATTTTTGTCAATTAAACACATGGTCAGTTCATTTTATTTTCCAAAATAAGTTAGTAGAGAAAGTTTATTGGTCTTTGGAGTAAAGTACAAATTCCTATAGTTGGCATCAGAAGCAATTCATAGATGGACTACTTCCTTCCTTGGTGCCTAAGCTCACTATGCCCACTCTACAGATCCTCGTTTTAGCGTTATCTTGTCCCATTTCTTTAATGGGACAATTATCTTTAACATTACTGAAATTCTGAGTTTGCTGTGACCTTTACTTGGAAATCCCTTGATCCTAATCCTATTTATTTGTTAAATGTCACATTAAGCATATACTCCTCCAGGAAATGGATGTAAAGCTCTTAATTTGAATTAGTTGCACCTTCTTTTAGCTTTTGTATACTTTGGTATACTTAAATAGGTTTTACTGAAATGACCAATGTATTTTCAGATTTTCCATTAAACATTTTTAATCTTTAAACATGTTTGAAACACCTTTTTAAATAATAAACCCAAATCTTAAATTTCTGTCACCTAATGGCAATGAGTTTCACATATGAGCTATATAAACATGTCTATATTAAGAATGAATACAATTCATACCATAAACAAGAATCCACCCAGAGCATTAAAATGATCATTTTCACATTTAATTAAATTCTACAAAAATCTGTTCTGGCATGTTAGGAAGAACTAAAACAAATGAAAAAGTAAAAATTCAGATTATTAGGGGCTGGAGCGGTGGCACAATGTGATAAGGTGTCTGTCTTGCCTGCATTAGTCTAGGATAGACTATGGTTCAATCCCCTGGTGTTCCATATGGTCCCATAAGCCAAGAGCAATTTCTGAGAGCATAGCCAGGAGTAACCCCTGAGCATCACTGGATGTGGCCCAACCCCCCCAAATAAAGAATTCAGATAATTATTTTGAAAATTATATATTAAAATACCTAGAGATCTATAACTTGAACATATGAGTAAGTGATGATATAAGATAGAGTTGCATCAAAGGTATTTGTTATTGGTTTTTTAATTAGTATTTTAAAGATTCTTGAGTATTTGTTTAGAGATGAGACACTGAGAGCTGTCTTTATGGAATTTAGAGGAAAACTCACTAGTGAGCTTAGCATGAGACAACACTGTATTCTAGGTTGTTGAAATTAGAACACCAGAGAAATACAGTTAATTAAGAAGTAATAAAATTCCTCTAAATTTCAGTTGAAATAAGCATATCATGACATTAATGACATGTAATTTTCTTTTAAAAAGCATAGCTAAAATATATATTGAATTATATCCCCAGCCCATAAAGATTTCTGCTTACTTTCTATTCTGACATATTTCTTTTTTCCTTTAAAAAAGTATACAGGAGGAGACAATTCTATAAAATGGTAAAACAGACTCAATCTGCAGAGCATATATTTTCTGATGTGTTTTTGTCTTTCAGATCATTGACAGAAAGTCATTGGTTCATGAAAACAATTGTTACATATTGTTACATATTGCTGCTAGAAATAAATGCTAAGCAGTTTCATTTTACCATTATATGAAACTTTGATAAAGTGAAGATAAGTACACAATACGTTCATATATCTTACTGCCACTGAGTCTTCATATATCTTATTGTCACTGAATTTTCCTACTGAATTGTACTGGCCAGTCTCTGGGCTGAGACTTTTAAAGCCTTCTCATGATAGGGGGAGGCCCAGTTCCCACATTGCCAAGAGGCCCAGTTCTCCACTCATACAGAACATACTCCATCATAAAATGACCCAGCTCCAGAGCTTCAAAACTAATCTCAAGAGATGCCAAGCTGCATCATGTCCCAATTCCATACCTTCTGCTGTGCACAGTTGTATATGCAGCCTATGATACCTCCAAATTTCACAGTGCTGACATCACAGTAGGAACACAGCAAATTAGATGGGGGAAGTTGCATAGAATCCCACTAAGCTCAATGAGCAAAAACAATAACACAGACTAGCACCAAACAACTCAGTAAATCCTCAAAATGAAACAAAACCTTAGTAACAACACTGTAAGATATATGTTATAAAACAAATTATTTTGTGCTTGCTAAGGGGGCAGACTTAGGAGTGGGTTGTGGAAATCTGGGGATATTCAATTGAGAGACAATCACAATGTTTGTGGAATTGGTGCTAAAACATTGGTGCTGAAACAATTGTATTATAGAAACTAAAAATCACAGTATTTAATAACGTTTTAAAAATAATAAAAATTAAATACTTGGCTTCTAGGAAACAATTTCTAGGTAGCATTTTTAAAGGGCAAGACATTGTATCTAGGACTTTGTTTAGTTTCCTCATCTTTATTTTCTATTTCTCTCTGAGGTAAACATAGTTATCTATCTCACAAACTAGGTCAGCAGATTAAAATAAGAAGCAATACATGATTCTAAGCAATACAAGAATATCAGTTACTGAGGAAGTATAATTGAAGTAAGATTTTTTTACCTCCCAATTTATATCTTTGAAGGTCCATATTTTCAAACATCTCTGTAATAGAATTTCTGTAAGACACAATCACCAGTGTCTATTTAAGCAGGACTAAATTTGTTTATCAAATTCTGAAACGAAAAACATGATGTTCTTGTGCAGGATTGTAGAAAATCACAGTTCCTGTTTTAGCTTGAATCTCAGCTTTTTCCACCCACATGGAGTTTAGAGTTTTATGCCACTAAGTTCAAACACTAATCACCTCCATGCCTTTTAATGTCTTGTTTTTTTTGCACCACAAAAAAATGTTTACCTAGGCTGAAACACTTTTTCTCCTGAAGCCCAGGATTCATATTTGTTTCCACAGTCTCTGCATGTTAAAAGACATTTTACAATTGTTGAATGAATATGTACAAGGCTGAATCAAATAAAAATCCTTGAAAATTGGAGCAGGAAATTTTGAGGCTTAAATTTTAAGATTTTCCTTTATGACTTATTTCTTGAAGCATAGAATTAAATGAATGGAAAGGAAGGTAAAATTCCATGTGATTTAATGCCCACAGTGATGAATACTTTGAGTACCCTTGGTTGCTGTGACTTCTTTGCAGCTTTAAACTTTAATCAACTTTCATTTTTATCCATATATTCAGGCTAATCTTTCCATTGAAGGAATTAAGGGAGTGTATATTATGTTATCTCTAAACCACATGAAAGTATTGTCACTCTGGACTATGAAGTGCCTGACAGCTAAGCAGGAATAAGTGGCTCATAGAAAGCTTTATTGGAAGATATATATATATATATATATATATATATATATATATATATATATATATATATATATTTATTGGAAAGATATATATTTTATTCTACAAACATTTATCCAGGTAAATTTTGATTGAAAAATTAAACTCAGAAGCAAAATATCCTTAATTGGAAAAGAGGTACCAATAAACACTTAAGATAAATTAGTTTTGAAGATTTTAGATTGCCTAAAGAGGAAATGACTGCTTGAGAAAATAAAAAGTAATATACCAAGACTATATTCACATTACATAACTTTGCTTAGAGATTTCAGCCTGCTTGCTATTGATTTATTTTTAATGGAAAATTGGACACAAAGATTTATGATTTTCTAGCAGTTGTTAACCAAGGATGATCATATCTGTCAACTCATTCCTCTTAAAGGGGAAAGCTATTCTTCAATTATCTTTAGCCAGAGTATTGGAGATAGCTTAGCACTATAGTAGACTTGAAAGTGGGAGATAGTAATTTTAAAATCATTTGTATACTGTAAACATAAAATTTCCTTTCCTTCAATTGAATTAGAGCATTTAACAGAAAGTCAAGACTAAATCTTTAAGTCAAAATTATACACCTGTTTTAATAACTACCAATGGTTTTCTTCTACTGCATATCATGCCATGTCTTATAGACAATGAAAACCCAATGCTTCCGTGCAAATAAATTTATAAATTAGTTTTAGAAAATTATGCACTAGTTGAGTTCAGATCTATAGAACAGCATGTAGGGCAGTTGCTCCCAGCTGACTGACTCAGGTTCAATTCCCAGCATCCCATATGATTCCACATATGCTAGGTCTAATCCCTAAGTGCAGAGCCATGAGTAACCCCTGTGTACTCTTGGATGTGGCTGAAAAAACAAATAAATAAATGAATGAGTATATATAAAGTATATATATATATATATATATATATATATATATATATATAAAGTGATCAAAATTGGTAAAATTGCTAGTCTCAGGTCACCTGTTTCCAAGTGTCAAATTTTGGAACTGAATACATTTTTTATTTTATATACAGACATAAAATAACTGATAATCCATAATTCTAGTGATTTATCTTAATTCACGTGACTAGTTCTGAATGCAGAATTTGTACTTAAGCCAACTTGTATGGTATACTGCCACTTTGACTTAGGAAGGAAAGTATTAGTATTAAGATCTCGAGGGTACTTTCTGAAAGAATGTATACTTACCTGATCTGGAGACTGATAAAAAATTTCTTTGAGATACAAGGATTCAAAGCAATATCAAGAATTTTTATATCAAGATTAGACATAAGGAATCCCACCCTTATAATTTCTTTTCTTAGAAGCAATGACATTGTAAGAAGACGAAATATTTCCAGAAATCAATAGTTCAATGTAAAATGAGAAATTAGACTGAAAAGTCCCAATGTATCCCTCTTACCTTAAATGTCTAAAATTTAAAAGCTCAGAGACTTCATTAGTTTACTAGACTTATCATTTATTTCAGTCTATAAAGAGTCTAGAGAAGAACTAAACCAATTAGAACACAATCTCCTAAAATCATTTTTAATAAACACCTTTGTTTTATGGGAGTCTTTTGTCCAGAGCACATGAATTGGGCTTTGCATCCTTACCTAAAACTATTCCTATTTTCTAGGCAATTCCATTGACTTTTCTTGCTTAGAACATAATGTGCTGATGAGGTGCATTGCACATGGTATTATGAAACTAACTTAGACTGCAATTGCTTTTAATTTCCCCCTTCTATTCAACAGAAGCAGAAGTTTGGAAGACATAACTTCAGCCCTCATGTATGCCAAGGTTCTGTGAAATCCCAACACTTATATGGTGACATATTTTGCTTAAAGCCTGGCTCACTTATGTTAAAAGACCATAAAAAACTGTCAAATGATACACATTTTTTATAGTTTCACTCAAAAAGGCACAGAGGGATTAAAAAAGACAGATGAATATTGTAGTTTGTTACCTAGCAGAATATTTAATAAACTTGACTCTCTTTCCAAGCTGAACTGTAAAAATTAGAATCTCTCCCCTGACAGAAATTCATCAAACTAGTTTGCTTTCTCTGGCTTGCCATGAACCTAGGATTATTGTCAATTATAAATAAAAAGTGCATGAGGCTGAGAGTGATCTATTAACCTGCTTTCTAAAATCTTGCTCTGAGAAAGAAAATCTGTTTACTTTCAGTGAGCCCCCACCCCCAAAGTTACAACTTTCCAAAGCCCATCTTCATGCTAAAAGAGAAGAATCAATACATATTCTTGATCAACATATTTTTAATGTGAGGATATGTTTGTAACAAAATAAATGTAATATTTAATTGAGATTGGAGCGGAATAAATGATATAAATAGGAATATTCTGGATCAATAGTCTCTTAAATGAGCTTATTCCATTTACTGTACATGATGTCCCAGTAGTATAATATTTGTAGCACTGGACATAGAGTTGGGGATTGATGTGATTATTCTCTTTAAATTCTAAACTTCAGCTTGAAGATGGCTAGTATGCTGTCACTGAGGCAGATTCTTAAGACTGTGCTAAAGGGTACATATGTGATTTTTGATGTAGTTGTCATTTAATATACATATTCTCCTGAACTGCTTTAGATATAACCTCCTTATGTCAATCTTTTGTAACTTCTGCTTTTGAAAAAATTCTATCACAGATGATCTTTTATGCCATAATAAATATCCATGGGCCTGTTCATTATTGTGGAAGTTTCACCATGTTTATAAATGACTGTCTTTTAAATCTTAATGTACACAAAGGAGAAAGTTATATTCCACATGAATTTTTGCTTATGTTTGTATGTGTGCACAGTATGGGGATACACATCAAAGCATTCAGAAAATCAAGCATTTTTACAATTGTTTGATACTCTGTAAAGAATAAACTGGGACATTTCTCATGTAATACTTATCCAATATGAGGATAAATAAAATCACTCTGAATTTTCTTGAAGTTCCTCAAGAACTTATTTATTTTTTAATATATGAAGGGTATTTATTTAATAAAACTTACAAATACTGTATGGTTTGTAAATACAGAGAATAATCTTTGGGCTTTTGTAAAAGATGCTCTTCTTTGCACATTTTTTTTTCACAGCCAGCATATTACCAAAGATCTGCGTTCATCTTTCAGTGGTCACAACACAAGCCATGTCTTTTAAGAGCCCCAACCAGATTCCCGAATATGCCATGTCCCTACTGTCTCACTCCAATTATCACTTTCTCCCTGACAACTGAAAGAACAGCCTCTAGTAAAGACAGTTCATTCAAAAGTAGGAAGATTGTTTTGTTGGTCTGCCCTTACAGCAAACACACAGTGCTCTATATTGTCCACCAAGATTACAGAACCATTTTCTGCTCATTTAATCTGATCACTAATGACATAATTTCCTTCATATTGTAAAAGACCAGGTCACTTTTTTTTGGTTTTTGGTTTCTGGGTCACATCTGATGGTGCTCAGGAGTTACACTCCTGGCTCTGCATTCAGAATTCGGTCCTGGCAGGCTGAGGGATGTGTGTGTGTGTGTGTGTGTGTGTGTGTGTGTGTGTGCGTGTGCGTGTGCGTGTGTGTGTGTGTGCGTGTGCGTGTGCGTGTGTGTGTGTTTGTGTGTGTGTGTGTGTGTGTGCTGGGAATCAAACTCTGGTTGTCCTGTGGTGGTTAGATGCAAATGCCTTACCACTGTGCTATCGTTTTGATCTCTCATGGTCACTTCTTAACTTAACCTAATTTTGACTCAAAACCAAAATTTAAGACACACCTGATTTCTCTATTTTCTTAAATATGTTTTTTATTGGGCCCGGAGAGATAGCACAGTGGCATTTGCCTTGCAAGCAGCTGATCCAGGACCAAAGGTGGTTGGTTCGAATCCCAGTGTCCCATATGGTCCCCCGTGCCTGCCAGGAGCTATTTCTGAGCAGACAGCCAGGAGTAACCCCTGAGCATCGCCAGGTGTGGCCCAAAAACAAAAACAAAAACCATATATATATATATATATATATATATATATATATATATATATATATATATATATATACATATAATGTTTTTTATTTGACTTTGAAGATTTCCCCTACACTTAGGGGTATTAAGATAACTTTCCTCTTTTATAATTGATCATTTTTTGCCTCCTAAATTGTTTCCTCTTCTTCCTTACAATAGTTTTTATCACTCAAATCTCAGTCCTCTCATACCTCTGCCCCTCACCCCTAAGATATTAACATATAAAAGAGAAATATAAAGCACTTTAGAATTTCTGTTTCTTATACAGGTCTCTTTTTTGAGCTCTGTACCCAAATATATTGGACAGTGCCACCTATATAGAATTGGAAAGCTTGATTGTAACAAGTTTAAAACTGACATATCATTCCCAGATATCAGAACACTCCTTAACCATTTTAGTTAAAACTCACTATCACGATGATCTATCAGGAAACCTTATGGATCTCACAAAAATAAGCAGAATGCAGGCATTTTCATCCCTTTTCCTGTTCTCATTTTGGCCCTGAAAACATTATTTTAGCTTATAGAAAATTTAAGTCCATTTTAGTCTGCTTGCTCAATACTAACTGTTCAAGCTAAATATTAATTTGAGTAGACAAGCAAGACGCTGACAAAGATACACTATTTGATGTCATCTAACACCTACCATTTGAATTCTCATGTCTCTTGCCTCTTTACCCACTATTTGTTTCCTTAACAGATAACTCCACTCGTGATCCAGTCACTGTAGCCTCCTATCTTTTTATATTAGATACACTTCTGTCTTAGGAGCCTTCTTGTAACTCTTGCTTTGTTTGATGTACCCTCTTTCATGTTCTTCTCATTGTCTTCCCTCAATCTTCACTTACTTGTCATGTTATATCTTCCTACATTTGTTGAGGCTACACCCAGAGGTGCTCCACTGATTTAGTGATTATTTCTTGGTAGTATTTGAGGGACCTTGAATGGTGCTAAGAAGTATTGAACCCAAGATAGCCCCACATGCATGGTCCTACTATCTCTCTTGTCCTTACCTGTCTTATTTAGACTGTCCTACAACAATGTTTTGCTCTACAACATACAGCTATAATTTAATAGATAACATAATTGTTTATTAATTATATTTTAATTGTCTTAATTTGTGTATTAATTATATTTAAAAACATTCCTGGTTTCTGCACTCAGAAATCACCCCTGGAAGGTTGGGGAACCATATGGGTTGCCGGAAATTGAACCAGGTCCTTCCCCAGGTGACTGCATGCAAGGCAAATGCCCTACTACTGTGCTATTTCTTGGGCTCCTTAATTATATTTTTTTGGCCTTAATACAGAGGTCTTTATATTTGACCTCTTTTGCTGCTTATTGCTAGTGCAAGTAACTAACAAGAACAGATGAACTAGAAATGATGGTGACATTTAAAATAACTCATATGTATGTATATAATAAAGAAATTTGCATGAAGTACTTTTCCTGGAATTAAGTCTGCAATAAAAACGATTTTTATTACTTATGAACTGTATTTCTATTTGAATATTATTTCCTGAGAATTCTGAGACTATGGGTCTTATTTTATAGAAAATATCAATATATTTCAAAGAAATAAAATTTTGAAATACCTGGTAGTGCATAGCTGTTATTATTTGTTTACAAAAGATTCCTTATTAGAAAAGGTACAAAATAGTAGAAGCTTGTCAAATAGTAGAAGCTATGTTAAAGTCTTCTCACCTATATTCTCTCCATCTTCTATTTTCTCTGCTCACAATATGCTCATGGCATCTCATTGTACTGGGAATTTGATGAGATTCTTTATGTTTTATTACCAAAATTATAATATAAAATAGTGTTATAAATTACTAAAGAAGGCACAAAACAACAATAATTCTAATTTCTTTCTTATTCTTTAGAATTCTAATTTACTTTTAAAGGGGAATTAAGTCTGGACAATTAAAATGAAACAGAAACTATGAAGTGAAAATGGTTTTTCCCTACCAGGAAAATTACACTCTGCTTATATAACCAAATAATCTTTTCATTAGTGTCTTTCTCACTCTCCTCCTGCTCTTTTCTAAAAACCAGTGTTTAAGAAAGTAACAAGAAACTTTGGAGAATTATTGGTTATATATTTTGTATTTCACTCAATATTTTTCTTTTATAAGTATATTTGCACTGCTCTGCCTGGTTGAATCATCTTGATGAAGAAAATAAATGGCCAGCAACCATTTTGAGCAAGATAGAAATGCTGCTGTTGGCAGTAGGGAGTTGTCTAATGACATGGAAAATGGTCATGTCTTCTTAGAGATGCTTCATAGCTTTTTTGAATCCATCACCCTTTAGCTAGTGAACTCGTCTTTCTCTTAACTGCCTGTCATTCTGGAACAACTAAAACATCAATTGAGATTTAAAATTTAGAAGCTGTTCATATTCAGAGGAGCACAAAAGCAGTTACCACCTGTCTAGTAATGCAAAGGGAACTTAACCCAAAGTTAATAGATGCAAATACATCATATTTCAAGTCCTGGTTGATTGAGAATTTTTTCACATGAATATTATCACTATGGTAACCAAAATATAGGGAAATTATCCCATGCTCTGATTAATTCAAAGATTTAAGAACAAAACCAAATGCTATTATTTATGCAGCAGCAATGAATAATAACAACACTTCATTGCATTAAGAATTTTTTTATGTGAGCTAGAAAGATAGTACAAAAGATTATATGCACTGTTGACACTGGTTTGACCCTTTGATTTCTCCTCCAAACCTTTATGAACTCTAAGAATAAGTGCAGGGATTCTTATATTTGAATACTAAATATTCTATAGGTGAATAAACTTAAATAAATTCACATTTGAATCATTAAGTTAATGTGTATGTGTTTGTATTTGTGAATGTATGTATACATGTATGTCATATCTTTAGGGGAAATGACATGTATGTCATGTCTTTAGATTCCAATTTCATGATACATTCAATCAGATGTTGCAACAGAAGTCTGCAGTTAGTACTTCATAAAGTACTTCTATACAGTCAAGGCTGCATTTTGATCATCAAAACTTTGTGTTAATAGGGGGCCGGGCGGTGGCGCAAGAGGTAATGTGCCTGCCTTGCCTGCACTGGCCTTGGACGGACCGCGGTTCGATCCCCCGGCGTCCCATATGGTCCCCCAAGCCAGGAGCAACTTCTGAGCGCATAGCCAGGAGTAACCCCTGAGCGTTACCGGGTGTGGCCCAAAAACCAAAAAAAAAACAAAAAAACTTTGTGTTAAAAGGCCACTACAGTACTTAGTTAATTAATCTGACCTGTCTTTATAGGTTAATAACATGAAAAAGTGACATCCTTTTAGCATCATAATTAATGTTTTAAGAGGAATAATGAAGAAACATATGGTGGCCACATATTATCTAATTTCACTTCTTAATAGAATAATAACATAGAAGGATGTGTGGATAGATATGAATAGATTGATGAATGGATACATGGATGGATGGGTAAGTGTATGGGTGGATAGAATTTCAATTCACCTTTAGAATAAGCAAAGATCAAATTGGAAGCCATTCAAGTGAGATATCACATCAAAATATTAGAGCAAGTAAGAAGTCAGATTGCTAGACATACAGAAAAAGTTTAGGTGAATGGTAAGTTTTTGCTATTCATAGTTCTATCATCAATTTTTCTATCATCTGGTCATGTTGTACCATAACTTAAGAGAAATGCAGGGAAGTGGAGGGAAAGGGAAACAACAGGAGGAAGAAAAGGGAAAGAAAGAAATAGGAAGAGAAAAAGAGGAAGGGGAAAGAAGAAAAGTGAAGGGAAGAGAAGGACAGGGAAGGGAAGAGGAAGGAAGAAAAGGAAAGGGGAGGAGAAAGGTAGAGAAGGGAAGGGATTGGAGGGAAGTGAGGGGAAGAAAGGAAAAGAATGGAGGGAATGAAAAGGAAAGAAAAGGGAAAGGAAGGGGAGGGCATGAGGCAATGGAAGAGAGAGAAATCTCATTTTCCAGGTAGTATCTGCTCTTGTTCCAGATAAGGCAAATAAAGCAGATGGAACAAAACATTGGATACATATTTGTTATATTCAGTGGGTACATACACTGTTATGTACCAAACAATATCTTACTTTGTACTCTTGTTAGATATATAGAAGACTAAAAAGTACACAGATAATTCTAATTGAAAATTAAGAGAACATTTTGGGCCTAACATTCTCTTTCCCTCACTGTGACTCGGAGAAAGTCATTTACATTTTCCTTTTCCTGAAAAAAGATTCTCATTGTCCTATGAAAATATTTTAGCTCTATAATCTAATTAATCATAACCACAAATCCATTTTTATCTATATTCCAAAAGAAAGTGGTCTTGGTTCCTAAATCTTTCTATTTTCTGTATAGTTTCTTACTGTCAATACATTCTGCATACAGCCAATTACAATTTAGATTCTCTTATTTCATCAGTCATATTATAATTTGAATTTGGTAGCTCAAAGAGAAATTTAATTTAAATTCAATAAGACATTTATTATATAATGATCTAACAAAATATCATCTAATTATTTAAAGCATAATGAAGTTTGTCATCAGAGTAATTATTATAGTGTATTGATTAAAGTAGACAATATGTTCAAGAGAACTAGATTCTTAAGGTGTAAATATGGCAACTAGATGTACCTCCTCAGACTTTACTTAAAACTTAGTCATTTAACTATTAATTGATTCAAAATTATATTTTATATCATTTAAAATTATATATCATATATAAATCATATATAATTTTTACTAAAATCTGGTAGTGTTTATATTTTCTTTAAGGAGATGGAAGATGACATTGGATAGAGATTTTTGTTTCCAAATCATGTCAGAATACAACTGATTCAAAACACAGCAATTTGAAGTAATATGATTATTATCATGATTATAAATAATATTAAATCTAGGCTAAATAAAATTTTTAACATAAAACAATTACTTTGCCCTTTAAACTATAATACTGTATGTGTTTGTCATTCAATTTATTATTTGCTAAGTGCTCTAAAAATATTTGTTGAATTATTTATTGAATTTGATGACTAATATATCTTTGTGCTCATTAACACATTGTTATTATCTATAAAGTGACATTTTATAATGCTAATGAGTTCTATATCTGATGTGTTACACTTTCAATTCTTAAATCTTTATTTTTGCAAAAGAAGACAAGGAAATTTTTATTTTTTCTACCTTCTTTTCTCCTTTTTTATTAATATCTTTATTTAAACACCTTGATTGCATATATAATTGTAGTTGGGTTTCAGTCATGTAAAGAACACCCCCTTCACAAATGCAACATTCTTCTCATCACCAATGTCCCAAATCTTCCTCTTCCCCAGCCCACCTCGCCTGTATTCTAGACAGGATTCCTCATTCATTCACATTGTTATGATAGTTGTCAATGTAGCTATTTCTCTAACTGCACTCACCACTATTTGTGGTGAGCTTCATGTAGTGAGCTGGACCTTGCAGCCCTCCTCTCATTGACTCTGAGAATTATTACAAAAATGTCTTTTATTTTTCTTAAAGCCCATAGATGAGTGATACTATTCTGTGTATATCTCTCTCCCTCTGACTTATTTCATTTAGCATAATAGATTCCATGTACATCCATGTATAGGGAAATTTCATGACTTCATCTCTTCTGATGGCTGCATAATATTCCATTGTGTATATGTACTACAGTTTCTTTAGCCATTCATCTGTTGAAGGGCATCTTGGTTGTTTCCAGAGTCTGGCTATTATAAATAGTGCTGCAGTGAATATAGGTGTGAGGAAGGGATTTTTGTATTGTATTTTTGTGTTCCTAGGGTAAATCCCTAGGAGTGGTATAGCTGGATCATATGGGAGCTCAATTTCCAGGTTTTCAAGGAATCTCCATATCTCTTTCCATAAAGGTTGGACTAGACTGCATTCCCACTAGCAGCGAATAAGATTTCCTTTCTCAGGACACTAGACTAGGCCCTGGCCTGTGATATGTACAACAACCAAGATCTCTAATTCCAGAGGTCTGACTGAAACAACTGCGAGCAGATCATAGGGAAACATAATGAAAGACTCTATCCTAGGTTTCATTTTAGGATCAGGGCAAAAACCAAGACCACCAATTACAGAAGACTGATTAAAACAACAGTGATGGATCACAACTCTGAGAACCGTAAAGAAAGGCTTCATCCTAGGCTCCATCCTTTGACCTGTGCAAACATCAAGATCTCTAGCTACAGAGGCACTATTTTATCACCCACAACATATCAGAAAGTTTCCAGACACCACAGGAGGACATAGTGGAGAGTAAAAGAGCATGTACAAAGCCTGTAGTTATTCCCATGACAGTATACTTTAAGGGAGGAGAAACCCTGTATCTCTTAGGCCAAGGGAATTCCCTTTCTAATCTCCCCAATATTTATTGTACCTATGCAAGAAAAGAAAAAGAAAGAAAAGCACAAATAAAAATTTTTTTTAAATTTTTATTATTGTTGTTTGTTGCTGTTTTTTTTCTTTCTTTAGGGCATTTTTTCTTTTATTTCAAGAGCGTGGTTATTGTATGGCTGCTGTCTATATTGCTCTGGTGCTTTTCGAGGTTTTTGTTTGATTTTTTATCTTTTATTTTATTTTATTTTGTACTGTTGTGTTTTTCTTCCTTTTCCCTATCTGCTCTTAAAATGATAGATATAGCCTCTAGAAGAACTCCTCTCATTTTTTGCTTGTTTGATTTTTGCCCCATTTTATTTTATTATTATTTTTCTTTCCTTCATACAGAACAACAACTTGAGCCAACTTGCTCCACCTCACAAATGGAGGGGAAATAATGGAGGGCAACAAGACCAAACATGAACATTAAATAGAAATTAAAAAAAGGTTCAAATTTAAGCACCAAATCCAAAGCCAACCACAGCAGAATTGATACTCAATTTACAGCATACTAGACACAGAGAGGACCACCTATAATAATAGCCTGGGGGTTAAAAGAGGGGCATATGGGTTGCATGCTGGGAACAGGGGTGGAGGGAGGACAATATTGGTGGTAGGAATGCCCCTGATTCACTATCACTATGTACCTAAACTATTACTCTGAAAGATTTGTAATCCACTTTGATTAAAATAAAAAAGAAAAAGAGTTTCTTTCTCTCCACATCTCCACCAATACTGCTTGTTCTCATTCTTTGTGATGTGAGCCAATCTCTGTGGCATGAGATGGTAGCTCATAGTTGTTTTGATTTGCATCTCCCTGATGACTAGTGATGTGGAGCATTTTTTCATATGTCTTTTGGCCATTTGTATTTCTTCTTTGACAGAGTGTCTGTTCATTTCTTCTCCCCGTTTTTTGATGGAATTAGATGTTTTTTTCTTGTAAAGTTCTGTCACTGCCTTGTATATTTTGTACATTATATATATTATATATATTGTATATTATCCCCTTATCTGATGGGTATTGGGTGAATAGTTTCTCCCACTCGGAGGGTGGCTCTTGTATCCTGGGCACTATTTCCTTTGAGGTGAAGAAGCTTCTCAGCTTAATATATTCCCATCTGTTTATCTCTGCTTCCACTTGTTTGGAGAGTGCTGTTTCCTCCTTAAAGATCCTTTAGTTTCACAAATTGAGGGGGAAATAATGGAGGGTACCAAGACCAGTCATATGAACATTGAGTAGAAATAAAAAATGATCAGACTTAAACACCAAATCCAAAACCAACTACAATAGAATCGATACCCAACCTACAACACTAGACACAGAAGGGACCACTTATACTAGCAGCCCGAGGGTCAAAGAAAGGGCAATATGGGATGCATGCTGGGAACAGGGGTGGAGGGTGGACAACATTAGTGGTGAGAATGCCCCTGATTTAATATCACTATGTACCTAAAATACTACTGTGAAAGATTTATAATCCACTTTGGTCAAAATAAAAATTATTAGTAAAAAAAGCAATTGTACCAAAGAGAAAATAAAGCAATAAATAAAAAATTCCTAGAAACTAAATAAAAGATGACTTTAGTCTCAATGTCATAGAGTGTTTTACCTACTTGTTGTTCTATATACCTTATGGTTTCAGGTTTGATATCAAGGTCTTTAATCCATTTGGATTTTTCCTTCATGCGTGGTGTTATCTGGGGGTCTGAGTTCATATTTTTGCAAGTGGCCAACCAGTTGTGCCAACACCACTTGTTGAAGAGGCTTTCCCTGCTCCATTTAGGATTTATTGTTCCTTTATCAAAAATTAAATGATTGTATGTCTGGGGAACATTCTCTGAGTACTCAAGCCTATTCCACTGATCTGAGGATCTGTCTTCTTTTCTCCTTTAACATACCAATGCACTATTTTTATACTGAATTCCAATTTCCACTTTTTAATTCCACACCCACTGAAAATTCCTCGGTTCAATCATTGTGTCCCTTAACAACTCTACTGAATTTCTTTGTTCATTATCAATTCAAGGGTGAGAGGCAGAATTATTATTATTATTTTTTACCAAAGGTTCCCTTTCCTTGAAAAGCAACGGTTATTTACATTCGGAGTATAAGAATCAGAGTGCTATTTCCTACCACTGTTCTGAGATGTGATAGAAGGTGAGTAAGAAAAGAGATCTTTTGACTTTGGGTTTTAGTCACTAATAAAAAAAATAGTTCAGTTAGAATATTTAATCCAACACTTACCTGACAAGTATTATGATTCAGCTACTTCATTCTTTTTAAAACGTTTGCTTTCAAGAAAAGGCCAAAATAAAATGTTTAACTTATTACACATAAAAATGAACTTGAATTTATCTTTTATAAAGATAGGGGCTGCATCCAGTGGTGCTCAGGGCTTAGACATAGCTCTGCATTCAGATTATTCCTGAAGGCTCTGGGTCTTCCATGGGATGTCAGGGATTAAATCTGTGTTGACTACATATGTAAGGCAAGTGCTCTTTCTACCCATTGACCTTTATATCTCTGGACCCAAGAGCTAAACTTTTAAAATCTCTGTTCCTATGTTTCTCTAACAAAATCCATGTTCTTTTGGACCTTTATGGTAAAGAGACCAGAGAAAGTCAGGTAGAGAAAAATGAGGTCTGTCACAAATTAATAGCAATAGTTATTTAATAATCATTTATAGCAAAAGAACAATTTGTGATTTGATCTGCAAGAAATTGGTGCTATAGTGGACTGAGAACATAAATCTGATACAGAAATTTAGGAGTTGTATGAATAGTATAGAGATTCAAAGGATCTTTCCTGCAGATGTACTGTCGTAAATTCAAATATCTTGGGTCTTACATGCACCAATCTGTATCCTAGTAACTCTGTTGTTTGAACCAGGAGCTCTGTTTTCTTTTAACTCAAGATATTTCCATTCATACTGCAGCCAAATTTATACATGCACCACTAAATGGGTGTAAACTGAGCAAGAAACAAAACTCAAAATTCAGAGGTTATAACATAAAAAAAAAAATTCAGAGGTTATCACCTTTTGTGAGCATGTGTGTGAGCATCACTAAAGGAATGTCAATTTTAGTGAGCTAAATTTTGGCAGCTAAATTTGCAAGTACCGCAACCTAAAGTACAATGATCCATGTGTACCCTAGATAAACAAGTTTATGAGCACCACAACATGGCATGTAAGCAACCCCAATTTATGGCAACTACAATACCAGCAACAAATAAAGGGAAATAAAGGAGGAAAGGCAATTAAAAAATCTTAGATACATAACTGTGCGAACCCTCAAAATGCTCATGATTTAAAAGTTTTCACAAATAGATTTAGTAATCTATAAGAAAGAGTTACCATAAACAGTATAAGTGTCTAGTTTAATCTTAGAATGCCAAATTGGTCCTTAAAGGTATATATTAACACATGCAACATTGATGCCTAGAAATACTTTATCTCATTATATAGTTAATTTTCACGTATTTAACGTCTCTAATAACTTTTTTCAAACTCCGGTGTTTAATGTTGTCAGATAAAATTGTTATTTACTTTATTGGTGTTCATGCTTAGACCTGTATATGGGAAGGACTGAAAATAAATGCATTTTGAACATATACATTAATAGATAAGGGACTGAGGATATAAAAAGTACTAAAGTTTTGGGTTACACTTTATTTTACCTAAAACAAAGTTTATCCCTGGTTTCTTTGTATGTATTTACAACTTGGTTTCACAACTAAGCAAATATTGTCTTATATGTAAACCTAGGCGGGACAGGCTCAGGATAGCTGCCCTACCTTAGGCTGGTCTCTATACTCAATAAAAATGGTAGTTCTGGCAGGCAGCAGGCTCTCCATACTAGGTAAAAAGATGGCCAGACTTCCAGTTTTTCACCCTGAGCCTAAACTAGATTATTTCATGTGCGACCCTGATTCAGATTCATTCACCAGGCTCAGAAATACAGCATTTGGGGTGATTTTACACTAAAGTGTTGTAAATACTTTTAAGAAAAAAATATACACATAAAGAATGTATCTCCCAGGAATTACATATAACTACCCCAGGAATTACATGGAACTACCCCAGGAATTACATGGAACTGCCTTGACATACTATTATTTTACTAATTATTTAGTTGTGTTTTGGTTTGGAGACAATACTTGGTTTTCCTCAGGTCTTTTTTTTTGGGGGGGGGGGGGTTGGTTTTTGGGCCACACCCGGCAATGCTCTGGGGTTACTCCTGACTCTCAGAAATTGCTCCTGGCAGGCTCGGGGAACCATGTGGGATACCCGGATTCGAACCACCGTCCTTCTGCATGCAAGGCAAATGCCCTACTCCATGCTATCTCTCCAGCCCCAGGTCTTTTTTTATTTAATAATTTCTTTATTTAATAAATATGGTTACGGAAATATTCGTAGTTGGAATTCTTAGAATGTACACCTCCCTTCGCCAGTGCAACATTCCTTCATCAATGTCCCCTATTTCCTCTCACCCACTCACTCTGCCTGTTTCTGGGACAGGCATTTTGCTTCTCTCTCATTTATAACATTATGATTTGCACTATTGTCAATGACAGGATGCTATGAATATCAGTTTATCCCTTTTCAGCACCCAGTTTTTGTCTATAGCAATCAGTTCCAACTGTCATTGTTATGGTATTTGTTGGTGCAATTAGTACTCTAACTGCTTCCACCTCTCTTTGTGGTAAACTTTGTATCATGAGCTTGTCCACCACGCTCTCACCTCTCTTGCCTCTTTTCCCATATGCTGCTTTTTATTTCCTTTATTCCCCAGGTGAATGAGACTATTCTAAATCTATCTCTCTCCCTCTGACTAACTTCACTCAGTATAATAATCCCCATGTTCATCCATGTATAAGCACATTTTATGACTTCAATTTTTGTAATAGCTGTGTGTATTCTATTATGTAGTTGGACCACAGTTTCTTTAGCCATTCAGCTTTTGTAGAGCATCTGGGTTGTTTCCAGATAACGGCTATTGTTTATTATGCTGCAATTAATATAGGAGTGCAGAGGGCATTTTTGTATTGTGTTTTGGTGTTCTAGGAGTGATATTGCTGGATCACATGGAGCTCAATTTCCAGTTTTTTGAGATATTTCCATATATTTTTCTGAAAATCTGGACTAGATGAGATTCCCAGCAGCAGTTCATTCCTTTCCACATCCATGTCAGCACTGGTAGTTCTTGTTCTTTGTGATATGTGCCAGTCTATGTGGTGTGAGATAATACCTCATTGTTGTTTTAAATGTATTTTCCTGAATAATATTCCATTCTGATGTGACTTTTGGCTATCCATACTTCTTCATTGAAGAAATGTCTATTCATTTATTGCCATAGAATCAAGAAAAGATATCAAAGTCATCCAGATATGAAAGGAAGAAGTCAATCACTCACTATTTGCAGATGACATAATACTATCTTATAAAAATCCTAAAGATTCTACCAAAATAGCTTCTATAAACAATATATTTGCATAGCAATGTGGCAGACTACAAAATTAACATGCAAAAGTCCATGGACTTTTATATATATAATCATAGAGAAGAAATAGACATTAAAAATCTTAGAAACTCAAATACATTAAAGTCAATTTAACTAGAGACATGAAAGACCTATACAAAGAAAACTCAAAACACTGCTTCAAGAAATAAAAGAGGACACAAGAAAATGGAGACATATACCCTATTCATTGATTGGGAGGATCAATGTCATTAAATGGCAATACTCTCCGGAACATTATACAGATTTTATGCAATCTGTCTAGGATAACCATGAAATTTTTCAAAGAAGTGGATCAAGCACTCCTGAAATTCATTTAACTCAATAAATACCCACAAATAGCTAAAGCAATCCTTTGGGGGAAAGATGATGGAAAGCATCATTTTCCCCAACTTTAAATTGTACTACAAAGCAATAGACATTAACATAGCATGGTTTTGGAATAAAGAGAGATTAAAGAAAGACATTCAGGTCAACAGATTAGACTTGAGTATTCAGAGAATGGCCCCCAGACATACAATCAATTGATCTTTGATAAAGAGCCAAGAAACACAAGTTGGAGCAATGAAAGCCTCTTCAACACGTGGTGCATTAAAGAGCTTAATATCAGACCTGAAAGTATAAGGTTCATAGAAGAAAATGCAGACAAAATGCTTCTTGACGTTGAGTCTAAGGCATCTTCAAGGAGAAAACATCACTGTCCAAGCAAGTAGAAGGAGAGATAAAAAGATGGGACTACATTAAACAGATGTGTCTGCAACTAGGGTAAAAATGTCAACCCTGGATAAAATATTCACCCAATACCAAATTGATAAAGGGCTAATATCTAAGATATACAAGGTACTTACAGAAATCAACTAAAAATAATATCACCTAACTTCATTAAAAAATGGAGAAAGGGGGCCGGAGCGGTGACGCAGGGCATAAGACATCTGCCTTGCATGAGCTAGCCTAGGATGGACCACGGTTCGATCCCCCAGCGTCCCATATGGTCCCCCAAACTGGGGCTATTTCTGAGTGTATAGTCAGAAGTAACCCCTGAGAGTCACCGGGTGTGGCCCAAAAACAAAACAAACAAAAAAAATGGGGAGAGAAAATGTGCTCAGGGCTTAATCCTGGATCCATACTCCAGAATCACCCTTGAAGACTTGAAATGCTGAATATTGTATCTGGGTTGGTCTCATAAAACATGTGCCTTATCAGTTTATACTATCATTCTGCCTCAAGTTCTTACTAATTTTAATCATGTGCAAGTATTTGACATTCTTTTGATGGATTACTTCTCTTTCTCTCTTTTTGGTATGATGTAAATCAAAATGACAGAAACAATCTTAAAAAGAAAATGGAGATGTATGTTAGATAGTTGGAGTTACATGTGCCTGTGAATTAGCCTGATTTATAGTATTTGACTTCTATAGTGCAGTAGTAATAAGAATTCCAATCCTATTTTTAAGATGAACTATGTATTTGGTAAGGTATAAACAAAATTTAATATATCAAGTGGTGAGTCTTGTTTGTGATATTTTAATATATTTTATTCAGCATATAATTGTGTCGAACCCTCTACTAACTTAAGATGAACAAAAAGTAATTAGTAAATTAACTAGACTGCCTTGTCCTCAAATATCTGATTTGGTACATATAGCATATAAACTACTTATGAGACATATATCCACCCATTTTTAAAACAGGGGTTTTTTAAGGATCTCTTGGTCAGCATATTTTTATACATTGATTTTAAAATAAAAGGAGAAATGAAAATATAAGGATCATATTTAAACAAATCAAGAAAGCAGCTGCATTGCAGTATTGCCAGTGCACTTATAGAGTTTCAGTTGCATTTCTGCTGTTGTTTTTCAAAGTCAAAGGAAAAAAGTACACAAGTTAAAGACATAATTTAATATTGTATGGCCTTGTTAAGTAACCAACTCAATACCTCTTCTTGATCATATTCTGTAACTGTTGTATTAGATAAAAGTCCTACATACTCAGGTGGAGGGTTAATGTACTTGAAAATGGGTTAAAATTTAGTTAATACACATGAAAGCAGATGTAGATTATTGCATTTACTTAAATGTAAGCATTCATGCACATTCTTGTTTGATGTTAAAAATCAGTTTATGGGGGTCGGAGAGATAGCATGAAGGTAAGGCATTTGAAGAAGGACAGTGGTTTAAATCCCGACATCCCATCTGGTCTCCCGAGCCTGCCAGGAGTGATTTCTGAGCATAGAGCCAGGAGTAACCCCTGAGTGCTGCCAGGTGTGACCCAAAAACACCACAAAAAAATCAGTTTATAGGAGGACTCTTTTCTGAACATGCTTGGCTTATATAGAAATACTACATCTTTTATAGGTAAATATCCAAAAATAATGTTTCAGTAAGAATGAGAAGTAATGCACAAATTTTTGAGAAAGTACAAGGAGGTGACAAAATTTCCTATCAAAAAGAAAAAGAATTTCTCACAAAGCAGTTACGGAAGCAGAAGGCAGAGGATCAATTTATCAAATTGGATTTTTTTTTTGTTATCAACAGTCACTTTGGGGACCTATCAATTTGTTTGGTGTATTCATTTAACCAACTGCATAAAATTTTCCCTTTAGACATACAAAGGCTTGAACAAAATCAGCATTCTGGCAGTATTAGTGACATTCAGCTTGATAAGCTGTGTGGGAAGCTACTTGTCAAGGCCCCTTGATAATGAAAATGGCTCTCTTCACAATACAAAGATATTACTTATCTCCTATAGTTTGAAAGCTATAAAAATTCGTACACTTTTCATATTTACCTTCTGGGTTTCCACATACCACTTAAATGAATGAAATGTTGTTTCTGCTTTTCTTACCAAAATACATGAAAGATGTGTGAGTTGCTGTTATGCTTTGTTTTAGGAACTAGTCAAAATATAAGTTGCCTATAACTTTAAAAGGCTTTCTGAAACTATAGCTTCTTAGCCTGTTGGCTAAGATCAGATGAAAAGGACTTTCTAAAACTTCAAATTTCTCAGTTATAACTGTCAACCAATTTTTTTAACCTAGATTTAATGGTAATAAATTAAAGGTACTGATAAGAAAACTTCCAGATAATAGACTCCTTGAAAACAGTCTCACCATGAAAGGATTTACTAGTTTATTTGCAAATATGTGATCATAAGAAACACAGTGTAGTTAACAGTTCTGAAAAA
Source organism: Suncus etruscus (assembly GCF_024139225.1). Lineage (NCBI taxonomy): Eukaryota > Metazoa > Chordata > Mammalia > Eulipotyphla > Soricidae > Suncus > Suncus etruscus. The sequence continues at coordinate 87,431,957 of NC_064853.1, read as the reverse complement.
TACTATCAAAGGAATGAACTAATAAGAGAGAATGCACTATCTTTAGGAGAATTTATTATTTTCCAAGGTTATTTTCATGTGATTACTATTATGTAGGAAGAGGAGTATTACTGCTACTGTTTCTTAGTGTCCCAAGTGTTGAAAACCATAGACAAAAAAATAAGTACAAAAGTGTCAGATTGTTGGTACAGGGTTAAATCTTACATATAACCAACCTGGTTTTATTCCTGGCACTACCTATGATCCTTTGAGTACTGCCCAGATTTATCACTGAGCATAGAGCCACAAAAAGCTTTGAGCACCATAGGGTGTAGCTCAAAAACAAAGGAAAGAGTTCATAAGGTCATAATCAAATAAAATAAAGCATGATGTTTTTTTGAGCCAATTGATGACTCAATTTAAGTCACTGATATCACATTCTCCACTTGAGATTTCCAGAAACATTGATGCAATGCTGCTGGCCTCCAAGCACTATGGATTGGTGCCCCACTAAAGGCTTTTATTATGAAAAGAAAATATTAAGTATATTACTTCTTTATATGAAAATAAAGTGCCAATTGAATGACTTACACATAACTAAAATGACTTAAATTGGATTAGAAAAGTTGCTCAAAAAGCTTATCACATGATTTTCATATGAGAGGCCTAAATTCAAGTATAGGCTCCTCATCGCATCCCTTAGCAGTGTCCTGAGTGATTCCATAGCTCTAAATTGTAAGTAGCCCCTAAACATTTCCAGCCATGAACCAGAAACAAAACATTAAATAAATAATGAATAAAAACAACCTTACCTCAATAGGTGCTCAGTAGTTACCAGGTTACTTAAAGCATTATTTTTCTCTTGACTTATTTATTTATCAAATTCACTAATTCCTATAAAGTTATATAGATTATGGACTCTTACAACAGAACAGAGATTATGTTGCCTAGTGTCAGAAAATTTTCTTCAGTGGACAAGTAATTTGAACATGAATCTTTCTAACAAAAGAAAAGAGAAAACTCAAGTGTAATAGTGCCATTTATGTAGATTTATAGAAAATGTTGCAAATTTAATTATAATTATTATAATCTAAATTTAATAGTTATCTAATATGATTTTAAAAAGTAGATTATATGTACAAATGTTAATACTTTCAAATTGCTAGAATTGATACAGTTGAGATTTTTAGGTGTATTTTGATAACTACATATATGTACATATACATGATATCAAGGTAGAAATCAGTATTGCTTTTAAGTATGTTCTTAATTCGATTAATTCTCTTTCTTTATAGGGTCAATGATTATCATGGATAATGTGCATTTATTTTATTTTTTGTGATATTTTAATTGCATATATCCATAATCAGCATGTGTTTGTAAGCACATTAAAACATTTATATTTAGAGCCGGTGACACTTTTTTGATCCCCCAGCAGCCAATATGGTTCCCCAAGCCAGGAGTGATTTCTGAGTGCATATCCAGGAGTAACCCTTGAGAGTCACCAGGTGTGGCCCAAAAACAAAATGAATAAACAAATAAATAAAACATTTATATTTAAAATTAAATGTTTATATATAATCTTTTTTAATGCAATGTATTGTATATAATAATATATTGTATATACATTGTATTCCATTATTGAATAACAATATTTTTTTTCTTAACACCACCCATCACCAGTGCAACATTCCCATCACCAATGTCCCAAGTCTCCCTCCTCCCCACCTGACCCCCGCCTGTACTCTAAACAGGTTCTCAATTTTCCTCATACATTCTCATTATTAGGACAGTTCAAAATGTAGTTATTTATCCAACTAAACTCATCACTCTTTGTGATGAGCTTCCTGAGGTGAGCTGGAACTTCCAGCTCTTTTCTCTTTTGTGTCTGAAAGTTATTATTGCAAGAATGTCTTTCATTTTTCTTAAAACCCATAAATGTGTGAGACCATTCTGCATTTTTCTCTCTCTCTCTGACTTATTTCACTCAGCATAATAGATTCCGTGTACATCCATGTATAGGAAAATTTCATGACTTCATCTCTCCTGACAGCTGCATAATATTCCATTGTGTATATGTACCACAGTTTCTTTAACCATTTGTCTGTTGAAGGGCATCTTGGTTGTTTCCAGAGTCTTGCTATGGTAAATAGAGCTGCAATGAATATAGGTGTAAGGAAGGGGTTTTTGTATTGTATTTTTGTGTTCCTAGGGTATATTCCTAGGAGTGGTATAGCTGGATCGTATGGGAGCTCGATTTCCAGTTTTTGGAGGCACTTTTAAAATTTATTTGGAACAATAAACACCCTCGAATAGCTAAAGCAATCATTGGGAAAAAGAATATGGGAGGAATTACTTTCCCCAACTTTAAACTTTACTACAAAGCAATAGTTATCAAAACAGCATGGTATTGGAATAAGGACAGGCCCTCAGATCAGTGGAATAAGTTTGAATACTCAGAGAATGTTCCCCAGACATACAATCACCTAATTTTTGATAAAGGAGCAAAAAATCCTAAATGGAACAAAGAAAGCCTCTTCAACAAGTGGTGTTGGCACAACTGGGTAGCCACTTGCAAAAAATTGAACTTAGACCCCCAGCTAACATCATGTACGAAGGTAAAATCCAAATGGATTAAAGACCTCGATATCAGCCCCAAAACCATAAGATATATAGAACAATACGTAGGTAAAACACTCCAGGACATTGAGGCTAAAGGCATCTTCAAGGAAGAAACTGCACTCTCCAAGCAAGTGAAAGCAGAAATTAACAGATGGGAATATATTAAGCTGAGAAGCTTCTGCACCTCAAAGGAAATAGTGCCCAAGATACAAGAGCCACCCACTGAGTGGGAGAAACTATTCACCCAATACCCATCAGATAAGGGGCTAATCTCCAAAATATACAAGGCACTGACAGAACTTTACAAGAAAAAAACATCTAATCCCATCAAAAAATGGGGAGAAGAAATGAACAGACACTTTGACAAAGAAGAAATACAGATGGCCAAAAGACACATGAAAAAGTGCTCCACATCACTAATCATCAGGGAGATGCAAATCAAAACAACGATGAGATACCACCTCACACCCCAGAGAATGGCACACATCACAAAGAATGAGAATAAACAGTGTTGGCGGGGATGTGGGGAGAAAGGAACTCTTATCCACTGCTGGTGGGAATGCCGTCTAGTTCAACCTTTATGGAAAGCGATATGGAGATTCCTCCAAAAACTGGAAATCGAGCTCCCATATATAATCTTAAAAGGGATAATATCCAGGGGCCAGAGCAGTGGTGCTAGAGGTAACGTAGCACCTTGCAAATGCTAGCCAAGGACAGACCGCAGTTTGATCCCCAGGAGTGCCAGGAGCGATTTCTGAGCACATGGCCAGGAGTAACCTCTGAACAAAAACAGAAAACAAAAAAATAGGGATACTATCCAAGATACACAAAGCACCTGATAATGTAATAACAAGAACATAAGGAACATGTAGAGATGCTCAGTAAGTATATGAAAAAATGTTCTCCATCACTTATACAAAAATTTTCATCTGTGTGAATAAAAAAATGAAAAAAAATTTACCTCACTGTTGGTGAAAATGTCAACTAGCTCAATCTCTTTGGACAAAATATAAAGACGCTTTTTGAAAAACCAAGCTTCCATCTGACCTAAGCATTTTGCTTCTTTCCATTTGCTTTAATGTCCTAAAACACTTTCAAAATGACTATGTTCTATCAGAAAGAGTAGAAATAATCTGTGCTGGTGGGGATGTGGTGAAAAGAATCTCTTACCACAGCTAGTGGGAATGTTGTCCGGTTTCAACACCTGTAGAAAGAAAATAGTATGGAGAATCCTCATTAAAGTAGAATTGAGCTGCCACATGACTCAACAACTCCACTTTTGGGTACCTACCCCAGGTCTTAAAAATATTCATTACAAATGGCATACTTTGCTGCACTTAGTACAATAGTTAAGATATGGAATCAACCTAAGTATCCAATGAAAGATGAATATATTATTAAAATATTGTATATATACAGTGGAATATTAAGCAGCTGCAAAGAATGATGAAATTATGTAATTTGTTGCAATCTGGTTGGAATTGGAAGGTATCACATTAAGTGAAGTAAGTATGAAGAAGGAAGACAAGTACAGGGTCATCTCACTTACTGGCAGTAACTGTATGAAAAAATGTAGGGTAGTAAAGGGGTGATGCCTAGATCACACTTGATAGCAGATCTTAGGGACAAGGACAGAGAAGGGAAGAAATTAAGAACAGAAATTAAGGAAGAAGTTGAGAAAAGGAAGTAACTGGGCAACAGGATTTGGGTTTGGTTATACTGTTGATGTGGAGAGTGATAAAGCAGTGTACTCATGGGGCTGGAGAGATAGCATGGAGGTAGGAAATTTGCCTTGCATGCAGAAGGAAGATGGTTGAATCCTGCCATCTCACATGGTCCCTCGAGCCTGCCAAGAGCAATTTCTGAGCGTAGAGCCAGGAGTGACCCCTGAGCATGGCTGGGTGTGACCCAAAAACCAAAATAAAGATGTAGATCAATAGAGTATGGTAACACTGGTGGTGGGAATTGACACTGGTTGTAGGATTGATATTAACATATACATGCCTAAAACCTAACTATCAATCATTGTAAATCTAGGTTCTTTAATTTAATTTAATTTTTTAAGGACTATGTTCATTGCAGTACTACTCACCACAGTTAAAATCTAGAAACATCCAAGAGCTTGAAAATAGATGATTGATAAAAAATTGTTGCATATATATGTATATATTTATATATGTGTATATAAATATATATATATATATACTATCATGTAACTTGCCATTATGTAGATGTAACTAGAGGGTATCATCCTGAGTAAAGTCAGTAGGTAGGAGAGATACAGAATGATTTCTGTATCTTACTTACCATGATAAGAAGTAACAAAAGTACAAAGTCAATGAAATTAGTCTACAGAACTGAGTTTACCTGGGATGCTGGAAGAAAAAAGGAATAACTCAGTTGATGTGTGTGGTGCTGAATTGATGCATGCATAAAACTAACATTAACAATATTGTAAATCACAGTTACATCCTTAAAAATAGAATGTTGGGCCCGTAGAGATAGCTCAGCGGCGTTTGCCTTGCAAGCAGCCGATCCAGGACCAAAGGTGGTTGGTTCGAATCCCGGTGTCCCATATGGTCCCCCGTGCCTGCCAGAGCTATTTCTGAGCAGACAGCCAGGAGTAACCCCTGAGCAATGCCGGGTGTGGCCCAAAAACAAACAAAAACAAAAAACAAAAATAGAATGTCATTTTTGCATATTCTCTATATTATCCATTTTATTTTGTAACTAACTTTTAAATTTTTTATTTCAACTTGTTTGTGAGATATATGATTTTAATAAATGGTATCTTCAATAATTTTGACAAATAGTACTCCACAAATACTACATCAACTCTACCCATTTCCTTATTAGTGTTATTTTATTGTTCATAATTATAAGCAATTATAGTTAATCATCTGTATATTTATCTCCTTACAAAGACACATACATATTTTGTGACTATTTTTCTAACACAGAAGTAAAATCATTGTATCACAGCATAACACATTGCTAAAATATCTGCAAAAATGCTTAAACTTTCTGCAAATGAATTTGCAATTTACACTGACACCTTTATTTTAGTAATTTGATAGGATACACAATGATCTGGAATTTAGGTGGTTATGTTTTCAATGGCTTATTTTACTAAGCATAATTCATGTTAAAATTAAAGAAAAATTATTTTTTTCTTTATAAAATTTATTTTAAATCATAAAATGCAGTTACAAAGTCGTTCATGATTGAGTTTTAGTTAAACAATGTCCAATACCCATCCCTTCACCAGTACACATTTTCCTTCATGAATGTTCCCAGTTTGCTTCCCACAATTCCTCCGGTATCTCTCTAAGTTTCTAGGCCTCTTTGATATATATAGATATATACAGAAGTATATATGTATATGTATACATACATAGAAGTATATATATGTATACATATATATAATTAACAATAGTGCAAACCACAGTATTAAAAGGAAGAGAGAGAGAGAGAGAGAGAGAGAGAGAGAGAGAGAGAGAGAGAGAGAGAAGCAATTTGTCTGCCCTAGAGAAAGACATGGTTGGGGGTAGGTGTGGGAGGGAAAAGGGAGACACCAGTGACAGTGTTGGGAAGTGTACAAATGGTGTACACTGTTGGATTTAAACTCAACAATGAATAATTTTGTAACCATGGTGCTTAAATAAATAAATAAATAAAAAAGAATAAACTGAGCACAGAGATGACTAAAAGAAATTAAACCACATAGCAGCATAGTTATTAGGATAATAGTTCATAAGGAATTCTATGCGTACTTACTTCTAGTAAATAAACAAGCCTGAAAAAACTTATATAATATGCCAAAGTCAGTTTTGTAATTCTCCAATTTTTCAGTTGATCTAAGTAGTGAATATCATCTTTTGATAGTAAAAGACCATACTTTGTATTCTTAAGAAGTGTGCCAATGTAAATTTCTGGCTTCTAGAGTTTGTTAAAGACTGAATACTTTCGAAGGTGGAATCTCAGGAATCTGCAGCTATGATAAGTGCCAGGTTCTGGAAAAACGTTCTATAGATTTAAATTATGCGTAAAAGGCAGAAGCTGATGTCTGGAACGGTGGCACAGGGGTAAGACGTTTTCCTTGCATACGTCTGACCTAGGGCTGACTGTAGATCGATTCCCCAGAGTCCCAAAAGGTCCTTCAAGCCAGAAGCAAATAGCCAGGAGTAACCCCTGAACGTCACCGGGTGTGCCCCCTTCCAAAAAAAAGGGGCAGGAACATGAAAAGAGAGTTCTCTGAACCAAAATCACAATATTTATTTCTTGCTTAACCCTCTAATCCTTCTTAGTACTAAAATTTAATTTTGCAGGGCTGGACCATTAATACCATCTGCATCTGTAGTACACCTAGGTTTGATCTTTGGCACCACATGTGGTCCCCTGAGTCCTGTCAGGTGCAATTCCTGAGTGATGAGCCAGGACTAAGTCTTGAGAACCATTGTGTTGGCCCAAAAAGAAAAATAAAATAAAATATAGCTTTGTGCCCTGGATTATTTCAGGGGTCATTTCTCGTTGATGGTCTGAAGAGACCAAATAATATTGAGGATTCAGTCCAGACTTTCAACCCGCAGGTTATGACCTTAAACTTAGAACTATCTTTCTGAACACCCACTCATCTTGTTTTATTTCTGCAGCCACTAATAATTAATGGTAAATTTGGAACCTTAATTCCATAAATATGCCGTTGAGGCTTAAATATTTAAATTTATTTTCAGATTATTTTTATAATTTTAATATTTTTATATTCTAAAGATGAACTGTTTGTATGCCTCTTCTTTATCCCTTTCTTATCCTTTAAGTTCCACCAATTTCCTTAGTGATTCCCTCCTCCCATCTTATCTTTGTCCTTTCTTCATTCTTTAATTTTGATATGATGAACAGTTCAATTAGAGGATAATTTGATCTAGCTTACAAAAAATAACTGACACCATTCTAAAGCTTTAATTAATAGTTCAACTAATTCTATTTTAATTTTAAAATCATTTGTTTTAGAACTGTTGCTAAAATAATTTAATACTAATAAGTATAAAACATATTCTGGCTTCAAGGTAACAAACTTAATATTTTTACATCTTCCTCAGTACTTTATTTTTTTTTTAATTTTTTTATTGTTAATTATGAGAACAAAGATGCAAAGAAAGAGGACAAGGTAAAGTTACAGTTGAAGGACAATCACCTATAACATAATTCTCAGAAGTCCCCTTGCTGATATCTTAACTTTGAACTTTCAGCCAAAGAACATTAAGATAAATAAAACAGAATCCATGTACAATTACTTTGTCCCTCAAGTCCCCAGATTGTAACACATTATAATATTTCTTAACAGCACACAAGGCAATCTAAAGCCATAAAACTTAACATTAGAGGCATAGTATTTTTTACATTTCCATATACATGCATATTAGCTTAAGTTAACCTCAAATTTTAAGTGTTTTTTTTTTTTTTAAGGATTAGAGTCAAAGGAGCACAGTAAAAGCAGTGTTAGAGTGGCAATTGTTGTTTGCATAGGCCCACCAAAATATGAGGGGCATTGAAAGGAATAACCTTGGCCTAAATACAGAGATCCTACCCCTGAAGTTTCCTGGTATAAGACCAACTCTAGGCTCTAGGCAAGCTAGATCATCCAATCCAAGACATTGTCTGTAGTGCCAACACACTTTTATTTTTCACACAGTCTCTGTTGTTTGTATCCTGTTTCTGTATTAAAGATCCTGGAATCTGCATATCCTACTAGTTTTATTCAGTATATAGTTTTAAATATACAACTTTTTCTTTATATGTCACTCCATATTTGATAATTTATAGATGTTTCACTTCTATGACTATTTTTCACTTAACTTTATAAATTATTTTATATTTATATTATATATATTTATATATATATATTATTATATATTTATGGTTTTTAATTTTGCATTCTTGCATGTTCACACTGACTAGATAAGTTCAAGCAATGTCTCTATTTCTTAAGTGTAAAATTTTCAAATTATTGCTGTGGGTTATTTTCATATTATTTGTTTTAATACATGTGCTCTTTAGAATTTTTTGTTTAGGGCTGAATTTCAAATTAAAATTTACCCAATATTGGATTTTTCTTTTAGTTACTTATTGGTAAAATAATTGCCAGTTGCCTAAAATTGGACCCATGGGAAACCTGCTCTGAAAATACTTTTATGGCAAAATTTAGTTTGGAGCACCAACTGCTTGTGGTCGATAACAAAATCATTCAAATCTACATGAAAACTCCAATAAATAAATGTTTTAAAATTTAGATATGATGATAAAAATAAATATGAGGTTTTTTTTATGTCCTTTATTACCCAGTATTGACTGGCTACTATTTAAAATGAAATGTTGAGGTTATAGATATGCTCATATTTTAATCTGTAGAAGATATTAATGAAGCCTCATTTCTTAGTACTATATACTAATAAAGAAAGATTATCCAGTTGCATTTTTTAGTTGTTAAAATGCATGAGCAAATAGGCTTTCATCAAATCTATAACACTGATAAGTTTTATCATTGTATTTTGTACAAGTATTGCATTAATATCTGTCATCTAGTTATGCTACACTCTGGAGACAAAAATGTCTATGTACCCCTCATTTAAATCATCACATTTCCTAATCTAGTTATTCTAAATACTATGTATAAATGATATCACCCAGTATTTATTCTTCTGGCTTACATAATTTAGCATGACGTATTCCAGTTTCATCCATGCTGCAGTCTATTGCATAATTGAGCAATTATTCTGTATATGTGAGAGCATTTGCAAAGAAATCCTGTAAATACATGCATACTTCTTCTTTAAAGAATTCTGTAAGTTTTTACTGCAATACTAAAAGATTCTATCATTCTATTTATAAATTTATTATTGGTAAAATATTAAATCATTTTCATGTATGTCATTCTTATCTGAAAGGTAGTAATTTTCCTACTACTTGTATCACTACAATTTTAATATAACTCCTAATGAGACAATCTTATAACTTAAGAAGGAAAAATACAATAATTTAGAAATATATTAAATGTAGTTAAAAATTCGCAGTTTGGTAGTAATAGTAAATAATAATTCAGAGAAAAATCTACTTTCACTTAAAGCATTTTTAATTTTTACTGTTAATAAAAATTAAAAGTTTTCTAATTGAATCATTTTCCCATTATTTATACATACATTCACACACAAACACAGAAACACACACATATATATAAACAATTTGTTTGTGGGTTACACTTGGTTGTGTTTAAGGCTTACTCCTGGCTGTGAGTTTTGGTATTATACCTTGTAGTGTTTGGGGACTATTAAATGTTGGGAATTCAAACAGGGATGGCTATAGGCAAGGCATACATCTTACTCCATACTCTCAGACCCCGTTATTATTTTTTAATTGTAACAATGAAATAGCTTGTCATTCACTAAGATATTACTGTTTCTGATTGTCTTTATTTGTTTCTGAATTCCTTAGTTTGTCCCCATGTCATAATATTGCTGCTTTAATGAATAGTTTTAAGATGTATTCTAGTATTAAGTCTTTTGGTAGTGGAGTCTACTACTTTTCTTCACATGAAATATTTTTATTTACTTTTTATTATTGATAGAAATGTTTGTTGTATATAAGATTCTGGAATGTTTGTTTTGTTTTCTATTTTGACCATTTAAAAAAGACATTTATTCGCTGTAGTTTCTGAAAAAGAATATATATTTCTATCACCTGCTTCATTGACTGGTTTTTAGGCCATGCCCTCCAGTGTTCAGAGCTCATGCCTGACTCTGTGCTCAGGGATCATTTCAAAGCTGAGCTAGAGATCCCCCGGCATCCCATATGGTCCCCCCAAGCCAGGGGCAATTTCTGAGCGCTTAGCCAGGAGTAACCCCTGAGCATCAAACGGGTGTGGCCTGAAAAACCAAATATATATATATTGAACATAGTTAGTGTGGTTCCAAAATAAAATAAAATCAAATAATGAAGTATTTGTATAGCATGATGGATTTTTGTCTGCTTGTTTGTTTGGTATGGTTTTGGGGCCACACCGGTGATGTTCAGGGGTTACTCCTGGCTTTGAGCTCAGAAATCGATCCTGGCTTGGGGGACCATATGGGATGCTGGGGATCAAACCCAGGTCCGTCCTGAGCAACCACGTGCAAAGCAAATACCCTACTGCTGTGCTATCATTCCAGCCCTAGCATGATGTTTTTAATTAATTGACTAATTAATTTTTATTTACAGAGAAAATATTTGGGATTAAGTTTTATAAAGTAACTGTTAGAGATGGAATTGTCTCCCCTCTTTTGTTGCCATCTTTTATTCGAGAATGACAGTTTGAGCCACACCCAGCAATGCTCAGGGATTATTCCTGGCTCTGCACTTGGGGGACCATATGAAATGTCAGGAATTGAACACATGTTGGCTTCATGAAAGGCAGGTGTCCTACTTATTTAATTATCTCTCTAAACTTCTCCCTTCTTAACTCCCAATCTTAATTCTCAAAGATACTATATGTAGATATATTCTCATGGGATGTCTCCTATGAGGAGATAATTAAAGTTAATTGAGGTCATAAGGACAGTATTAATCTGATAGGTCTGCTATTTAGATAACAGGAAGAAGAGATACCAGATCTTTCTTAGAGCACAAAACTGAGGAAAGGCTATGTAAGGACAATGTGAGGAGGTGTATGTTTGCAAGCCAGGAGAGTAATCTCATTAGTAGCCAACCCTATTTGAAATTTAATCTTGAACATCTAGGCTCTAGAACTGAGAATAAAATAAATTTCTGCTATATAAGCCACTGAGTCTGTAAATTTTGTTAAAATACCACCTCACACATAAACAGTTACATATTTTTGTTTATGTCATGTTTTGAGGATCTAAATGCTCAAAGCTTAGGACAAAAGCAAAAGAACTTCAATAATCTTTTGTGAATGACAAAACTGAGTCAGCAGATTATCCTACTGCAACCATGTTTTAAAAGAACATTTTCTGTGATGACCATCTGGACAGTGGGAGAAAAGAAAGCTTCTTGATTATATTGTACACAGTGTACATTATTCATTCTTTTGGTGATACTAGTAGACTACTCCAAAAGGACACATTTATATTTTTGGTTCAGACTGTAAAGTGGTCAAGAATTCAATTTGTAGCTTGCTAATTTCAGTTCTCTATCAGCTTTTGACATGTGTGACTTTATTTTTAGCAGCTATTTATTAGCAGGTTTAGGAAATCTTTAATCTTAGAGTGAAGAGGTACTATTTATTTGGATTAAGTCTGCTGGACTATCTAAGAAGTTACTTAGGATGTTTAAGAACGATAAAAAGTAATCCCTTGTACTCTGCCATCATGCTCATCAACTACAACCCTAGAGATAATGAAGACAAAGCCTGCATATATATTTAAATTTGCTAAAGGAATGTATCTGTAAGTCACCAACAATAACAGAATGATCAATACTCTTTGTCACCTCTTTTGTGAAATCTGGGTCATGGTCAGAAGCTGTCAGATAGAATTAAAAGATTCAAGGTGTCAGGGAAGATGCCAACAAATAGAATTGCTATGCTGTCCATTAACAAAAGTCCCAACTCACCAGTGTTATTATCTTAAAAGGTGAACTTTCAGGATCTGCCACTTTAAAATGAAGGCGATTACTTGCATTTTTAACCAAAAAAAGTGGAGACTAATTCAGTGATAACATTGAATAAACTCTGTGGAAAGAAAGTCAATGTGGTTAGCCATTGGAGGAAATGACGTTGGATCAATAAACAGATAGTGGAAAGTGCTTTGATCCTCAGGAACACAGTTCTTGCATTGCTTGAGAGTTTCCATCTTATGCACAAGATTTCTCTTGGCAAAGACGAATGCCTAAGGCTTTCTGGGTTCTTTTGTCTTTGTACAACAACAACAGCACATCATACATCTGGCCAATTGTGCTGTGGGATACCACAGGGAGGGTTTCCATCCCAACACCAGCTGGTGATGATTTTATGGCTACCAGCATGAGGATTGATAGCTTCCATAAATTCACATCCAGCGAGTGTACCCACAGATGCCATTCTTATTCTTATCTTGAAACTTTACTAAATTTTAGCTTGAGAAATATCTTCCAGCAGTATTCTGAAACTGATTATGTGCCACATTAAAAGTCTTTTTTATCCATTTTCAATCTGCTGCCTTTTGATTTCCATCCAGTGTGTGCTCTTTCTCAAATTAAGGTGAATGGGAGTATAGCATATAATTAGGCCATGTTACACTATTCATTAATTTATTCACCTTAATCATATTATCTTTGCAGACATCCTAGGTCAATTTCTAGCAATATTTGAGCAGAAGATGTGGTTAATTCTAAATGAACTTACTGAATGAATATAACTACTATGTTTAATTGAGATAAACTCTACAGTGAAAGAAATTGTCACAGGAACTTTATTATGTTATCAACACTGGCAGGAGGGATGGAGCACAGTTTGAGGGATAGCATGGCTCCTTGTATTGTGAAAATCTGAAGTTATGGGAAAATATTATAGATGCTTGGTAGATTTTGCATTAGTTAAAGGTAACTAATAGGTTATAAATTTTCACTTGTAAGATTGTGAATCTTCAAAGTGGTTAATTGTCTGTTGCAGACAATTTTAATAGATAAAAAATATGTAGCCAGCAGATTGTAACACTTGATATGTCTAGAATAGAAAATCAACAGCGAGCCCTTGTGCCTTTGTTCGCTCTGAGGACTTCAAGGAAAACTTCTCCTGTGCCTGTCTGTGTTTCTGAATACCTGAAGGTCTCCTCAGAGGCCTAGGGAGCACACCCCCAAAAAACTGCATTTTGAAGCTGCCCAGTTATTAAACTCTGGCTGTGGGGGTTGCTGTCCAATAAGCTGAGCTCTCTGGCCTGCGGAGCCTCCGCCCTGCTGTGCCTTTGTTCACTGAGCACTTTAAGGGAAACTTCTCCTGTGCCTGTCTGTGGTTCTGAATACCAGAAGGTCTCCTCAGAAGCCTATGGAGCGCACCCCCAAAAAACTGTCAACTAGAGGCAGCAGAAGAGCGTGGCCACTTCACTTTGCAGCCCCGCATACTTTATAACCAATGAACCCCACCACAACATGCAGGAAAAACCACACTATAAGCGTGACAATAGAGAAACCTCGCGGGCAAACACCATGCACAGAGAATGAAGACAAAAGCTTGGATAACCTAATAAATTCCAACCATCTGATTAACCTCTCAGATAAGGAACTTAAAATAGCAATATGGAAGATGTTTGTAGAACTCAGAGAAAGCATAGATTGATCTGAACAGAACACAAAGACAGAAATCAGAAAACTCCAAACTGAAATAACAGATCTGAAAAACTCGGTAGCTCAACTGAAAACTCAATGGATGGCCTCACCAGCAGGTAACAGCAGCTGAGAAGAGAATCAGTGGTGAAAGATGAGATGCAGAAAAACTCAACACAGCAGAAGAAATTGGAAAAGAACCTTAAGACAAACAATCAGGCAATGGAAAAAGTACTCAAGGAATATGAATAGATGAAAATAGAAGTCTTTGATAAACTCACCAGAAACAACATAAGAATCATTAGAGTCCCAGAGACCCAGGTAGGAGATCTCCAGGAAGAATCAACTGTCAAAGATATCATCAAAGAGATACTCCCAGAATTAAAGACTACATGCAATAAAACCCTGCATGCCCGAAGAGTACCAGCTAAAAGAGACCCAAAGAAAAACATCCCAAGACACATCCTCGTTACAATGACAAATCCCACAGAGAGAGATAGAGTACTGAAAGCAGCAAGATCTAAAAGGGAAATTACATTTGAAAAAGCATTCCTAAGACTTAGAGCAGACATGTCACAAGAAACTCTCAAGGCCAGAAGACAGTGGTGGGATAGTGTGACAAGTATGAATGAAATGAATGCCTCACCGAGAATACTGCATCCAGCCTGACTCACTTTCAGGTTTGAAGGAAGAATACATAGTTTCATGGATAAACAAGAGCTCAGAAACTTCACAGATAAAAAACCAGCCTTAAAGGAAAAACTGACAGGTCTACTCTAATACAAGAGAGACCACAAACAAAAGCAAACTTATCTACGAAGATGACATTAAATCCTATGACAATCATCTCCCTCAATGTCAATGGACTAAATTCACCAATTTAAAGATGCAGAGTGGCAAAATCGGTCAAAAAGATAAATCCAACCCTTTGCTGCCTACAAGAAACACATCTTAATCGTCAGAACAAACATAGATTCAAAATTGAAGGCTGGAGGAAAATCATCCAAGCAAACAACACCATCAAAAAAGCTGGGGTGGCCATATTAATATCTGATGACACCAACTTTATACTCAGAAAAATGGTAAGGGACAAAGATGGACACTATGTACTAATCAAGGGATATGTGCAACAGGAAGAAATCAGACTATTAAACATATATGCACCCAATAAGAGACCAGCAAATTATCTAATACAATTACTGACAAATCTGAAAGAAGAAATCAATAATAAGAGAATAATTGTGGGAGACTTCAACACGACCATGTCAACACTTGATAGGTCAACCAGACTATAACCCAACAAAAATATACTAGCCCTGAAAAGAATAATGGAAGAAAGAGGACTATTATATATATATATATATATATATATATATATATATATATATATATATATATATATATATAATATATAAAACACCTGTGTATCTAGGTGTTTTAGGATGGAGTGTCCTATATATATAGGACACTCCATCCTATAGGACACTCCATCCTAAAACACCTGGATACACAGTCTTCTCCAATGTACATGGGTCATTCTCCAGGATAGACTACATGCTGACACATAAAACATACCTTCATAAAATCAGGAGGATAGAAATCTTACAGGCTACCTTTGCTGACCACAAGGCTCTGAAATTAGATGTTAACTACAAAGCCACACAGAATAAAAACTTTAACAATTGGAAATTAAACACCCTGATACTGAAAACCCAGTGGGTCCGAGTTGAAATAGAAAAGAAAATCAAAACTTTCCTGGAAACAAATGATAATGAAGACACAAACTGCCAGAATCTATGGGACACAACAAAAGCGGTCCTGAGAGGAAAATTTATAGCTCTACAAGCACACATCAGGAAGGAAGAAGGGGCATACCTGAATAACTTAATGATGCAGCTTAAAACATTAGAAAATGACCAACAAAAGGAACCAAAAATAGGAAGACAGAAGTAAATAACAAAGCTAAAAGCAGAAATCAATGAAATGGAAAACAAACAGACAAAAAAAAATCCAAAAGATCAACGAATGCAAAAGTTGGTTCTCTAAAAAAAATAAACAGGATTGATAGACCATTGGCAAAACTCACAAAAAAGAGAGATAAATCTGATAATCCATATTAGAATAATAGAATAAAGACAGACCCTCAGATCAGTGGAATAGGCTTGAGTTCTCCAACAATGTTCCCCAGACATACAATTACCTAATTTTTGACAAAGAAGTAAGAAATCCTAAGTGGAGCAAAGAAAACCTCTTCAACAAGTGGTGCTGGCAGAACTGGTTAGCCACTTGCAAAAAAGCAAACATAGACCCCCAGTTAACATCATGTACAAAGGTAAAATCCAAATGGATTAAAGACCTTGATATCAGACCTGATACCATAAGGTATATAAAACAACACGTAGGTAAAACACTCCATGACATTGAGACTGAAGGCATCTTCAAGGAGAAAATTTCACTTTCCAAACAAGTGGAAGCAGAGATCAACAGACAGAAATACATTAACCTGAGAAGCTTCTGCACCACAAAAGAAATCAGGCCCAGGATACAAGAGCCACCCACTGTGTGGGAGAAAATATTCACCCAACACCCATAAGATAAGGGACTAATATCCAAAACATACAGGGCACTAACAGAACTTTACAAGAAAAAAAAATCTAATCCCATCAATAAATGGGGAGAAGAAATGAACAGACACTTTGATACAAAAAGAAATACAAATGACCAAAAGGTACATGAAAAAAATGCTCCTCACACTAATCATCAGGGAGATGCAAATCAAAACAACGATGAGATACCATCTCACACCACAGAGATTGGCATACATCACAAAGAATGAGAACAATAAGTGCTGGTGGGGATGTGGAGAGATAGCATCTCTTATCCACTACTGGTGGGAATGCGTCTAGTCCAACCTCTATGAAAAGTAATATGGAGATTCCTTCAAAATCTGGAAAATGAGATCCCATTCGACCCAGCTATTCCATTCCTAAGGATATACCCTAAGAACACAAGAATACAACACAAAAACCCCTTACTCACACCTATATTTATTCCAGCACTACTCACAATAGCCAGGCTCTGGGAACAACCAAGATGCCCTTCAACAGATGAATGGCTAAAGAAACTGTGGTACACATACACAATGGAATATTATGCAGCTCTCAGGAGAGATGAAGTCATGAAATTTTCCTATACATGGATGTACATGAAATCTTTCATGTGGAGTCAAATAAGTCAGAGGGAGAGAGAGAGAGAGAGATGCAGAATAGTCTCACTCATCTATGAGTTTTAAGAAAAATAAAAGTCCTTTTTGCAACAATCCTCAGAGACAATGAGAGGAGGTCTGGAACTTCCAGCTCACTTCATGAAGCTCACCACAAAGAGTGGTGAGTGCAGTTTTAGAAATAACTACGCAAAGAACTACCATAATCATGTGAATGAATGAGGGAACTGGAAAGCCTGTCTGGAGTACAGGTGGGGTTGGGGTGGGATGGAGGGAGATTTGGGACATTGGTGGTGGGAAAGTTGCACTGGTGAAGGTGGGTGTTCTTTACATTGACTGAAACCTAATCACAATCATATATGTAATCACGATGTTTAAATAAAGAAAAAAACATAGGTTTATGTCTATATTCACTATATTAGACAGAATGTTCCTGTGCTGCAGCTGTATGTACCACAGTAGCCAATCACAACAAGCAAAGGTTCAAAGGTTATACTGTCATAGACTTTCTCTCTGACTCTGGCCAATCTGAGTAGGCTTTTTACAGTGTAGATTGGTAACAGAACATTGTATAATTTGCATGCATAAAAAGCCTGCTTAGTTTGGCTGAGTTAGAGAGGCGGTCCGAACAGCCTTGCAGTGATTGGTGCAGGATCAAGTTGGAAAATTCGTTTTGTGGCAATATCCAGATGATTTTTATTTAGTGGCATATCGAAAAGTTTTTCGGGATATACTCGGTGTATAAGACAACACCCGATTTTTGGTTGACTTTTTTTTTTTTCAAAAGTTGTCTTATATGCCAGAAAATATGGTACATGATTGAGAACTTTTATTTTTAATATCGTAAAATTCCATCTTGATCATTTGGAACAGCTCATCTGTTGCACAGTAGTTTGAAGTTTTTGATTTTTTGATGGACAATACCGCTGCTATCATTTACTTTTAGATATTTTTTTACATATAAATATATTTCTTAAGGATTAAGAATATTAATATGGAGGGACTTCAGAGCATAAAAACCGGCTATCCTTTGCAAAAGCTGGCTCCCTGTGTGTGACACCAGGCGGGGAAAATCCGCGAAAGTACACCGGCCCAGTGGGGCTCAGCTGTGAAAGACTGTGAGTGTGACCTGTCTATATCTGTCTACTGTCCTCTTGCGTGAAACTCTTGCGAGTGGGGCAAAAAGAGGCTCAGAGGAGCACGGCCGCTCCGCTTTGCTACGCGGCCGTGCACTCTTTCTAAGGAAAGAACTCCATTGCAACAAGAAGGAAAAATCACACTAAGAACGGCGCTATATCACAGAAGCAAACATTTCTCTCTGGACTGTCTTCTCTGTTACATGCTCGGGCCTAAGATTTGACCCAGTGTGAGGCTTCATCCACGGAGGACTCCCCTCCCTTAGAGGCAAGTCAGCCCATCCAGAAAGGGAGGAGCCAGAGGAGTGTGCTGCCTACATCATATAGACAATGAATACCACTACAACACGTAGAAAAACCTACAATACAAATGTGACAATGGGGAAACAGCGCAGGCCAGCATCAGACATAGAGAATGAAGATGACAATTCTGAGGACCAGATAATGACTGAACAACTAATCAACCTCTCAGATAAGGACTTTAGACTAGCAATATGGAAGGTGCTCAACAGACTCCAAGAAACCATGGATCGAGTTGAACAGAACACTAATAAGAACCAAGAAAATATGAAGGCAGAAATGACAAAACTCCAAACTGAAATAACATGTCAACTAACAGGCCTGAAAAACTCAGTAAACGAAGTGAATGACAAAATGGATAAGCTCTGGGACAGGGTATCAGAAGCTGAGAATAGACTTGGTGCTGTGGAAGATGAGATACATAACAATTCCATACAGCAGGAGAGATTGGACAAAAAACTTAAAGCAAATGAGCAGACAATGGAAAAATTAGTCAAAGAATGGGAACAGACGAAAATAGAAGTCTATGATAAGATCAACAGAAACAACTTAAGAATCATTGGAGTCCCAGAGACCCAGGAAGAAAATTTCCAGGAAGAATCAATGGTCAAGAACATCATTAAAGAGAAACTTTCAGAGCTAAAGAATATATGTGATCAAATCCTGCATGCCCGAAGAGTACCAACCAAAAGAGACCCCAGAAAAACCACCCCAAGACACATCCTAGTCACAATGACAAATCCCACAGATAGAGACAGAATTCTGAAAACAGCAAGATCAAAAGGGGAAATCATGTTCAAGCAAGCTTCCCTGAGATTTACAGCAGACCTGTCACCAGAAACGCTCAATGCCAGAAAGCAGTGGTGGGATATTGTGACAAGACTGAATGAAATGAATGCTTCACCCAGAATACTATACCCAGCAAAACTCACTTTCCGGTTTGATGGAAGAATACATGGTTTCACAGACAAAAAACAGCTCAGAAACTTCACAGACACAAAACCAGTCTTAAGAGAAAAACTGAAAGACCTAATCTAAGACAAGACTACCCAAAAGACACACCAAATTTTGAAATAAAGATGGCGTTAAATCCCAGGACAATTCTTTCTCTCAACGTCAATGGACTAAATGCACCAGTTAAGAGACACAGAGTGGCTAAATGGATCAAAAAACTCAATCCAACCTTCTGCTGCCTACAAGAAACGCACCTGAATAGTCAGAACAAACATAGACTCAAAATAAAAGGCTGGAGAAAAGTTATCCAAGCAAACAACACCCATAAAAAAGCTGGAGTGGCCATACTAATATCAGATAATGCAAACTTTATACTCAGGAAGGTTGTAAGGGACAAAGACGGACATTTTATATTAATCAAGGGGTACGTAGAGCAGGAAGAATTCACTCTCCTAAACATATATGCACCGAATGAGGGGCCAGCAAAATATTTAATACAACTGCTGACAAATCTGAAAAATAATATCAACAACAACACAATAATTGTGGGGGACCTAAACACGGCTTTGTCAACACTGGACAGGTCAACCAGACTGAAACCCAACAAGAATATACTAGACCTGAGGAGAGAAATGGAAGAAAGAGGCCTAGTGGATATATATAGGACACTCCATCCCCAGAAACCTGGATACACATTCTTCTCCAATGTACATGGGACATTCTCCAGGATAGACTACATGCTGGCACATAAAACATACCTCCATAAGATCAAGAGGATAGAAATTTTGCAGATTACCTTCGCTGACCACAAGGCTCTGAAATTATTTGTGAACTCCAAAGAAACTCAGAAGAAACACTTTAACACCTGGAAGTTAAACAGCCTCATGCTCAATAACCAGTGGGTCCGAGATGAAATCAAGGAGGAATTAAAAAGGTTCCTGGAAACAAATGACAATAAAGACACAAACTCTCAGAACTTATGGGACACAGCAAAAGCAGTACTGAGAGGAAAATTTATAGCTTTGCAAGCACACATCAGGAAGGAAGAAGGAGCTTACCTGAGTAGCTTAATGACACAGCTAATAGAACTAGAAAATGCTCAACAAAAGGACCCAAGAACAGGAAGACAGAAGGAAATAACAAAGCTGAGAGCAGAAATCAACGAAGTGGAAACTCAAAAAACAATCCGAAAGATCAACGAAAGCAGAAGTTGGTTCTTTGAAAAAATAAACAAGATTGATAGACCACTGGCAAACCTAACAAAGAAAGAGAGAGAGAGAAACTTGATAACTCGTATCAGGAATGAAAAAGGAGAGATCACTACTGATATGACAGAGATTCAAAGGGTAATCAGAAACTACTTTGAAAAACTCTACGCCACTAAAAATGAGAACCTGGAAGAAATGGATAAATTCTTGGACTCTTATAATCTTCCACGGTTGAAGGAAGAGGATGTAGCATATCTAAACACCCCCATCACCATTGATGAAATTAAAACAGTAATCAAATGTCTGCCGAAAAACAAAAGCCCAGGTCCAGATGGATTCACTAATGAATTCTATCAAACTTTCCAAGAGGAACTACTGCCAATCTTGGCAAGACTCTTTCATGAAATTGAACAAACAGAAACACTTCCAAATAGCTTTTATGAAGCCAACATCACCTTGATACCTAAACCAGACAGAGACGCTACCAAAAAAGAAAATTACAGACCAATATCACTGATGAATGCAGATGCAAAGATCCTCAACAAAATCCTGGCAAATAGGATTCAATGCCTCATTAAGAAGATCATCCACTACGATCAAGTAGGTTTCATCCCAGGAATGCAAGGCTGGTTTAACATCCGTAAATCTATCAACATAATACACAACATCAATAACAAGAAAAATAAAAACCACATGATCATATCAATAGATGCAGAGAAAGCATTTGATAAGGTCCAACACCCATTCTTGATCAAAACTCTCAGCAAGATGGGAATGGAGGGAACCTTTCTCAATATAGTGAAGGCCATCTACCACAAGCCAGTGGCAAATATTATCCTCAATGGAGAAAAACTGAAAGCCTTCCCTCTAAATTCTGGCACAAGACAAGGCTGTCCTCTCTCACCACTCCTATTCAACATAGCACTGGAAGTACTTGCTATAGCGATTAGGCAAGAAAAGGATATCAAGGGAATCCAGATAGGAAAGGAAGAAGTCAAGCTCTCACTGTTTGCAGATGACATGATACTCTACTTAGAAAACCCTAAAGACTCTATCAAAAAGCTTCTAGAAACAATAGACTCATATAGCAAGGTGGCAGGCTACAAAATTAACACACAAAAATCAATGGCCTTTCTATACACCAACAGTAATAAAGAAGAAATGGACATTAAGAAAACAACCCCATTCACAATAGTACCACACAAACTCAAATATCTTGGAATCAACTTGACTAAATATGTGAAGGACCTATACAAAGAAAACTATAAAACTCTGCTCCAAGAAATAAGAGAGGACACACGGAAATGGAAACACATACCCTGCTCATGGATTGGCAGGATTAACATCATCAAAATGTCAATACTCCCCAAGGCATTATACAGATTTAATGCCATCCCTCTAAAGATACCCATGACATTCTTCAAAGAAGTGGATCAGACACTTTTGAAATTCATTTGGAACAATAAACACCCTCGAATAGCTAAAGCAATCATTGGGAAAAAGAATATGGGAGGAATTACTTTTCCCAACTTTAAACTGTACTACAAAGCAACAGTTATCAAAACAGCATGGTATTGGAATAAGGATAGGTCCTCAGATCAGTGGAATAGGCTTGAATACTCAGAAAATGTTCCCCAGAGATACAACCATCTAATTTTTGATAAAGGAGCAGGAAATCCTAAATGGAGCAGGGAAAGCCTCTTCAACAAGTGGTGTTGGCACAATTGGATAGCCACTTGCAAAAAATTAAACTTAGACCCCCAGCTAACATCATGTACAAAGGTAAAATCCAAATGGATTAAAGACCTCGATATCAGCCCCAAAACCATAAGATATATAGAACAGCACATAGGCAAAACACTACAGGACATTACAGGCATCTTCAAGGAGGAAACTGCACTCTCCAAGCAAGTGAAAGCAGAGATTAACAGATGGGAATATATTAAGCTGAGAAGCTTCTGCACCTCAAAGGAAATAGTGCCCAGGATACAAGAGCCACCCACTGAGTGGGAGAAACTATTCACCCAATACCCATCAGATAAGGGGCCAATCTCCAAAATATACAAGGCACTGACAGAACTTTACAAGAAAAAAACATCTAACCCCATCAAAAAATGGGGAGAAGAAATGAACAGACACTTTGACAAAGAAGAAATACGCATGGCCAAAAGACACATGAAAAAATGTTCCACATCACTAATCATCAGGGAGATGCAAATCAAAACAACGATGAGATACCACCTCACACCCCAGAGAATGGCACACATCACAAAGAATGAGAATAAACAGTGTTGGCGGGGATGTGGAGAGAAAGGAACTCTTATCCACTGCTGGTGGGAATGCTGTCTAGTTCAACCTTTATGGAAAGCGATATGGAGATTCCTCCAAAAACTGGAAATCGAGCTCCCATACGATCCAGCTATACCACTCCTAGGAATATACCCTAGGAACACAAAAATACAATACAAAAACCCCTTCCTTACACCTATATTCATTGCAGCTCTATTTACCATAGCAAGACTCTGGAAACAACCAAGATGCCCTTCAACAGATGAATGGCTAAAGAAACTGTGGTACATATACACAATGGAATATTATGCAGCTGTCAGGAGAGATGAAGTCATGAAATTTTCCTATACATGGATGTACATGGAATCTATTATGCTGAGTGAAATAAGTCAGAGAGAGAGAGAAAAACGCAGAATGGTCTCACTCATCTATGGGTTTTAAGAAAAATGAAAGACACCCTTGTAATAATAATTTTCAGACACAAAAGAGAAAAGAGCTGGAAGTTCCAGCTCACCTCAGGAAGCTCACCACAAAGAGTGATGAGTTTAGTTAGAGAAATAACTACATTTTGAACTGTCCTAATATTGAGAATGTATGAGGGAAATGTAGAGCCTGTTTAGGGTACAGGCGGGGGTTGGGTGGGGAGGAGGGTGATTTGGGACTTGGGTGATGGGAATGTTGCACTGGTGATGGGTGGTGTTCCTTTTATGACTGAAACCCAAACACAATCATGTATGTAATCAAGGTGTTTAAATAAAAAAAAATTAAAAAAAAAATTATTAAATGAGTAAAGTAATATTAACATATTAAACTAATTAGAGTTAAATCATTTTTAAAAATCTGCCTGAACTGTGTGCTTGACTGATAAACAGTGCCACCATATGGTGAAAAAAAACCTGAAATTTTTTAGTGACCTAAAATTTACAATACTTGAAAAATGTTCAGGGGTTAGAGTGATAGTATAGTGGGTAGGGCAAATAAAAAAAAAAAAAAAAAAAAAAAGAATATTAATATTAAGAATATTAGTTTGGGGATTTTTTGTAAGGCACAGTGAATATTTAACACTAAAGATAACACTAAATATAAATATTTAACACTAAAGATAAGTCTATGCTGTTTTTGACATGAGACATCAATTTACACCTTTACATCCCTCAATCCAAAAACACTGTCAACAGTTTTGTGAATAAAACTAAGAGTAAAAGCAATGCCAGATTTGAGTAACTGTGCAGGAAAAGAAAACTGTGCACCACACCTTTAAATGCTTAATAATTGACTCTGCACAACACTTTTCATCAGTCCATGACTTAAGTTTTTTGGGACAAAAATACTACTATATGGACCAGAGTGATAGCATAGTGACAGGGCTTTTGCCTTGCAAATGGCTGACACAGGATGAGCCCAGTTTGGTGTCTGGTGTCCCATATGGTCCCCTGAGCCCCTCAGAAGCGATTTCTGAGGGTAAATCCGAAAGTAATCCCTGAGCCCAGCCAGGTGTTGCTCCAAAACAACAATAAAAAAAAACACAACAAAAATTACTACTATAATTTTTTATACATGTGTGTATAGTATTTATGTCTAATATTTGCTCCATCTTTGAATCCTTTAAGATATATTAGTTGCAAGTAACAGAAACTACTCTTTGATACTTTCATACTTAATAAAATGGATTGATTTGGTTGTTCAACACAAAAGAAATATTAGTGAAATAAGGAAAATAGACATAACTGTACTCATGTTTATGATATAAAATATTATTTTATTTTTATATGTAATATTGAAACAAAAATGTCTATATTATTTGATCATGTTTTTTAAAAAATGGAAAATACATGAAGTATATATACTGGCTGCTTTGGTTTGCATAATTTTGTGTGCTTTACCTAATTATTGTCTCTTCCATTTTGTGGATAATTTACAAAAATATCACAAGGATATATAAATATGTCATAAAGATCATATTTACAAATACATCACATGCATAAAAGAAGGTATAAAAATAAATATACCCCTTAGCAAATCAAAATTATCTCCATTTCTGTTGAATTTATGATGTATGTGTGTCAGGTTGGAGTCAAGAGGGCATAATATATTAGAAACTAGACAGAAAATTAAAAATCCAGGTGCATAGTAATATTAAGGTAAAAAACAGGGAATTTATGATATAAAAATTTCAGAAAATTGACATATATAGATGAGAAGCATTTAAGAATCAAATATTACCTGAAAAAATCAACTTAGTTATTTATTCAAATATAAGTACAAACTAAATTAAAATGACAATTTTAAAATGTTTCCTCACTCGCAAGTTTTATTTCTTAACTTCTCATACTGCTGGAATAGAAACCAATATGAGACCTAAACAGATAATGGGGAAAAAAGTAAAAAGAAAAAAAAAGCAGCACAAAACTTAACCCCTAAAATCTATGGTGGTTGCTGAAGGGATAGGAGGAAAAAAAAATGAATAAAAAGATAAAATAAGCTTTATCTTGGTGGGGGGTTATGTTGGAATTTTGATGCTGGATATTTGGTGTTAAGTAAAATGAGTCTTATATATGTATAGAGGTGTAAAATTGTATTTTAAATGTTGTAGTATTGTAAAGAGCTGTCAAATTAACTTTAAAAAAGATCAACCTAGTTTTAAATGCATATCAGAAATCATTTAAATCATCAAACTTAACCCCCCAAATGTATGAAAATGGTACCTGGATTTTAGTAATCTCTTACATAACTAACAACAAAGAGAAAGAGAGATTGGAGAGAGACAGAAACAGAGAGGGAATGATTAATGTGTCCTCAAAATTACTGGATAAGATAGAAGCTCAGGTCTGAAGTCATAGCACTTTAATTTCACAATCTGCAAGTATAAGATGTGAAAGATTATAGAGGAAAAGATTATTAAACCTTTGATCCTGTATTTAATTCATTGTAAATGTGGTGCTTATTTCTTAAGCATTCTTTTAATTGTCAACAAAATTATATTGTATGATTATTATGAAAATTTATAGGCATTTATAATTTTCAGACTATAAGTATATAAAATATTTTGTTTTTTCTCCACTGTTGATTTTCCTTTTTTTTCCCTTTATTTAAACATCTTGATTACATATATGATTGTGATTAGGCATCTTGGTTGTTCCCAGAGCCTGGCTATTGTGAATAGTGCTGCAATAAATATAGGTGTGATTAAGGGGTTTTTGTGTTGTATCCTTGTGTTCTTAGGGTATATTCTTAAGAATGGAATAGCTGGGTCGAATGGGAGCTCAATTTCCAGATTTTGGAGGAATCTCCATATCACTTCTCATAAGTGTTTGATCCACTTCTTTGAAGAATGTCATAGGTATTTTTAAGGGGATTGCGTTAAATCTGTATAATGCTTTGGGGAATATTGCCATTTTAATGATTAATCCTGCCAATCCATGAGCAGGGTATGTGTTTCCATTTCCATGTGTCCTCTCTTATTTCTTGGAGCAGGGCTTTATAGTTTTCTTTGTATAGGTCCTTTACGTCTTTGGTCAAGTTGACTCCATATTATTTGAGTTTGTGTGGCACTAATATGAATGGGATTGCCTTCTTGACTTCCTTCTCTTCCCTATCATTATTAGTGTATAAAAAGGCCATTGATTTCTGTGTGTTAATTTTGTAGCCTGCCACCTTGCTAAGTGAGTCTATTTTTTCTAGACGCTTTTTGATAAAGTCTTTAGGGTTTTCTAAGTAGAGTATCATGTCATCTGCAAACAATGAGAGCTTGAATTCTTCCTTTTCTATCTAAATTCCCTTGATATCTTTTTTCTGCCTGATCGCTATAGCAAGCACTTCCAGTACTATGTTGAAGAGGAGTGGTGAGAGAGGACAGCCTTGTCCTGTACCAGAATTTAGAGGAAACGCTTTTAGTTTTTCTCCATTGAGGATAATATTTGCCATTGGCTTGTGGTAGATGGCTTCAACTAGATTGAGAAAGATTCTTTCCATTCCCATCTTGCTGAGAGTTTTGATCAAGAATGGGTGTTGGACCATATCAAATGCTTTCTCTGCATCTATTGATACGATCATGTGATTTCTATTTTTCTTTTGTTGATGTTGCGTATGATGTTGATAGATTTACGGATGTTAAACCATCCTTGCATTCCTGGGATGAAACCTACTTGCTCGTAGTGTATGATCTTCTTGATGATGCATTGGATCCTATTTGCCAGGATTTTGTTGAAGATCTTTGCACCTGCATTCATCAGGGATATTGGTTTGTAATTTTCTTTTTTTGGCAGCGTCTCTGGTTTTGGTATCAAGGTGATGTTGGCTTCATAAAAGCTGTTTGGGAGTGTTTCCATTTTTTTCAATATTGTGGAAGAGCCTGGCTAGGATTGTTAGTAGCTCCTCTTGAAAAATATGAAAAATTCATTAGGAAATCCATCTGGGCCTGGGCATTTCTTTTTGGCAGATGTTTGATTACAGTTTTAATATCCTCAGTAGTGATGGGGGTGTTTAATATGCTACATCCTCCTTACCTAACTGTGGAAGGTTAAAAGTATCCAAGAATTTTTCCATTTCTTCCTGGTTTTTATGTTTAGTAGCATAAAGTTTCTCAAAGTAGTCTCTGATTAGCCTTTGGATCCCTGCAATATCTGACGTGATCTCCCCCTTTTCATTGATTATTTGGAACAGCTCATCTGTTGCACATGAATGAGGCATTCATTTCATTCAGTCTTGTCACACTATCTCACCACTGTCTTCTGGCCTTGAGAGTTTCTTGTGACATGTCTGCTGTAAGTCTTAGGGATGCTCCTTTGAATGTAATTTCCATTTTAGATCTTGCTGCTTTTAGTATTCTATCTTTCTCTCTGTGGGATTTGTCATTGTAACGAGGATGTGTCTTGGGATGTTTTTCTTTGGGTCTCTTTTAGCTGGTACTCTTTGGGCATGCAGGATTTGATTCCATGTAGTCTTTAATTCTGTGAGTATCTCTTGATGATGTCTTTGACAGTTGATTCTTCCTGGAGATCTCCTAACTGGGTCTCTGGGACTCCAATGATTCTTATGTTGTTTCTGTTGAGTTTATCAAAGACTTTTATTTTTATCTATTTTCATTACTTGAGTACATTTTCCATTGCCTGATTGTTTGTCTTAAGGTTCTTTTCTAATTTTTCTGCTGTGTTGAGTTTTTCTGCATCTCATCTTTCACTATTGAATCTCTCCTCAGCTGCTGTTACCCTGCTGGCGAGGCCATCCATTGAGGTTTTTAGTTGAGCTACTGAGTTTTTCAGATCTGTTTTTTCAGTTTGGAGTTTTCTGATTTCTGTCTTTGTGTTCTGTTCAGATCGATCTATGCTTTCTCTGAGTTCTACAAACATCTTCCATATTGCTATTTTAAGTTCCTTATCTGAGAGGTTAATCAGGTGGTTGGAATTTTTTTTGGTCATCTGAGCTATTGTCTTCATTCTCTGTGCATGGTGTTTGCCTGCGAAGTTTCCCCATTGTCGTACTTTTAGTGTGTGTGTGTTTTTTTGTTTTTTTTTTTGCGTGTTGTGGTGGGGTTCATTGGTTAGAAAGAGTGTGTAGCCATGAAGCGAAGCCAGTGGCTGCTCTCTTCTGCTGCCACTAGTTTACAGTTTTTGGGGGTGCGCTCCCTAGGCTTCTGAGGAGATCTTCAGGTATTCAAGAAACACAGACAGGCACAGGAGAGATTTTCCTTGAGTTCCTCAGAGTGAACAAAGGCACAGCAGGGCGGAGCCTCCGCAGGCCAGAGAGCTCTGCTTATTGGTTGGCAAACCTCACAGCCAGACTTTACTCACTCGCTGAGCAGCTTCAGAATGCAGTTTTTTGGAGGTGTGCTCCCTAGGTCTCTGAGGATACCTTCAGGTATTCAAGAAACACAGACAGGCACAGGAGAGATTTTTTGTCACTAATATTTCTAAAAAATATTTGTAAAGAAAAACTGAAGAATATCCTTATTTATAAATATTCCTCTATATTCCTAATACTTGTTTGCAGAAAATCATATTGTTATTTTTGTGTCATGGAAATAAATATTTTACAGACTCACAGGCTTTGAAATATATAACAAGACTAATATATACAAATGGAGTAGAACTAGTAATGAACAACTATTCCTTTATATAGATAAAAATGGAGGAAGGGCAGTAGACAAAGAACAACACTATTTTTATATGCTGTCATTGTACAGAAAAAAAACAGTTTGTGTGCATTTATCTTTAGACAAGACTTTATGATAATATATGTGTATTAATCTGTGATTTACTTGCTACAAAAATATCTGCTAATCTATTGTTCTCTAGAATTCATGATGGATCTTTTACTCCTGAAACCTTTTTTTTTTGATATCCGACTTACAATATCTGCACAGGGACTAAAACAAGAACTTCCAATGTTTACTTCTCACCTTTATGACTCTGCTAAATTATTATGTCCCCCTGATAGACATCCTGTGTCTATCCTGTATCACATTTTACACCTGTTATCTATATTCAGGTATCAGTAGTTTTTGATACAAAACCAGTGAACAGTTGATTTTTGTTTTTCTGTGTTCAACATCAGTTTTCTCTTTGGCTGTTTTCATAATTTTAACTTTGTCTTTTAGTAGTTTGATTTGTGTGTTTGAAGGCATTTGATTATATTTACTCTGGAGATTTTGAAGATTCAAATTTATCATATCAAATCTGAAAAGTTTTGGCATTTTAATTTTTTTCTAACAGCCCTATAAGACTTAAATAGCATTTGCATTTGGCTCTTGGTAGTGTCTGAGTCCTAAGATATTATTATTTTAATTTTAACTTAACTTTAAATAAAAAATATTTTAAATCAAAATATTTTATCTTAATTTAATCTAGATTGGGTCATTTCTCTTAGTATGTTTTTGAATGCAAATACTTTTAAAAATTTTCTTTCTTCCATAAGCAATCAGTTGGCTGTTTTATACTATATGTTTTTATAATTTTATCTATCTACTGATATTTTTTATTTTTTACCTGCTAAAATATATTTCCCATATTTCATTTCACACTTTTAAAATGGCTACTTAGGTTAGAGATAGCTTATTGATAGGAACTGCCCTTCACATATCTAGATTTGATACGCGCAATAAAAATTAATAAATGATGAAGCCATAGA
Organism: Suncus etruscus; assembly: GCF_024139225.1. NCBI lineage: Eukaryota > Metazoa > Chordata > Mammalia > Eulipotyphla > Soricidae > Suncus > Suncus etruscus. Next base: position 87,401,832 of record NC_064853.1, on the reverse strand, counting down.
GATAGCATGGAGGTACGGCATTTGCCTTTCATTCAGAAGTATGGTGGTTCAAATCCTGGCATTCTATATGGTCTCCCGAGCCTGCCAGGAGCGATTTTTGAGCATAGAACCAGGAATAACCCCTGAGTGCTGAAGGATGTGACCCAAAATAAAAGAAAAAAAATAATAAATGAATGGATAAATAATTTACTTCAAAATCTTTTATAAGCATGCAAATACTGTAAAAATTGTATCCTATTATTCATAAATATACATTTTTATAATTTTCATTCTCCTTTGGCTCTTGTCCTGCCACCAATCAATTTTTTGTGAGGGGCACATTCTGGGGCACTCAGGTGTTACTCCAGGCTCTGCATTCAGAAATCAATTTTGGAAGCCTCAGGGACCATATGGAATGCTAGGCATTTAACTCTGGTCCATCCTGGGTTGTCTGCTTGCAAGGCAAATGTCCTACTGCTGTGCTATCACTCCTGCCCAGTGCCACCAATCTTAAAAAATGTTCTTGAGTAAATTATGGCTTTTTAATTAAATAAAACAAATTTTAAGAATGTCTTTGCGCATTGTGTTTGGTTTTGAATCAGGTTCAAATATAGAGTAAGTGGGTGGGGAAAAACACAACTGGTCCTCTGAAAACTCCTTGGAGTTTATTATGTTTAAGGACTTCCCCACCCTTCCTAAAAGCCAACACCATCAGTTTATCAGTCTCTTTCCTCCTGCTGACTCATTTCCTAAAATTTTTTGCTAACTTGATTTTCTAATCAGCCCTACATAAACAACTAACACAGTCTTAGAGTAATATGATTTTGCATAACAAGTCAACATCTCAGGTATTTCTTAAATGAACCTGTTTTTCTCCAATCAACAATCTTTTCTTGCCTTCAAGATGCAAGAAACCAAACTCAGGTTCAACAACACCTTGTACAGTAACTACAATTTTCACATTATCTTAAGGTTAGGACCTGTTGATCACCTTCTACATCAAGAATTAAGTTCATATGTTTCATATTTTCCTAGTTTAAATCTATATTAAATAATTTTGGAATAAATATACTGGGTATTATAATTCATGGTGATTTTGAAAACCTTTTTGTCTTAAAATAGCAATTTTAGGAGCTGGAGTAATGGTGCAGTGGTAGGTGGTAGGGTGTTTGCCTTGCAAGCTGCTGACCCAGGAAAGATCTGAGTTCGATCCCCAGCATCCCATATTGTCCCCCAAGCCAGAAACAATTTCTGAGTAAATAGCTCGGAGTAAACCCTGAGCATCACTGAGTGTGACCCAAAATACAAAAAAGAAAAGAAATTTTATTTTCCATCTAATATTAAATAGAAGATTTCATTAAATTCCATTTTATGCATAAAGAGCATGATTCTTTTGCATCTAAATGTCTGGAATTGAAATTCCATCCTACCCCTTAATCAACTGTATGGCCTTGGGCAATTTAATATTTTTTCTGTTTCATTTTCCTTATCTAACACTATTTTATATCAATCCTGTGAAAATTAACATGAGTAGGATTTGAAGCAGTAGTTCCAGCAGTAATCAACAAATACTATTTATTTTCACTATTTTGAGGGAGGTCTGTTTAGGAGTTTCAACATACCTGATGATGCTCAGAGTTCACTGTATCATGGTAATCACTCCTGGCGGTGTTCTACAGGCATAGGCATTACTGGGGAATAGAACCAGGATTGGTTGCATGTGAGAAATGCATTTCAACCATCATATTTGGTCCTATTTTTACTTTCCTTATTATCCTTATGTTCCTTAAAACTCTTGTATATAAAAACCAGTACAGTAGTTTCTCAGAAACATAAAAATAGTGCTACCATCTTATCCAACAATCTAATTTTTGGTATCTACCCTCAGAACATAAAAACATTCATTCAAAAGGATTTATGTATTCATTGCAATTCTCAGTTCAATAGCTAAGGTATGGAATCAACCTAGGTGTCCAACAACATTGGATAATAAAAATAGAATTCACGCATATGCAAAATGGAATACTAGGTAGCTGCAAGGAAGAATTAAATCATGCAATTTGCTGCAAGTTGGTTGTAACAGCAGATTATTATGTTAAGTGTAGTGAGGCAGAAAAGGTACAAACACTGGATGAATTCATTTACCTAAGATATGTAGAATAATAATAGGAGGAAATGCATGGTTGAAAAGTGGGGCTAGAGGTGGTGCCCAGATTATGCTTAACACTAAGTCATAGAAATGAAAAGTTAAGGTATTTTGTATTCCCCAAAAATGTAGGGGTGAAAATTTTATGGATGATAGGTAAAGGGTTGGGTAAAAGGCCTTGAACACATCGGTAGAAGTGAGGTATACGTATATACATATACATATGTGCAAATGAATATTTATAGACAATAAAGTAAAACTACTGCAAATATGAAATTCAAATTACAATAAAAATAACCAAACTTAAAATATACTTGAGAAAGAGATAAACTTGGGAATGGGAGGGAATGTGGGGATATTGGTCTAGAGAAATGGACGCAGATGGTGAGATTGGTGTTGAAACATTGTATTCCTAAAACTCAGTTGTGAACAATTATATAAATCCCAGTGTTTAAATATCTTCAGTCAACTAGCACACTAAAAACATGTTTTACTTTTTTTAAGTAGTGTGGCCCTTTAAATTTTTTACTCCTAGATTTGCCATCAATATCAGCACTATTTTCCCCCTGGCCTGCCAGTATAGCAGGCCTATTTTAAGTTTAAATTGTTATAGTTTGAGTCTCTTGATTCTACTGTGGTTGACTTTGGCTTGGATGTTTAGTTCTGGTCTTTTTACCTCCACCAATGCACCTTAGACCACTTGGCCCTTGGACCCAATCTTTTTTCCCCTTTATTAATTTTATAGAAAAATACAGAAATCTGAGGTAAAACAAAGTAATTCATTTTCCAAGATTCTATGAAAAAGTCAGGAGCTCTTATCTGAAAGATAAACAAGAAGTGGCAATTTTTTGCATAGGCACATCAAAAGTTGGGGAAAATAAAAAGAGAAAAACCTTTGGCCTAAAAAACAGGGTGTCTGTACCTGTAAGATGATACCCAGCAACTAACTCCATAACTCCATAGTGTTCCCCCATCTTCCTCTTTCCCATAAACCACTTCCTTTGAAATGCAAAAGCCCAACTTGATCTTATTGCACCCTGCCCTGCCTGGTTGTATAGATATTGATTTAATAAAGAATTGTGCATTTCTGGCTGTTGGCTTAGGCAGAGACCATGAAGAGAAAATTCACCAATGCCATAATAATCCTTTTCTGACTGGCCTGTTTATCAATCATTCACCTCTACCCTGCTTTTTCAAACCCATCTACCTGGGGTTAGAGATATGGTGTGTGAGGTGATCTCATAAGTTGTAGTTTTTATATTATATCCAAACATAAAGCAATTTTCCATAAGGTCAAATACAGGCTTCAGGCAACCTATGTTGTCTGACTCCAAAGTCTTTCTTCTTGGTTCCAGGAAAAGTTCTCCTCAATCATGGTTGTTGCAGAGATTCATGGCTTCAGCAGAGATTTTGGTTTTGGCACACATCCTATGTCAAAGTCAGAATATCACGGAGTGTATTTGGATCTTATTTCACCATTTCAAGTCTTCAGGGTGTCATATGAACCCACACTGGAGCAAGCCTATGCCAGGCAGCATGAAGGCCTTCCCTTGTAGAAGTTCAATTCTTTGTACTGGTGCAGAAAACAGTGCTGGTTCCTTTTATTCAGCAAAGTTTACACTCATCAATGATGATTTGCCTAGGAATTGGAAAACTTACCCATCTGACCTACCAGCTTTATATTTTTATAAATATAAATATATAAATTTATATTTTATAAACATAAATTTTTAATTTTATAAATTTATTAATATAAATATATTATATATAAATTTAACTTTATTTTTTGACTAGTTTTACCTGGGTCATTTTGCAACTGCAACCTATGGATCAATCTTCGTTGTCTGCCTATATGTGTGAGTGTCTGTATGGTGGCCATCTCTGTCTGTCTAATGTCCATCTGTATTGTATGTAGTGTCTATCTATATTGTATATAGTCCTTCCTCCTGTTATACATAATCCTTTCTTTCCTCCTATCCTTGCTTACCACTTTACAAATCCTTTTCTATCCTTTTGCTCTCTCACCCTGATCTGCTACTTCTGTCAACATTATTTTACTTTCTTTTTAAAAGACACCATGATTTACCATACTGTTAATGATAGGGTTTCATGCATCTGGTGTTTTTTTGTTTGTTTGTTTGGTTGGTTGGTTTTTGGGTCATACCCAGAAGCACTCAGGGGTTACTCCTGACTCTACTCTCAGAAATCACTCCTGGCAGGCTTGGGGGACCATATGGGATGCCGGGATTCAAACCACTGTCCTGCATGCAAGGCAAATGCCCTACCTCCATGCTATCTCTCCAGCCCCCTGCATCTGGCATTTTAACACCATACTCTCCATCATCAAATTTAAAAACAATTTCAAGGAAAGAGAGTTCAAACTAAAATACAAATACATTGAATAGAAAAACATTTGAGTATATTGGTAGAAGTGAAGTATTTATATACATATATATACTCAGACATATATGTTATCTGACCCCAACATATATAAACTAAATACATGTACTCACATGTATATGTATGTACACACATATACATGTATATGTATATATACACACATATATATATACACACAGAGACACATATATACACTTATGCACATTACAGAACCAGATAAAGGTTTAATACTAAAGCTTTATAAAACTTATAACATTCAACAACAAGAAATCCAATAACCCCATTCAACAAGTGGGGGGGGGGAAGAAATGAACTGACTCTCTCCAAAGAAGATATATGGATAGATAACAGTTATATTAAAAAGTGCTGGAAAATGTCAATAGGTTCAACCTCAACAGAAAACAATATGATAAGAAGAGAACTACTATACCACCTAATGATACCTCTTCTTGGCATATAAACTTAAAACACAAAGCATTAATGGAAAAAGATATATGCACACTTCATTGCAGTGCTTAGTTCAATAGCCAGGATATGAAAACAACCCAAACATTTAGCAACAGAAGAGTAGTAAAGAAATCATGGTAGAATCTGAAGAGAGAGAGAGTACAGAAGTTAAGATGACCAACCCTTGTTCGATCCCAGAAATTACCTATGGTCCCCTGGATACTTCCAGTAATGCTCCCTGAGCACAGAACAATAGAATACCCTATGTCCCTATAGAAGATAATGAAAACGGAGCTGGCAAGGTGGCGCTAGAGGTAAGGTGTCTGCCTTGCAAGCGCTAGCCAAGGAAGGACCGCGGTTTGATCCCCCGCGCCCCATATGGTCCCCCCAAGCCAGGGGCAATTTCTGAGTGCTTAGCCAGGAGTAACCCTTGAGCATCAAACGGGTGTGGTTCCCCCCAAAATAGAAAATAATGAAATCATGCAATATGCTTCTATGTGGATGAAGTAGGGGATACTATGCTGTGTAAAGTAATTAAGAAGGAAAGTGACAGATAACAAAATGATTTATCTCTTATGTGGATATAAAGAAATAAACTAAGAAAGCAATACTAAGAATGTCTGGCCAAAGTCACAGAACTGGAATGTTGATCTACAAACATAATTTTTTCTTGTGAGAGAGGGAGAAAGAGGCAGGAGGCAAGGAAAAATAGTAGAGGAGATGAGGCAGAAGGAGAGAGGTGTGGAGGGAGGGGCCCTTGAGAAAGTGGTGGAGGAAGTGGACACTCCTATGGTTGGTTGATGTTGGGAATAATATAATAATATATGCATTAAACTATCATTAATAAGTTTGTAAAACATGAAATGTAAATAAATAGAGGCACTTGGTACCTCAATATGATAGCCTTTTGATACCATTACCATTGTGTGGCCTAAGCATTTCTGTATCAATGGTCTAAGCATGAAAACATTGGGCCCACATAAGTAGGCTGGATCTCTGAGAGTGACCTTTTGGAACCTTTTCTCAAAAACTACTGGGAAGGACTCTCTTCCCACATAAAGGAGAAGCTCAATTTATTTCATCTCTATGTTGATTCTACTTCAATATCTGGTAGCTTATATTGTCTTTCTGGTACTTGCACCATTTTTTAAATTTTCTTTCTAATGTTTATAGTTTGTTACTTAGGAAATTCATTTTCATAGAATTTAATCATTACCCAAAGTAGAAAATTAGCCATGGTTCTGAAAAACATTTTTATTTGTGCATATCTTATTTTTCTTCATTTGCTTTTATGGTGAAAGCTGCCATAATGCCATAAGACCAGTTATGGAATGTCAAGGGCAATATGTCTAGGGTTGAGGTTTTCTTCTTAAAGCTGAGTCCAACTCCTGCAAGATAAATGACTGATACTTTTCAAAATTTTTTTCCAAGAATGCTCTATATGGTTGGGACATTGCTATTAGAACTTAAAAGCCTTTGCAAAAACTCAGGTGTCTTCAAACATAGGTGGGTTAGTGAGATTTCAGTGTGAGTTGGACTGGTGGCACCCTTTAAAATATAGATGATGCAATTGTTTCTTGTGATTGGCAGAATGCTAGTTTCAATTCACCCAAGCATACTTCAATATTTTATAAATGCATGAAAATAATCTGGAATATTTGGTTTTTAAAGATTCATAGTTCAGGGGCCGGAGAGATAGCATGGAGGTAGGATGTTTGCCTTGCATGCTGAAGGTCAGTGGTTCGAATCCCGGCATTCCATATGGTCACCCTAGTTTTCCAGGAGCGATTTTTGAGCGTGGAGCCAGGAGTAACCCCTGAGTGCAGCTGGGTGTGACCCGAAAACCAAAAAAAAAAAAAAAAAAGATTCATAGTCCAACCCTGATGCACTGAAAAAAGAGCTTCATAGTTAACTTACATTCTTATGTGGGTTATATCTATGGTTATTAATGCTTAAGAAACATAACTGTTGAGTGGCTCTTAAGTTGGCTTCATGTAAAGAAAGCTGTAAATATTACAGATATTTATATTTATTGACAAAGGACTCTTATTTGGTCAGAAATGGCACACAAGATATTTTTAAATTTCTGAAGCAGTTGGTAGATTCTAATGTATTGTCAATATTGAAAAATATTTATTTTGCTTTTTTAGAGGGTCATAGAATGATTTCTTCTAATAATTTTAGAACAAAGGGATATAAGTAACACTGGTAGCTTTTCCAGAAAATTTGGAAAGATAAAATATATTAATGAATATGACAATAGATTTTTAAAGGGATGCCATCATGTATATAAACATTTTGGAGGATGATATCATGCTGCAAAGCTATTCCCCAATGATTCTTCTAATTTCTACACCCTAAGTCAAGACTTATTATAGTTCTTGCTTGCTATAGTTTGTAGAACCCAATTAGAAATTCAGAGAGAGATAAGGTAAGAAATATCTTTCAAATTTATTCAATTTGTATCCAATTTTACTTATGTATTAACATATTGGACAAACAAACCTCGGAAGTGTTATGTCTTGCATATAGAAAAAACTGATTGGTTAATTATTCCTTGGAAAGCTTATTTATAATACTTTTGAAAAAAATTAAGTTTTTACATTAAACAGAAGGCTTCTGCATTCAAGAAAAATAAAAATTGTTTACTTGCATAGCCATCTTGAGCATCACTACCCTTTACCCTTTGGGGGTGATGAAATAAGAGCAGATGTTACCTGCTTGTATGAGAAAGTGTTTCTTTCTGTAGATGAAGATTTCCAAAAGGAGAAATTTCAGAATTTATAGAGGAATTTCTCTCCCCAAAGATATGTAGGACATTTTTCTCTTTAATTAAAACAAATTCTTTCCTGAAAAATATGTTGATGGCCCCTAAGTGTTTACAACAAAAACACTGTAATATGTAAACAAATTGTTACAGATGTTATTATTCTCAAAATGTAAATGTGTCTATTTAAAAATATATAGCTCTACATCTTTTCATATGTCTCATTTTAGGATTTCTCTTTAGTTATCTTTGAATCTACATTGCTTATGATCTGTACTCCAAAAACCAAAACAAAGACATAAATTATATTTTTAAATAAATAAATAAATATTTATCATTAGCACTCACATCTTTACTCAGACAAACTATTTCTCTGACTCAGCAATCTTTTCTAATATCAGTGTTAGCAAAGCACTTTATTCATAAGATGTGTACTCAGAATAGCTCCAGGACATGCAGACAGACTCTCAAAGCACCTGTTATATAAAATAAATGTAAGTGAAAATAGATTTTCAACTCTTGAGGTCATTTGAGCTACTATAAAAAATTCCATAGATTGTTTACCTTATAAATAGTAGAACTTCATTTCTCAAAGTTTACAGGCTCCAATTTCAAGATCAAGTGACAATTCTTCCTAGGAATAAGAGCTCTTTCTTGCTCTTATTCAAAAGAGCTTTAAATTGGGATTTAATCACCTCCCACAGGGCCAGCTTTTTAAGACTATCACATTGAGCTTTAAGTTGACAATATATCAACTGGGAGTATGGGAAAATACAAAAACATGAAGGCCCTACTATCAACCATTATCCAATTTTTTTACTTGTTTATGTTTGTCTATAATTACAATCTATCAATTTTCTTAAAATATTTTTTTATATTGGGGCCAGAGTGGTGGCGCAAGCAGTAGGGTGTTTGCTTTGCACGTGCTAACCTAGGACGGACTGCAGTTCCAGTGTCCCATATAGGAGGCACCAATAACACATTGTATTGCTTGTAACAAAAAAACTTGCTTATTTGGGGAGTGGATCGGTGGCACAAGCAGTAAGGTGTCTGCCTTACTTGCACTAGCCAAAGACAAACTGTGGTTTGATCCCCAGCATCCCATATGGTCTCCCAAATTAGGAGCAACTTATGAGTGCATAGGAGGAGTAACCACTGAGCATCACCAGGTGTGCTCCCCCCAAAAAAAGCTAAAGAAAATTTTATTATAACTGAGGTAATATGGTCACAATAGAGTTTAGTCTATAGTATCAATTTACAAAGCTACCATCACCATCACAGCCAAAGTGACCATAACCTGTTACCATTGACCCTGTTTCATTTCCATTTCCCCTCTTCATTCCACTTATCTATCCATATATCTTTTTTTCTGTGACTGTCCTTAACTCTAACCCCCAAGTTATAGTTGTTTCAAAGTCTTTGTATAAGTAGTGTATTTTTTTACACTGTATAAACAATGTAATTAGTGATTTTAGTAATTAAGGTTACTGAAATTTCTTTTTTTCTTTTTTGGCCACTCCCAGTGATGTTCAGAGGTTACTCCTGGCTATGCGCTCATAAATCGCTCCTGGCTTGGGGGACCATTTGTGTGTTATTGGTGCCTCCCTTATCAGTTTAAACATGGATTTTCAATCTATATAGTAAAACTAGATTGATATTGATTCATATAAAGAGATATGAATAGGAATACCAGTTATTCATCTGAACTATTTTTAAAAAAACATTCAACTTCTACATCCATTTGCCTTGCCTTAAAGTTTTGTATATTGGGGTTGAAGTGTAGGGTGTTTGCCTTGCATGTGTCTGACCCAGGTATGATTCCCTGCATTGCATATGTCCCTGAGCACTGTCAGAGTAATTCCTGAGTGCAAAGCCAGGAGTAGTCCCTGAGTATAGGCATGTTGGCTTCAAACAACAATAACAATTGTTATCCCCAAAACCAATATTGTATGTAATGGAATTAAAAACATTTTCAAAAAATACATGATCACTTCAGCTCCCTTAAAATTTTGGAAGCCTCCTAAGAATCTGCATCTTACTAAGCAATATGGTTTCCATTACATTTTTATCCTGTCCTCTGCCTTCACTGTTGCCGGTTGATGTTTAAATGACCAGTGTCAAAGAGTCTGGCTGTGATACCTGTACACTTAGTGGCGGAGCATGCATGATTAGTAGATGTTGCTAGAAGAGTTGTACTCCTTAAATTGGGGAGCTTGCACACTTGCTATCTGAGGATGGCAATCTATTTGAGTGCTCATTTACAGTCTAGTTGTTGTGTTCACTGGAGCTTGCTACTGTGCTCATGCATGGCAAGGAGCATATTTAGGAATTTCTGCTTCTGTACTTTACTAGTTGCCACCGACAAATGCCTCATTTCCCATTAGATATTCTATAAAACTGAGTTCTCACTTTGTTCTGAGTCCTGACATTGAAACATGAGCCCAGAAGGTATAACTGAAAACCCAGCTGGTCTAAAGCTTTGTGAGTGAGTACTTGGTTCTTCCCAGTCTAATTGGCACAATCTCGCACCTGTTTTATTTCCTTTTACTTGTGCTGCTTGCTGAAGGTTGCTCCTATATATTTCACTTTCCATATATGTCACTCACACCTGGCTGAAATACAGCAATAAATCACTTGCAGTACATTAAATCATAAATAGCAAAGATTCCAGGATTATGTGGTAATAGGGATTGAACTCATGGCTTTAGGCTTGTAAAGCAGTTGTACAAATATACTCAGTCCTCCAGGTGTTAGAACCTAATTTTTGGATATGTAGATAAAAGAGTGTGTTATATAATCCTAGACATCTGAGAAAATATAACTTGTAACAATAATTTAAATACTACCCTAATAGCAATATGATTATTCCATTAATATTTTTCCATTATCAAGAAGATATTGAGACTGGAGCGATAGCACAGCCATAGGGTTTTTCCTTGCACACAGCCAACCCAGGTTTGATCCCTGGCATCCCATATGGTCCTCGAGCCTGCCAGGAGTCATTTCTGAGTGCAGAGCCAGGAGTAACCCCTGAGCACCACCGGGTGTGGCCCAAAAACCAAAAACCCAAAACCAAAAACAAAAGGAATATACAAAATGATGTTCAATAAGTGATCATAGCGTCTAAAGTGAGTTTAAATTCCAGCTCTACCTTTTCTTTGCAATAGTAGGGGTATTAATAAATATATTATCTCTAATGAATTAAGGCACATTTAGTAAATATGACATATTACTTATATTCAGAGTTTGATAGAATTAATAAATCATATATAAATTTTTATCATATAATAAATATTATGAAACAATATTGTATAAAATAAATGTTATATAAAATATATAAATATATAAAATTATGAAAACAGAATTTTTAGTGCTCAATAAATCTGTAAAACATAGATTTGTAATTTTAGACGTTAATTTTATCTGAACAAAACCCCCTATTTAACATTATTGAATATTATAACACTTTTTTCTAGAAAGTATTGAACACAATGCAACATTAATGTATTTTGATAGTGTAACAGAATTATATAGCAAAATTGTAAGTGGAAAATTGTATATTATGCTTAATTTTTTAATAAGCTCTGGGTAGGATAATGGGGTCAAAGGATGGGAGATGCAGTAGAACAGAGTAAACCAGACAACAATTCAAGCAATAGACTTTTCCATGAAAAGAAATTAATGGGAGTTTAGCAACTCAAGCAATAAATTTCAAGCTAAGATGAAGCATTTACTTGGGAGGGAAAGGACTCAGTTATGACAGAAAAAATGTCAGACATGAGACTACTGATACATTTTGACAACTAAAAGTACTATTATTTCTGCAGGTTATTATTGTCTTAAAGTACCGAAGTTAGTTTTCCCCTTACATTTTCTTACAGCAATTCGAGGATTTAGAACCTGCAAAGACAATTTGGTAGAGCTATCATTGATAATATTTTCTCCCAAGAGTACAAAGCATTCACGACCTAGCTGCTCTTAGACTCACTAGCCCCCAGGATACCTTGCCTGCTCTGATCTTGAATGTCTATCTCTATACTCTGAAGCTTATTTCCTCCCTTGCTTTGATTTTAAAACATTCCTACCATTTTATTCAGTAAATTTAGTCTGGTTGTAATTTTGCTATAAGAATTTATGTTTGTGTTTCTGTTTTAATTGTAGTTTGCCTTTGATTTTAATCAATTTGGAGGCCTCCTTCTCTATGTGTAAGTGATTTTTTTCCATGCTCAAAAGACATTTTTTTCTTAATAGTTTGACTTAACTTTATTTTTTATATGAGCCATGAAAAACTGACCCATATATTTATTTCAATTTATTCATATATATTATTTTCATTTGCTATCTAGTAGTTCTAATTCTTTCCTACAAATGTGTTGGGCCTCCAATAGACACCTGAAAATAAGCTCTAAATTTTATATTTATTTTCAGTTTAGTATGCAACTATGTTTTAGGTAGTGTAGTGAGCTGATTTAAATTGCTGTTCAGTTGAATGATTTAATTAGTTCACTTTACTCAAGTATGACATTCACTATATACATATTAAAAATTTATTAACTTTAAGAAAAGAGTTGCTAGTGCACCAGTGTTTAGCAGCGAGGGTAACCTATTTGGGATTTCATATACAAATAGTTAATATTAAAAATTTCAAGTTAAGAAGCAGATAAACTTATATTCTGGGTAGTAGGGAGAAGCATGTTTTTGATTAACTAGATTTAATTCTGATAAAGGGTGAACCAAAATATTATGGAAATGGCCAAAGGCATAGCCAGGCTATTTAATATCCCTGTGAAAAAGAGAGCACAGATTTCTGTACATGGATAAAAGTTTCATGGCATTGCAGCTGCCACCTTGAAGATTGAGTTGAAAAAGCTCAGAATTTTTATGTATGCCAATGGCACATGCCACACATATTTCCAGTCAGCCACGGGTGACTCAGCTGGGTCCTAAGTGATGTAAAGTTAAATGGAAGAGAGATTAATGACTATGTGTGCAAGGATCCATGTATTACATGTGTGTTTGTATGTGTCAGTATGCCTTAAGCATGTGTGCAGCCCAGGGGAAAAGCACATGGAAGAGATTACAGTACAGCTGGCCAAAGAAGTTTTTCCATGATGGCTTTCATTTAAAAGATGGAGTTTTACAACCACACCCTTTAATGATTCTGGCTTGGCAAATTGTTAGATACAATTTGTTCATATCATTTTAAATTCCATATTCTGAAAAAACATTTGTGTATGCATCCCCAGGCCCTAAATAAATCTCATATTTTCATACCTCTACCACAGCAGTTGGCCAACTGATACTTTAGAATAGCTTTAGATGGCCAAATAAGTAGCACCATCTGCTGCAATTTGGAGGAATCCTCAGTGGTACTGTGACAGCTGTTTGATTCTGAGTCCTAAACACCAGAATTCATTTGTCAGAGAGGACACATATCCAGTGTTAGAATGACCATTTTCTATAAAAGAATGGTTTTTACTAACAATGTGCTACCCTATTTTTATGGAGGTCAGACCTCAGGAAGCCGTTGTCCAATCTTTAAAATGTAGCTTCAAATGTGGATGTTGACAAAATAGTCCTTTTGAGTGATTAAATTTAAAGCCTGAGCTCTCAAGCCCTGCGTCATTGTATGAAAAGTTGTTACACCTTTTCTAAGTGCCTAATTACATTTATTTAATACACAGCCTAACTTAATAAGCTTGATTATCTGGTTTGTGAGCTTGAGTATTATAGAAGCTGCAAGCTGAAATTAGATATGTCAGGTTATAAGTGACTAAAAGTCAATAATTAGAAGTGTAGAATCTGTTTAATGATTAGACAATAAATATTAAAATTCAGATAATATCATGCATATTACTTTGACATATTCATGTCTCCATTTATTTGACAACTATTTACTGTTACAGGGACAGTTTTTATAAATGCCAGAGTACAAGGAAGAGTTACGAAAACAAGACCCTCACACTTACAGAGTTAAAAGTCTATTTACATGGGCTATGTTATTAATAATGCAAGGTAGGTTATGTAAAAACCATTAAAGTAAAAGATAATTTAACATGAGAGCTCAGATGAGGCTAAAATTACTTCAAATGCAGAAAGATTCATTGAGGCTGTGACATTTAAAATTGATTCGAGAAAAGTATGTATAATTTGAACACACACATAATAGTCCAGAATTTTATGTAAATGAAAGAATAGAAGTATTTGAAAAGCAAGAACTGTTGGAAAGAGGACTGCCAGGTACTGAAAGGTTAAGTAGTGCAAAGGTTGTACTTGTTCTGTTTGTTGCTAGGTCTCATTCAAAAGACATGATAAGCTCTTAGTATTGGTAGAATAAATATATAAAAGAATGATTGAGTAGCTTTGTTTTATTTTTTCTATTTATGACATAGATCTAGAATAACCATTGAAAAGTAAAGAAAGAAAGGTCAATAAATATATCACTTTATGACCAAATATTAGATATCTATCTCCTTACTTCCAGTATATTTGGCTTTGCATATAAATATATATTCTAATAAAACCATATCTATTGGCCACATCAGTCACTTATCTATGACTAGGCTAGATTCCTCTTTTCTCTATTTTTAAAATTTATAAAAAATATGTCAGAAACAAGAAAATAGATGACCTATTTTTTGAATGACTAGGCACAGACCTTGAAATAACTCTAATTAGTATACTCAAGAAAATATTTGACAAGATAAAGAAAATAACTGAAGATGAGTAATTTACTTTGTATCAGAAAACAATGCCCATTTTAGAAAAGTATAATAATGGTAATTAAAAGCTCAATATGGGCTCTAATAACAGATTAAATAGACAAAAGAAAGAAAGCAAACAAAAATTAGTAGAAAATAGAAAGGGAAACAGAAAATACTAAAGATAGCCGTAATAATATATACCGTATTTTCAGGCCTTAGTATAAGACGACTTTTGAAACAAAAAAAAGTCAACCAAAAAATCGGGGTCGTTTTATACGCTGAGTATATCCCGAAAAATGTTTCAATATGCCAATAAACGAAAATTGTCTGAATATTGCCACAAAACGAATTTTCCAACTCGATCCTGCACCAATCACTGCAAGGCTGATCAGACCGCCTCTCTAACTCAGCCAATCCAAGCAGGCTTTTGATGCATGCAAATTAGACAATGTTCTGTACCTGAATCTACACTGTAAAAAGTCTGCTCAGATTGGCCAGAGTCAGAGAGGAAGTCTATTACAGTATAACCTCTGAACCTTTGCTTGTTGTGATTGGCTCACTGTGGTACATACAGTTGCAGCACAGGAACGTTTTGTCTGATACAGCGAATATAGGCCTAAACCTATGTTTTAACTGCAAAATTAGGGGATTGTTTTATACGCCCAGTCGTTTTATACGCCGGAAAAACGGTGTGTGTGTGTGTGTGTGTGTGTGTGTGTGTGTGTGTGTGTGTGTGTGTGTGTGTGTGTGTGTGTGTGTGTATAACAAATTCTAAAAAGGTTTTCTTTTATTTATTTGATCATTTCTTTGCTCCACAAATTCCCTCAAAATGCTTTTACTGCTATTGGAGTATTGCTAGATTGGCAGAGACTAGGAATTTCAATATTTCTATTTAGGCTACATTAAAATTGAACAAAACCCTAAAGGTAGAACTGATAGCAAAGTACAATAAACCTCCCTAAGAGGTTCAGACCATTAATAAAAAGCTTATATTACATTCAAAATGTGAAACTTTTATGTATATCTTCATTTTATTTAAATTGACAAAATTGCTTTATGTATGATAAAATATGTTTTATATTTATTGTAAATTGCTTCTATTATTTGTTTTTTCATTTATGTCATACATGTTTACAAGAATGAATATAAATGTTTATATCTTTAGTTCAGTATTAATCACATTATTTCCTCCCTTAAATGCCAATAATCTCAATCCCTCCTCCACAATTTCCTGAACTCTTTAATCTTGTTTGCCCACCCATCCCTACTTGTTAACCTTTTATGTGGTCAGAATAGAATAGCTAAGTAGTATTTCCTGTGTATGTATATTCATTGCATCTTTTTATTCACTCATCAGTCACTGGCCACTTGAATTATGTGTACAGTTTAGCTATTATATGTGTAGTTCTGCAATGAACATAGTAGCATATGTTTCTTTTTTTAACTTGTGCTATTTAAATAGATTGGAATTAGAGGATTATATGGTCAATCTATTTTTAATATTTTAAGAAATCTTCATATTTTCCCCAAATTGGACCAACATATATTCCATATATATTGGATCGAGATTTTTTTTTATTTCCACTCCACCTCTTTGCTCGGACTTACTATTTCTGACATTTTTAATCATAAGGGTTATTATTAGGTTTGGGGCCACATTCAGTGAATGTGAACTCTGTACTCAGAGGTGAGAATCAAATCCAGATCGGGTCATATGCAAGACAAGCACCTTACCCACTAGATTATCTCTCCTGCTATATTTCTAGCCATTTTTGGTATAGGCCATTCTCACTAACATGAGATGTTTATTAATTATCATTTAAGTTAGCAATTTAGTTTACATAACATCTCCATTATTCCAAAAGCTCCCATATGCTTTCTACACTGTTTTTTTTCCTACCATTTCATGGCCAGTCAATGAAGCTATTTTGCTTTTTTGTCAATATTGATTAGATTCCTTTCTTCTCCACTAAATTGGTTGGCCTCATTCATTCAGAGTGTGTGAGATGATCCATGCCATATTATTACTAATCACTAAGTAATATTTTATCACACATGTGTAATATTTATAAATCTCTTCATAGGAGACAGACATTTAGGTTTATTCCAGATGATGAGTCTGTAGTGATTGATGGAAATATAAGCAACTTTTTGTTTAAATGTGTGGCTTTATGTTTTTCAAGTGAACACTTCAAAGGGTAATTACTGAGATACAAAGCAAATGAATGTTTAGCTTTATAACCATTGCCAACAAAAGATCATAACATTTTTTCACTCAGTAACTACATAAGGAAACTGTAATTCCTCCAACAATGACTGACATTTGCATTTCAATCTTCAAATTTAGTCATTGTAGTGAGGGTGAATCAGTATCTCATTGCTTATTTACTCTACATTTATTTTATGAGTAATAATGTGATTTTTTTCCAGTGCTATTAGTGAATCCTATATCTTCTTACAAAGTACTTTTGAAATAGTTTTTTTTACAATGATTTATCTTCTGAATACTTAATTTTAGGAATTTGTTATATAAAATTTAGATAGAGAAAGATCTATATAAAAATACAGGTCTGTTTTCCCCCCAGTTTTTGCATCACACATGGTTATGACTTACTTATTCCTGCTCTGTACTCAGAGATCTCTCCTAGAAGTCGCAGGTACCACATATGGTTCCAAGTATGAAAACGTATTCAGCTATATGTAAAGTAAGTACCTTACTCACTATATTATCGCTCCAGCCTTTATTATTACATATTTGAATTTTTTCCAGATAAATATTTTTCAATAACATTTTTCTTGTATTCTCTCTAATTTTTTATAGTATTAAATCGTGTGGCAAGTTGGTGCCAAAATCCAACATACTTAACTCAACTATATGTGCTTGATGGTTTAATGTTTTACCTAGGAGTGTTTGAGTTTCTGGTGTGAAGGGATTTCATGTTAGGAATCAAACTAAGGACATGTTTTCTTAGCTGAGACATGTCCCTGTTTATTTCATATTATATTTTAGAAAATTTAACAACTAAAATTTAGGAAGATTGTTTCCATAAGTTTTCTTCTCAGGTTATATAACTTTATTATTTTTTAATTTATTATTTTTAAAACCTTTAAAAACATATGTGTTTTATGTATGGGTAATATAGTTTTTATGTGTTTTTTTCTTTTATGAACATTCAATAAAGTCATCAATGATGTCTTCTGGGCCTGTGGTTGGCTTATATAAAGAAATTTGATTAGGGATTTAACTTTTAAAATATACGAACTATTATTTAATCTATTTTTATTGATAATTTTCTACTTTAAAATATTAATATATGTGTATTATTTTATATGCATAATTTTGGTCTCAGTCCTTTTGCAATTTTTAGTAAATGCTATATTTTTCTTTTTTTTTCTTTTCTTTTTTTTGGTTTTTGGGTCACACCCAGCAGTTCTCAGGGGTTCCTCCTGGCTCTACACTCAGAAATTGCTCCTGTCAGGCTTGGGGACCATATGGGTTGCCAGGATTCGAACCACCATCCTTCTGCATGCAAGGCAAATGCCTTACCTCCATGCTATCTCTCCAGCCCACCATATTTTTCTTAATTTATTTTGTGCTTAATATATATTTTTTATTATTGTTTTAGTAATCTACCTAAATTCAGGCTCAACTTCACTGAATAATTCATATTTAAATTTACAGACATTTTTATTGATTGTCTTCTATCTCAGTGATTTTCAATCTTATTTATCAATTTTTAACTTGTGATAATTTTAAAATACTTATTTTTTCTAGCTTTTAAAATAGAATATTAAATATTAAATTTTATATATTTGTATTATTATAAAATAAGAATCCATAGGTATACATTTTCTCTGTGTACTATTTCAGTTGTTTTACAGTTTATGTCTTGTAAATTATTTTTGTAACTTTAATAGCACATGGATATTTATTAATATTTGAATTATTTCAATACTTTAGGACTTTTAAATATTTATAACTGGCTTCTACAGTAGCCATATATTCAATAAACTTGTGCTAATTTTCAATTATTTCAAAAATTTTGGGATATATTTGGTGACATAAAATTTATCGTTATTCTATTTTTTGTGGATTGGAAAAAATATATTAAACTGTTGTTATCTAAACTGTTATTTAAGATTATCAAATGTCCGTTATGTCAGTGACTAGTAGCTAGCCAAGTAGATATTGCTGTTAAGTTCATCTATATTCTTACTGATATATTGTCCACCTATTTTACTAAATAAAGGGTGTTGATGTTTTGTACTATAATCATCTATTTTTATATTTCTTCTTTTGTCTGTATATTTGCTTTTAAATGTTTTTATTTTTGTTGCATACTATCTAAATTTCTATCTATGTTTTTTTTATAACTGGATCTTTTTATCAATAATTTGTTGGGAATTCAAATTCTTCATCTTGAGACCTACTTTTCTAATATTCAATTCTATTAATATTCTCTTATGAATACTGAATTGTATTGTGTGCCATTTAAATATTTTGCTGAAAATTATATGTGCATTGAGTTGGAGCATTAGTGAAATCTATGTTTGATCCTCAGCACCCAGTAGTATCTCTACACTTCCCAGAAGTGAACCGTGAGCACAGAGCCAGGAGTATGCCCTAAGCACCACAGGATATAGCAAAAAATATATTGTGTTCTAATTTTTGAAGGTGTTGGGCCACAGCAAGAGGTACTCAGGAGTTACTCCTACCTCTATGCTCAGAAACTACTCATGCAAGCTTGGGGTACTGCATAAGATGCTGAGGATCAAACCTTGGTTGGCAGTGTGTGGCAAACGCTCTACCCATTGTGCTATCATTCCAACCTAGAGTGTGTTCTAAACTTTTAATGTATTTCTTATAAATAGAATTTGGATGGCATTTTTTGTAATATATAAATCATTGTATACGAATATATTTTTGGTCTGGCATCATTATATTTGCTTTATATATAGTAATTTTTATGTTTTCCTCTTTTTAGATTAAGTATTTTGAAGTAGTTTTATGTCCACTTTAAATTACACATTATATTTCTTATGTTTAAATAAAGGCTGTTTTAATAATTGATCATAATATAGCATAGACTATCTTCATATATTGTTTTTGTTTTGTTTTGTTTTATGTGTTCCATATCCCACAATGCTCAGAACTTACTTCTGGCTCTACCCTCAGGGTCAGTGTTTGGTAGGGGTCAGATGAGTTTCTGGGGCCAATCTGGATCTGCCACGTGAAAGACAAGTATTTTGTAATTTTATGTGAAATTAAATATTATGTGAATACTTACTATTTATTTTTCT
The DNA here is from genome assembly GCF_024139225.1 of Suncus etruscus. Lineage (NCBI taxonomy): Eukaryota > Metazoa > Chordata > Mammalia > Eulipotyphla > Soricidae > Suncus > Suncus etruscus. The sequence continues at coordinate 87,382,088 of NC_064853.1, read as the reverse complement.
TTACTCCTTTTATTCTTTTTATTGTTATAAATTTGAAAGTCCTTTCCATTGATATTCAAAGGACAGTCTGGAGACCCAGTGACCAATTGACCAAGACTTTTAGCAACATGCTGGCAAGTTAGAAGATGGTCATGCTTGTCCTCAAAGTAAGAAAATTATGTTTTTATTGGAAGAGGAGTGAAGCACGGTTGAGAAAAGGCCGGTTGACCACCAGAATGAATAAATTTCTTCCTGAGCTGATTCCACAAGGCATAATTCTAATGTATCTTCAAATAAAGAATTTTTAAAGATTTCTTATTTTATTCTTACCTTGAAACCTTGAATTTTCAAAATTTTTCATGAATGCATTTCAAGTGTACAATGTTTCAACACCGATCTCTTCACTGGTGGCTGCTGCCCTCCCCTAGTTGTCCCCTCATCCCCTTTGCTTTCCACCTAGCAGTCTTTCTCCTTGAGGTGCTTTTTTAATTTATTTTTTGTTGTTGTTGTAGGGCCACATCTGGCTCTGTGCTCAGGGATTATTCCTGGAAGGCCCAGGAGACCATATGGGGTTCCTAATATCCAATTCAGTTTGGTTGTGTGGAAGGCAAACACCCTAACTGCTGCAGCCTCAGAAGAAGTGCCTTTTTAAAAAAAATTGCATGGTGGATTACATGATGATATTTCATGCATAACACTGCCACCTTTCAAAACTACCTCACCTTCTTCCAGTTGAACACTACCCTCCATCATAGACTTTCGTCCCTCCCTGTATTATTTTCCAGTACCCAAGTGAAATATTTCTTTTTTTTCCTAATAATATCTTTATTTAAGCACCATGATTACAAGCATGATTGTAGTTGAGTTTCAGTGATAAAAGAACAGCCCCCTTTCACCAGTGAAACATTCTTACCACCAATGCCCCCCTTTTCAAACCCTGCCTGTATTCGAGACAGGCATTCTATTTCTCTCACTCATTAAAATTGTCATGATAGTTGTTATTGTAGTTATTTCCCTAACTGCACTCACCACAATCTTTGTGGTGAGCTTCATATTGTGAGCCAGTCCTTCCAACCCTCATCTCTATTATCTCTGAGGATTATTACAAAAATGTTCTTAATTTTTATTAAAACACATAGATTAGTGAGACATTCTTTCTATCTCTCTCCCTCTGACTTCTTAAATTAACATAATAGATTTAATGTACATCTATGGAAAATTTCAAGACTTCATCTTTCCTGATGGCTGCATAATAATCCATTGTGTATATGTACCACAGTTTCTTTAGCCATTCATCTGTTGAAGGGCATCTTGACTGTTTCCAGAGTCCGGCTATTGTAAATAGCACTGCAATGAATATAGTTGTGAGGAAGGGATTTTTGAATTATATTTTTATGTTCCTAGGGAATATTCCTAGGAGTGGTACAGCTGGATCATATGGGAGCTCTATTTCCAGTTTTTTGAGGAATCTCCATATTGTTTTCCATAAAGGTTGGACTAGATGTCATTCCCACCAGCAGTGAATGAGAGTTTCTTTCCACATCCCTGCCAGCACTGATTATTCCTGGTCTTTATAATGTGTTCCAGTCTCTGTGGTGTCAGATGGTACCTCATTGTTGTTTTGATTTGCATCTCCCTGATGATTAGTAATATGGAGCATTTTTTCATGTGCGGTTTTTTTTTTTTTTTTTTTTTTTTTTGGCCATTTGTATTCAGTGGCACAAATAGTAGGGCGCTTACCTTACACGTGCTAACCTAGGACAGACCACGGTTGAATCCCCCGGAGTTCCATATGCTCCCCCAAACAAGGAGCTATTTCTGAGCGCATAGCCAGGAGTAACCCCTGAGCACCAGGGGTGGCTCAAAAACCAAGTGAAATATTTCTTACTAATAACTAATTATCATATTCATTGTTTCCATTATCTTTGAACATTTGTTTTTCTATCATTATGCTTCTTATATCCTGCATATCACAGAGATCATTCTGTATCTGTTGCTCTCCCTCTGACACACTTCAACCACTACAATACTCTCCAGATCTACTCATAGAGAACAAATTGCATGGTTTTACTTTTTCTTATGGTCAAGTAATATTCCATTGAGTCTGTATCATATACTTTAATCCAGTCATCTTTATCTAGTCACCTATTCCTGGACATGTATATTTTTTCTAGACTTTGAATGCTGTTAATAAGTGTTACAAGGAACATAGGGATACAAATGTCTTTTCTCTAATTTATTTCTGCATTTCAGAAGAAGTGGTAAGCATAATAAAATCACATTACTGAGTGGGACAAATTATTTACCTATCACTAACCTAATGAAGGGTTAATTTCCTATACCTATAAAATATTGGTGGAACATAATGAGAAAAAATACTAATGCAATAAATATATTAATAGCATAAATGAACATAAATTCTTCAAAGAAGTTATACAGATGGCCAAAGGCTTGTGAAAAATTATCTGCATCACTAATCATTAGAGTGATGCAAATCAGAACAGCAAAGAGATTATCAACTCTCACCACAGAGAGTGGCACAAATAAAAAAAGAACAATCAATGGTGTGGATGAGGGAAATAGTAATCTCATTGACCACAGTAGGAATGTAAAATGGTCCAGTCTTTCTGGAAAACAAGATGTATATTTTTCAAAACTCTAAATGAATTTCATTTAACCTTCATTTAATCTAGCAGTTCCACCTCGAAATATACCCCAAGGGTCCAATGAATACAATAATACAGTTTTTCATATTTTGTTCAGAATAAAATACTTATCTGATCTTTAAGGAGTTGTTAACATATACTAATATAATAAATCACTGAGATGCCAAATACACAAAAGTTAATTACTAAGAAAATATTTATTTTCAAACAAATATATGATATATATACACATATATTTATGTCTGTCTGGGAATCACACTCTATAGTGCTCAGGGCTTCTTTCTGCTTCTCTGCTCAGGTATAGCTCCTGGAGGACTCAGGGACTATATAGGATGACTGGGATTAAACACTATCAGCTGTGTGCAAGGAATACACTTAATCTCTCTGGCCCCTGTTTCTAATATTATTCTTGGACTATTTCATAGAGAATAAGAATCAGAAAATCCCTAAATTGTTTGTTCTCAAATTCATAATATATAAAATTAGAATATTTGCCAAGAATATTTACCTATATATGAAATCCAGAGATTCCGATTGTTTCAAATGAGACCAAATTGTGCCAGAGCAATAATACAACTGATAGGATACTTGCCTTGTATATGCCTGACCCAGTTAGACTACTGGGCACCAGATAAGTTCCCTGAGTACTGCTGGGTTGTGCCTCCTCACAACAACAACAAAATAGCAAATAGGACCAAATTATCAACATATTTCTATAAAAGTCTTGTTTTTTTCTGTCATAAATTTAAAAGAAAGTTCAAATGATGTGCCTTTATGTTGTTGATTTCTATTCCTAATGAGTAACCCTCTAATGACAAATTACTATATTGATTCTGCAAAAATGAAAACATAATTTAAGTGCTTAGAGGGACATGTGCTTCTTGTGTTCAATAATTGCAAATAAGAGAACATAGAAACTAAAAGATTTTTGTTCCTTAAATTTTTCTCAGTTCAGTAACCAAAGGAAGATAATATTTAAATACTTTGTGAATTAATTTTGCAGACATATCTTCGAGGATGCTTTTACTGCCTACATAATCACAATGACAACATATTTGTGATGTTTAATGAAGCTCAGATGGAAGACCAAAGGACCTTATCTCTAGAAAAATATGGATTTTAAAATGCCATTTGTCACAGATTTAATAGTACTTGAGTTTTGATTTTAATTTTCTTCAAAACAGTTGGCTTCAGGCAATATGCCACTGATTACTGGTACTCACTCTTTGAGTAATTACTGGGTTGACAAAATTAAAAATATTTTCTCTGAAATCTTTTTTGTCCAGAGTAGTAGAGAATATCTAAGTATATTCTTATCAAACAAGAAGTTGTCTATCTCTAAATTAGGCATTTTGTATTAGGAGAGGTTATTGTGGGCAGAAACCCTGAAAAACATAATAAAATCTGCACTTTAATGAATTCTCTGACACACTGAATGTTGGACAAGTGTGTGTTCTCTTGACCTCTTCAAAGTTCTAATTTTATGCATGAAAGCCCAGGAGACTGCTCTGACAAATAAATAACTTCTGAGGACAACCACTTTATGCTTGGTTCATTTATTGAATTCAGGAAAACATATCTAAGAGAAACAAGTTACTAATTTTGAGAAAGTTTTAGGAATACATCACTTCTTGTAATGCTGAGTTTATCTATTTTTCTTTTAACTGGAGATTTACCAATTTAACCACAGTGGAACAGCATCTAAGCCTCAATCAAGACTTTTCGAATGGATTCTGATTTGTAGAGACTCTCAAACTACTCAGGAGAAATTGCTAAGTTCAAAGGAGCTGGCTCTGTCCAAATGAGTAGTGATAAGGTAAAAATGAACTTGATGCTCCCAGAATTGAATTTTGATAAGCCTAAATATGCTTTAACATGTACTAATATAGAAAGTGCTAAACTCATGTTCTTACAGGTATTTATTCTACTTCAAAAAAGTTTTTTATTGAGGAAACTACAAAGAACTCAATATTTCACAGCCAAACAAGGAGTCTGCATACTTTTTTTCTCATTTAGTTTCTGTATGAGATAGATATGATTATTATGTCTGCTTATACAGAAAAAAACTAACTAGGACAAAGATGTTAAAAAAAACTTGTTTAAGAACGAAATCAGAGAAATAGATGGCAGAGTCAACATTTAAATATTGGATACCTGACGCCAAACTCTGCATATGGGACCCAACTGGAAATTCTTGATCAATAGAAGCAGTCCAGTATAAAGCCTAGAATGCATTGCTGCTTGGACCCCATGCTGCCAATGTATACCCAGACCACCTCAGTGATACAGGGGTTTCCAGGGCAACAAACTGCAGTTCTAGAGAACCATCAGTACCACAAATTACAATGCCATGGACTACATGGTGATATGAATTAAACTAGGTTCAAAACATGCTAGGCATATGCTCTAAACATCGTACTCTCTCATTGCTCCAGATTTGTAAACACAATGATTATATTTTAATGGCTCATTCTCGCAGTCTACATTTTTTTCAGCACTGGCTACACCTGTAGAATACTCATGACATAATTCAGTTTTAGGTATACAATATGTCAACCCTATTCCCATCACCACTGTTCACTTTCCTTCATCAATGCATCATTTTTACTTTCAACCCATTTGCCTTCCTCTTAGAGGTATTTTTTTTTTTAAATTCTTTTGACACTGTAGTTTAGCAGTACTGTTGCTATAGGGTTTTGTGCACAATAATTTTCAACTTTTTAGTTCTCCCTCTTCCTCCTGTCTGAATAATTTCCCCCACCATTGCTGTAGTGTTCCCTTCCCTGTCCTATCACTCCTCACCCAAAAGTGGCATACTTTCCACTGAATACCAGGTCTCATGTTCTTTTTTTCTGGTTCCTTTGGATATTTTTTATTTCCTTTCTATGTTTCTTTATATTCACATATGAAAGAGACCATTCTGTGTTAATATCTCTATTTCACTCATTTTAATTCCCATATCCATTTATGTAGCAGCATATGCTACTTGATTTTTCTTATGGCTAACTATTATTTCATGTGTATATCAATTATATATTTATCCAGATATTAGTTATTGCCCCCCTTAGGCTACTTTCAGATTTGGTTATTGTGGTTAGTGCAGCAATGGACATAGAAATGCAAATGTCTTTTCTCCATTGTATTTTTGGTCCCTTGTGATATGTTTCATGAAGTGGAACTGCTGTTATCTTTTAATCCAGCCCTTTTCTAAATATGAATATTTGCATAATAAAGAGAATCAGGGTTCCTGTTATTATGGTTGAACTGTACCTTATATTACCACTTAATTAGAAATCCTTAGGAAATGATTTACTAAGTATTTTCTGAGTGCAGATTATGGGTAGGAAACTCAACTATAATATAAGTTATATTCTCTACAACTGTGGGGTTCATAGTTCAATGACTTTCCCATGTGTTAAGTCTAGTTCAAATTTTCTTTTGTGAAATATAACCTTACTCGCTGTATATTTTCCTATGAAATTATTTTCCACCTCTTACCTTGGTAGGAATGCCTTTACTTAATATTTTATATCTCTATTTTCTTTATTTATTTCTTTATTTTGACCATATTGGTTTACATAACTTTCAAAATAATAGTTTAGGTACATATTAACATTGAATCAGGAGAATTCCTGTCACCAAGTTTATCTTCCCTCTCCCCCCCCCCCCCGTTCCTACCCTGACTCCCATAGCCCCCGCTTCACCCCCTGGACTGCCAGAACAGGTGGTCCCCTCTGTGTCCAGTTTACTACTTGTTGATCATATATCTGTTTGGTCCTAGTATCTTCCTTTGTTTCCCCCTCTATTTGAGAGGCAGAACTAGATAGTTCAAGTTATATGGTTTTGTTTAAAGAAAAGAACAACAAAACAGTGGAGTAAAAATCAGATAAACCAAAAATGGGTGTAGTACTTCTAGAGGCTCTCAACCTCGGTTTGAGAGAGGACAGGAAAAAAGGAATTGAAGTACCACAACAATACAAATAGAAATATCAAATAAAATATCCATAAGCACTACAGCACTAAAGTAAAGCACCACATAATAGTCTCGGTCCTGCAATAAGACCATGCCAGAGCGGAAATATAAAAAGAAAGATAAAATAACATTAGATGAAATTAGGAACATAAACTTCCATATCTACACTGAAACACAGAAATCAAAAAAGATAGAATAAAAATAAAAATAAAAATAAATAAATAGATAAAAAAAAGAAGAAAAAAGGGGAAAAAAAGGAAGGGAATTTTTCCCCCAGCATAGGCATAGTAAACATTGGGGGCATTAGGAAGGGAATTCCCTCAGCCTAGGTTATACAAGGTTTCTCCCCCCTGTCATGGGACTGTCTGTAGAGTCATTGTCAGTTCATTTACTCTCCCCTTGGTGCTATTGTGGTATATATCTCTATTCTTTTATCCAGATTTGATAAAGTTCTATCTCCTGAGACATCATGAGAAGGTGGAAATGGTATCCCTGTCTGTTTTTCCATTTCTTCTGATATATCACTGCTGTGACGTAACATGAAGTTGACCTTTTTGTCATCCTTCTAGAAATATTCTGCACTGCTTGGAACTTTCTTGTTACAGAAAATATAATATAAGTCTTTTTGTGATTTTTCTCAGGAGCCACAAACAAAACTGTTTATTGCTTACTCCTAGATCTATGCTCAGAGATCACTGCTTGCATGTTTTGGGGGACCATATTAGGTGCAGGGATCCAAGCTAGGTCAGCCAGTTGCAAGACAATTTTCCTACCCTTTGTACTATAGCTCTGGCTCCTATAATAAATCACTTTTAATGCTTATAATAAATCATTTTAATGCTTATCAATTTCCTTTCTAAGTAGTTATTAAAGTTAAAGTTTTAAAGAAAACTGGTTGAAAATCAGGGTTGACAAATTAAAATCCATAGAAAAAAAGTTGACCCATCACCTTTTTAGTAAATAAAACAATAAAGTTTTATTGGAGTATAGCCAAGTTCATTCATGAATGTTTTTGCCACTACCATGGCATAAAATAATTATAAAGGATAATTTATGAATTACAGAACAAAGAATTCATGGTGTAATAGTTTATGATGTTATTTACCCAAACTTATTTTGATATTCCTGAACTCTTTAAGAATAAATTAAATATTTCTTCTTTGTCAAAGTGTCTGTCCATTTCTTCTCCCCATTTTTTGATGGGATTAGATGTTTTTTTCTTGTAAAGTTCTGTAAGTGTCTTGTATATTTTGGAGATTAGTCCCTTATCTGATGGGTATTGGGTGAATAGTTTCTCCCCCTCAGTGGGTGGCTCTTGTATCCTGGGCGCTATTTCCTTTGGGATGCAGAAGCTTCTCAGCTTAATATATTCCCACCTGTTAATCTCTGCTTTCACTTGCTTGGACAGTGCAGTTTCCTCCTTGAATATGCCTATAGTCTCAATGTCCTGGAGTGTTTTGCCTACTTTGACAAAGAAGAAATACAAATGGCCAAAAGGCACATGAAAAAATGCTCCACATCACTAATCATCAGGGAGATGCAAGTCAAAACAACTACGAAGTACCACCTCACACCACAGAGATTGGCACACATCACAAAGAATGAGAACAAACAGTGTTGGCAGGGATGTGGAGAGAAAGGAAGTCCGCGGGAATGCCGTTTAGTTCAACTTTTAAGGAAAGCGATATGGAGATTCCTCCAAAAACTGGAAATCGAGCTCCCATATGATCCAGCTATACCACTCCTAGGAGTATACCCTAGGAACACAAAAATACAATACAAAAATCCCTTCCTTACACCTATATTCATTGCAGCACTATTTACCATAGCAAGACTATGGAAACAACCAAGATGCCCTTCAACAGACAAATGGCTAAAGAAACTGTGGTACATATACACAATGGAATATCATGCAGCTGTCAGGAGAGATGAAGTCATGAAATTTTCCTATACATGGATGTACATGGAATCTATTATGCTGAGTGAAATAAGTCAGAGAGAGAGAGAGAATGAGAGAGAGAGAGAGAGAGAGAGAGAGAGAGAGAGAGAGAGAGAGAGAGAGAGAGAGAGAGAGAGAGAAACACAGAATGATCTCATTCATCTATGGAGAGAGAGAAACACAGAATGGTCTCATTCATCTATGGGTTTTAAGAAAAATGAAAGACATTCTTGCAATAATAATTTTCAGACACAAAAGAGAAAAGAGCTGGAAGTTACAGCTCACCTCATGAAGCTCACTACAAACAGGGATGAGTTTAGTTAGAGAAATAACTACATTCTGAACTGTCCTAAAAATGAGAATGTATGAGGGAAATGGAAAGCCTGTCTAGAGTACAGGCGGGGGTTGGGTGGGGAGGAGGGAGATTTGGGACATTGGTGATGAGAATGTTGCTCTGGTGATTGGTGGTGTTCTTTACATGAATGAAACCCAAACACAATCATATATGTAATCAAGGTGTTTAAATAAAATATATTTTAAAAAGAATAAATTAAATAAATTTCATAATTATCTTAAATTCTGTAATGATTATGAGAGTATATTTATCTGGTTTGGGGGACAAGGACCTTGAGTAGGGGTCCAAGGGACATTGGTAGAGGGTACTGAAAAAACTGTTAGTGGGTATGTTTTAGTAATAAAGTTTTTATGGAACTCAATTATTAATAATACAAATCACACTGCTTCAATAAAATGAGAAACTATTTAAATTTTAAATGTTTCAAATTGACTCACAATGAAAAAATGTGTTTTTATACATGGTTATTAAATAATAATGTCAGAAGTTTTTAATTTAACATATTTATCTCATCTCTAATCTTTTAAACTTGATTTCATATTTTTTTTTTTTTTTTTGGTTTTTGGGCCACACCCGGTAATGCTCAGGGGTTACTCCTGGCTATGTGCTCAGAAGTTGCTCCTGGCTTGGGGGACCATATGGGACACCGGGGAATCGAACCGCGGTCTGTCCAAGGCTAGCGCAGGCAAGGCAGGCACCTTACCTTTAGCGCCACCGCCCGGCCCCGATTTCATATTTTTTATATTTTCAAAATTTCCTGTTTTTCATATAGCTTTAAAAGGGACTAACCAACACTACCTTGATAAAATTTTGTGGGACAGTTCAATTTTCTAAGGCATAGGGTTTTGGTTAGTGTTTTCTTGTTATGTACCCAAACAATGTATATATATCACTTGATGTCAAATTTGTATAATCATTGTCAATAGACTGTAGAACTGAACTGATTCCCATGTATATATTTTAAAAAAACATTACTCTAAGCTTACTGCTTTTGTATTAGACCTTTGTTTTCTGAGTATAAAAAGTTTTGTGATCATGGGGCCAGAGAGATAGCACAGTGGTAGGGCATTTGCCTCACACACACTGGACCCAAGACAAACCTGGGTTCGATTCCTGGCATGCCATATGGACCCCGAACCAGGAGCAAATTCTGAGCACAGAGCCAGAAGTACGTAACTCCTGAGCACTGCCCAGTGTGGCCCCAAAACAAACAAAAAATATTGTGATTATTGTAAAATTGGAGATGCTATTTTAGGTTTGTAGCTTCCTCTTTTGATAAGTTCTCCAGGGAAAATATGAAATTTCTAAAAGTAATTATAATAATGATGCCAGTGATAACAATATCTTTGAATGTATATCATTTACTTTAATAATTTTAATAGGCATGATAATGAGAATTTATAATAGCTTTGAGTGTTTATTTTGTTGTACGTGGAAGTTCTGCACATAAATCAACTCATTTAATCCTCACAATATTTCAGTTAGTGTGTCACTAGGGATAATAATTTGTTTCTGATTTTCTATCATAATTAGAAATGCTAAAGACTTACTCTAGATTCTTTGAACAATGATAATTCCTGGCCAGGCTTGGAAGGTCATAAGGGATACTGGGGATTGAGCCCCAGAAATCTGAGTGCTGTACTATTGATCCAGCCTCAAAGATTTATGATTTTGATGGCAAACATATACTTATACAAAATTTCCTTGATTCTTCTATGTGGGTTGAATGTGAAAATAACAATATATAAAAGTATTTGAGGGTTTCTCTAAAATTAGAAATTTTGATATACACATTTATGATACTCACATTCTTAGACACATATTGCACATGCTTTCATATATATATTATAAATATGTAGTAAGATTACAATAAATATTGAATACATGCATAAGCTTATCACAAAAATATTATCAAATGTTATATGACTCATTATAGTAGTTTGTGATCTTCGACTACCATATATATAGGTAATGTTGATAATCATTTTAATGCTTATCATATAACTAAAATATAAATTAATGGATTATTATTATATAAAGTTTATTTATGAAAGTTAAATGCAATTAGTAAGCAGTTAAGAGCCACTTTTTTTGTTTTTGTTTTTGACCATGCCAGGAGGTGCTCAGGGGTTATTCCTAGCTTTGCACTGAGGAATTACTGCTGGCTGGCTCAAAGGACCACATGGGATGTGGGGGATTGAACCCAGGTCAGCTGTGAGCAAGGTGAATGACCTAGCCACTATGCTATTGCTACGGCTCCAATTATGAGTCACTTTTTCTCCTTTAGTCTCAGTATTCCTCTCTGGCTTTTCATCTCCATTTCTTTGAGAATTATTTCCCCATAACATTCCAGGTTGCATATTCCTTTATCTTCCTCATTGTAGTTTGAGTAGGAGGTAGGAAACTTAAGGCTTCTATTACACTAACTTGAACTTTCACAACCAAACCACAGATTTTCAGAAGATGAAATCAGTAGCTTAACTTGAACCAAATGTCCTCTCTCAGACTCAATCAATAATGTCTGGCAACAGGACTGAGTGTGTGCCTGGGACATGCCAAGGGAATGAATTCCTAAGACTGAGTATTGAATAATAAATAAAAACTGAGTGGCAAGTTCACAGTGTACAAAACATATTGACTTCCTCTCTGTTTCAGTCTCTTTCAATAACTAGGAGCTATATTATTTCCTAAAACTGGCACATTATACTTTTATCTTCCGCCAAGGATTTTGGAAAATTCCTTTACGAAAAAAGAGTACATTAAAGGTGATAAAGTCACATTGTAGACCTAGACCTTCACTTCTTGAATGATGTAGATTACTGATAGTATTTCTATAGTCCTATAGTTGTTTGTGATTCTAATATAAGTTGCCATGTATACTAGTGTTTTTCAAGCACCAGTTTGCAAGACCATGCTAGGCTGTAACTATAAAATGATTTAAATAATGGGTCTACTGTCTTGATTACAGACCAGTTTGCAGGGTGGTATATGTTCACAGGTCTAAAAGTTTGAAGAACATTGGTGTAGACTACAACAGATAGACTTTTGATGTAAATTGCTGCTTTATTGATTTCAGACTTCATCTTTCCTTCCAAATTTCCAGAAGTAAACATATTAGCCAAAAAAATTCGTGAAGCAGTATAGAAGATGGTAGGGAGTTGTGCCAATTTGAGCAGTAAAATATGAACACACACCTAATAAAACTTTGCTGCCCAAAGAAATTAGTTGACACTAACAAACCAAGGATAAGATAAATCTTCCAATTAACTAACAAATATCCAGATACTAATTTTCTTTCCTTATAAATTTCCATATGTCAATGCTAACTCTGAAATTAGTCTAGCTACAACTAGTGAGAGAGAATATTAGTAAATGGCCACACAGACAATTGAAGAGTTAGAAGTCTGTCTTTCTAGTCACTGATTTAATATTTGGGGGGGGGTTGTGCCACACCCATTGACTCTCAGGGGTTTCTCCTGGCTATGTGCTCAGAAATCGCTCCTAGCTTGGGGACCAAATGGGACGCCGGAGGATCGACCAAGCACATGCAAGGCAAATGCCCTACCGTTTCGCCATCACTCTGGCCCCCGTGATTTAATGTTTTTTAAACTAAAAGAAAAATGATTTTATTATTTGAGAGACTATTTCTTATTGTATTTTATTATATATAGTCATTCCTTTAACTTTATCTTGTTGTGAATATTTATTTACACCATTTATAGTTAGAAAATAAGGCATGCTGACCCCATGTCCGAAGGCCTTCTCCCTAGCTTGGGGGATGCTGGGAGACTTGGCAAACCCCCAGCCTTCCCCTTCTTCTCCCCCCAGTCTCCAGACCTTCCCTGGGTGCCAGCCCAGGTGGCCAGAAAGGTAGGTGCCTGGAGGACTTTAAAGGGGTCCTCAGACTTTCCCCAGGACTAGAGGGAGGGGCACAGAGAGGAGAGTGGGCAGGTGTCTGGCTTCCAGTTCTCTACTGAATCCTTTCCTGTCCTGGAAGCATGGGGTTTGGGGAAACTTCAGGCTGAAGGCCTTCTCCCTAGCTTGGGGGGTGCTGGTATTTGCAGGGTTGTGCTAGGTTGAGCTAAGGCAGTCTCTGACAGCTTTTTTTCTCACCGGTCTCTCACACCCCTGCCTGTACAGTATATATTAATAGTATTCCCTATGATTAAGGTATGTTTTGCATATGCAGAACGTCCATGTTGTATTCTGCCCTTGCCCACACCCCTACAAGCTCATTTCTAGTCCTCCATTCCCTCACCCCCAACCATCATTACCGGTATCACATTTAACCCTTTTTACCTTCAGTTCTTTTTACCTTAAAAGGCAGATCATTGTCCACAAAGTCAGCTGCCCAACTGCACCCTAAGTCATAAGATAGATTCTCAGCCTGAGAAGATCCCAATGTGCCTTCAGTACTACACAGGCCAAAACATAGACCAAAGTGGTGCACCAGATTTAACACCCCCCAACTATTTCAAAAGACATAAAAGGGACACGTATATGTCTTTTGAATATCTTATATGTATTTCCTTAACAGCTATAACTCTTACTAAATATTCTCTTATACAGTGACGATTTCCCCCATTTTTTGTCTTTTCTTCTCTTTGTGATCTGTTCAAAAATAAAAAGAGAAAATAAGACATGCAGTAACTGTGATTTCATGTAATTTAATATAAATAAAAGGAAAAGCTTGTACTTTTATTAGCAACTTAAAAACATATGACAGAGGGACTGGAGCAATGGTATGACTGTAGGGTCTTTGCCTTGCATGCTGCTGACCCAGGATGGTACATGGTTCGATCCCCCAGAATCCTATATGGTCCTTTAAGCCAGGGGCATTTTTGAGCGCAGAGCTAGGAGTAACCCCTGAGTGTCACTGGGTGTGGTCGCAAAACCCCCCAAAAATTAAAAATAAAAAAATAAAGACATACCATAGAGATGTAACTCTGCTTTCACATCATTTTCAAGGTAAAAATGGCTCTTGTTCAATTATCAAAATAACCTTTTCCACAAAATTCTCCCATGTTCCACAGCTGTCTTCTATAGAAATTTTAAACTTGGACAGTATAGATTAGCTGCAAATAGATCATAGGATATGAAATAAAAATAGATTTTAAATAGTACCACATTAATTTATTCTGTTTTGATTCTTTTTTAAGTAAGTAATGTTAAAATTTAATTAATGCAAACTGATGGAAATTCGACTTCAGGAAAAAATTTAAAAGACAAATCATTTCAGTACTACCATTATGATCAACAAAAAGTTGGATTTAGTGGAAAGTCAGTGTTTTGCAACTTTTATTGCACATAAGAATCAATTGTAAGCTTAAAAGAATACTAAGATCTAGGTCCCACTCAGACATTTTATTTCAATTTGTCTGACATATTCCATGAGCAATGATATTTTTAAAAATATCTTAATATTCTTAGATATTGTTAAAATGCAGACTAGTTTGTACAATGATACAGAGATCCCATATATCACACACTCAGTTTTCTCTATTAGTAATATATTAATTACCACCTTCCACTCAGCAACACTAAGAAATCAGTGATGGCACATTACTATTCAGGATATCTAAGGCTTAAATAGCTTCTATTTTTAACCACTTGCTTTACTTTTTTGTTTATGTTTTAGTCCAGTTTTCAATCCAATCCACATTTTATTTGTCATCATCTCTTCTTTATACAAGATCTTTTAAAATCCCTCAATCTTCCCTTGTTTTTGAAGAACTTAAATTTTTTATGTCTATTGGTCACACATATTTCAATTTGGATTTTTCTGGTTGCTTACTCATGAACAGACTGGGCTAATATGTTTTTGAAACAAATACCAGAGAAATGGACTGCCCTCATCATCAATGTGGTATTGAATGTTGTAAACATGACTTTTCCTCATAGATGTGAACTGTGATCCCATGTCCAATGTAATAGGTACACCTCTGGGGAAAGTATTCTCTTCCTCTTTATCATTCTGTAGTCTGGGTTTTCAAAAGGAATGGGGAGAAGTTTGCATTCCTTACTTTGGGGTGAGAGGAATATACTTTAGAGAAATTATCTACTATTCTTTTAGAAGAAAGGAAAACTACACACACACACACACACACACACACACACACATTGACACGTGCATGCAGACTGAATTAATATAAACCCAAAGTACAGTATTTACTTGGTTCGCCAAATTTACCCACTTTTGGCTAGTGAGAGCTCTTTCATGTTATTTATCTTATTTTAAAGTCGATTTGATGAATGAAGTGCAGCCACGGTTTGAAACTCAAATATTTGCCTCAGTCTTATGTATCTCAACTTGTAATCAGGACAAGGAAAATTACCATCACCTGAAAATTTGTTAGAATTGCAAATTTGGAGTGTTTGTATGATGGTGAGGAGATTCCCAGTCCAAATTTGCTTAGTGAATCTGATGTTTGAAAATCTGCTAAGTAGATAATATACCCTATAGTTTTTAATATGCTGCTGAAAAGGTCACCGCAAACAAAAGTACATAAAATACACCTGTAGTTTAAGATTAATTTCACATACTAGGTCCAGAATTACAAATATAGCACTTTAGAAATGACCTATTTCCTCCAAAGCAATATGGTGTGACTTAGAGAATCTTGACAGAAAAAAATATCCTGCCCTGATACTGAGATCTCTCTAGACATGGTCGACTGTGAATAGACAAAGTACACAATCAAACACTCCCCCTTCAAATGTGACTCTTTATTTTTATATCATAAATATTGATGTACTACTAATTATTAAAATGTGCAAAATTACTGTGAAGAATGGGACCTCATCTAACCCCAGGCTTTTCTTATTATTCTCAAAGCACAACCATTAAATTTCTCTAACTTATGCTTCAGGTGTTGAAAAGCTAATTCACAGCTCCCCAGCTGTCTTCTTGTAGGGACAACTTTCTTCTGCTAGAGGCAGTAATTGCCTTACTGCTTGACTAAATTGCCCTAGAGAGGAAAGCATGGCTTTGCTTGCTTTATAGTGTGGATTTAAAGTGCCTATGCTTGCTTTGCAGGGAGAACTTCTGTGGATATTTTCACTCTAATCCATATGACTACTTCCAGTTGGGACATGAGAATCAAGATGTACAAAGCCATTCTGAAGCATATGTTTTGTTTACAATGGTAATGCACTGAAATTGAGTCAGCAATTACCTTAGTGGGGAAGGGAATAGAAACTCCCTTCAAAGGTCTTGGGCAGAAGAGTTAGTTTGGTAAATGTGAATGAAAATTCGTCTTCAAATGATGGATCAGTCAGAAATATTTGAATGAATAAGATGCACTTAATTTGTTACAATTGTTTAGACATAAGCCAGAAAATTTAACGATACCTCATCTTCCATGATAAAGACATTTTTCAAGTAAAACTGTGCTTATAGGGGACCGGAGAGATAGCATGAAGGTAGGGCTTTTGCCTTGCATGCAGAAGGATGGTGGTTTGAATCCCAGCATCCTATATGGTCCCCTCAGCCTGTCAGGAGCGATTTCTGAGCTTAGAGCCAGGAGTAACCCTTGAGTTCTGCTGGGTGTGGCCCAAAAACAAAACAAAACAAAACAAAAACGTGCATATAATAAGAAAAACATAATTTAAACTGGTTCTTCTGAAATAGAATATATAGGCTGAATCATGAACTCAGATACATTATAATAATGATATAATTCTTAATCATAATAGTATCAATAAAATTTTATAATTATTAAAGAAATTTTAATCTTTGTTATAATATCAAACATATAGGTAATGACTACAATGTAGATACAAAGCCGAGAAAGGCCTAGAACATGCTACACATGTGTCTTTGGGTCAGAGGAAACAATAAGGCCCTAAGTAAGATTCCTGGAGTTATTGTACATAGAGACAGTATTAAGTTATGAATTTTTTCTGATTTATATTTCTGAATGGTAGAAATTACATAAAGTTCAATAAGAAGTAAGATTTTACAAATTTGGAATCTGGTATTTATCATAAATCAATATTCAATTGGATTATTTTACATAGAATATGCTAAGGCCAAGGTCTATTCCTTACAGAATATATTGTCAATCTGTTTAAGTGGAGATTAAGCTAGGTGATATGATTTTGTTTTTCTTTACACTGAAGTCATAACAGTAAATTATGTGAATAAGGAGTTATTAATAACTTTGAATAAAGGCTTCCTCAACTCCAGACCTCCACATATTTGGAAAAGAATTCAAACTTCATCTAATTATATCTAAGATTTATTCAAATATATGCTCTCACATTCACTCATACTCACACCTCACCCTACCGTCTTTCACATTACATAGATTGATTAAGTCCAGAGTAGTTTTGTCTACCTGTGGACTCTGCACTATTTCTTTTCTTTCCCTCTAACTTTTAGCAGTGAAATATGATGGAAGACCAAGACATATATGTCCATGTCAGAGATTTTGCTGATGGAGGGTTATAATGCCTAAGGCTATTTCACCATACTGAAGATGCCACTCTCAGCACTACAAACAAGAAATGTTACTTCACTATATTTTCTCTATTGCCTTGTTTATGATTAGTTTATAAACTAATGAACCTCTAGTTCAAGCCCTTAGTTTGTTTCATGCCATCAGTCCTCCACATTGCATTCACTGTTTATCTAAAATGCATAGAAGTGTATCTGCTCACAATTTGAAAATATCAATGATCAGAATAAAATTAGAACTGTCTGTCTCTTGTCATAAATAAGAACCTAGTAACAATCTACTCTTTCTTTTTAATAATTCTATATCATTATAATTTCTGCCAGGTTTGCTTCGGATTACTCATTCTCTCTATTTTTTAATCCAGAATAGTTGTACCTTATCCCATTTAGTTTGATTTACATATCACATTCATATCACTTTATCTGGAAGATGCTTTTTTGAATATTCTAAAGTAGATACACAAATAGAAATAAATAAATACAAAATGATAATATGTTCCATGATCTGCTCTATTGCCTACTTCTCCTACTGTCCCTTGAGCAAACATTTCATTTAATTACTGTTGTAATCTCCATGTCTGATGTAAACAACGCATAAAAGAAAAATCCGCCCCTGTTTGTGATGTCAGGCTTGGAAAATCTACGAAACTACGCCTGCCCAGTGGGGCTCAACTGTGAAAAATTGTGAGTGTTGCCTGTGTGTGTCTGTCTACTGTCCTGTCACGTGAACCTCTTGGGTGGGCCGAAAACAGGCTCCAGCAGAGCACTTTGGCTCCGCTTCGCTATGCGGCCATGCGCTCTTTCTAAGGAAAGAACACCATCGCAACAGGAAGAAAAATAATCACACTAAGAACTGTCCTGGATAACTGAAGCCCAGCATTTCTCTTCGGACTGTCTTCTCTGCTGCGTGCTCGGGCCCAAGATTTGATCCTGTGTGAGGCTTCATCCACGGAGGACTCCCCTCCCTTGGAGGCAAGTCGACCCATCCAGAAAGGGCGGAGCCAGAGGAGTGTGGCTGCCTGCATCATTTAGCCAATGAATACCACCACAACACTTAGAAAAACCCACAACACAAGTGTGACAATGAGAAACAACGCACGCCAGCATCAGACATAGAGAATGAAGATGACAATTCTGATGACCAGATAATGATAAATCAACTAATCAACCTCTCAGATAAGGACTTTAGACTAGCAATATGAAAAATGTTCAAAGAACTCAAAGAAACCATGGATCGATTTGAACAGAACACTAATAAGAACCAAGAAAATATGAAGACAGAAATCACAAAACTCCAAACTGAAATAACAAGTCAACTAACAGGCCTGAAAAACCCAGTAAACGAAGTGAGTGACAAAATGGATAAGCTCTGGGACAGGGTATCAGAAGCTGAAAATAGACTTGGTGCTGTTGAAGATGAGAAAAATAACAATTCCATACAGCAGAAGAGATTGGAAAAAAAACTTAAAGCAAATGAACAGACAATGGAAAAATTAGTCAAAGAATGGGAACAGATGAAAATAGAAGTCTATGATAAGCTCAACAGAAACAACTTAAGAATCATTGGAGTCCCAGAGACCCAGGAAGAAAATTTCCAGGAAGAATCAATGGTCAAGAACATCATTAAAGAGAAACTTCCAGAGCTAAAGAATATGTGATCAAATCCTGCACGCTTGAAGAGTACCAACCAAAAGAGACCCCAGAAAAAATACCTCAAGACACATCCTAGTTACAATGATGAATCCCACAGATAGAGACAGAATTCTAAAAACAGCAAGATAAAAAAGGGAAATTACATTCAAGGGAGCATCCTTGAGATTTACAGCAGACCTGTCACCAGAAACACTCAAGGCCAGAAAGCAGTGGTGGGATATTGTGACAAGACTAAATGAAATAAATGCTTCACCAAGAATACTGTACCCAGCAAAACTCACTTTCCGGTTTGATGGAAGAATACATGGTTTCACAGACAAAAAACAGCTCAGAAACTTTACAGACTCAAAACCAGTCTTAAGAGAAAAACTGAAAGACCTAATTTAAGACAAGACTAACCAAAAGACACACCAAATTTCGATATAAAGATGGCATTAAATCCCAGGACAATTCTTTCTCTCAATGTCAATGGACTAAATGCACCAGTTAAGGGACACAGAGTGGCTAAATGGATCACCTCACACCACAGAGAATGGCACACATCACAAAGAATGAGAATAAACAGTGTTGTCAGGGATGTGGAGAGAAAGGAACTCTTATCTACTGCTGGCAGGAATGCTGTCTAGTTCAACCTTTATGGAAAGCGATATGGAGATTCCTCCAAACACTGGAAATCGAGCTCCCATATGATCCAGCTATACCACTCCTAGGAGTATACCCTAGGAACACAAAAATACAATACAAAAATCCCTTCCTTATACCTATATTCATTGCAGCACTATTTACCATAGCAAGACTCTGGAAACAACCAAGATGCCCTTCAACAGAGAATGGCTAAAGAAACTGTGGTACATATACACAATGAAATATTATGCAGCTGTCAGGAGAGATAAAGTCATGAAATTTTCCTATACATGAATGTACATGGAATCTATTATGCTGAGTGAAATAAGTCAGAGAGAGAAAGAAAAACACAGAATGGTCTCACTCATCTATGGGTTTTAAGAAAATTGAAAGACATTCTTGCAATAATAATTTTCAGACACAAAAGAGAAAAGAGCTGGATGTTACAGTTCACTTCAGGAAGCTCACCACAAAGAGTGATGAGTTTAGTTAGAGAAATAACTACATTTTGAACTGTCCTAATAATGAGAATAATGAGGGAAATGGAAAGCCTGTCTAGAGTACAGGTGGAGGTTGGGTGGGGAGGAGGGAGATTTGGGACATTGATGATGGGAATGTTGCACTGGTGATGGGTGGTGTTCTTTACATGACTGAAACCCAAACACAATCATGTATGTAATCAAGGTGTTTAAATAAACATATATATATATATATATATATATATATATATATATATATATATATATATATATAAAAGAAAAATCCAGTGAAGAATACAGAGGAATCTTGACCATGACAAAGACTTTGGCACCATTTTCTCAGAATAAAGAGAAAAGGATGGTAATAGATTCTGCGGAAGGAGGTTGAGATAACACATTGAGTTTGTTAGAAGTAGCTGAACTATTTGAAGAGAGTATCCGTATAGGGAGTTGAAGAAAAAATTTGGAGACTGCATGAAAAAGGGTTATGTTGCTGATCAAAGAACAATGAATAGGATTTAGGTGAAATATAATTCTCCCAAAACAGATTAAACTTTATGTAGCAGCAGGGGAACAGAGCATATTTCTAGAGTGAGATAATCAGTTGACTTGATGGTGTAGCAGATTGCAGATCCTGGGTCAAATTTTAGAAGCCTGGGTAGCTGAAGGACCAAAGGCCAACAGAATTTGGGATGCTAATTTTAAAAATAGTTAAAATCCTTTTCTGGGAATTTTAACATCACAGAAGAAAGGATAGGCCAACAGTCTGAGAGATTGAACAAAAATCGTGGAATCGCTTCAAGCATTGACTTTTACCGTAATTTAACAAAATAAACCCTCTTTGTCAATAAGAGTTCTAAGATTCTTTAATACAGGAGCAGTGTCATCCATATAGATATCAGAAATCTACTTTGAAAGTTCTAAAAATGTTCAAGGCAAGGGAGTAACAAGAATTTTATTTCAGGGGTGGGAGTATAGGGGAAGCTGGTACTAAAATTAACTCTTACTAAATTCTAACATCCTTAGAGTCTAGCTGTTCTTTTAGCTAACTGAGTGTCATCTGGAATGGAGAGCTAAGAAAAGGATAATGCTTTCCCCAGTTCAGAATTTCCTTCTTTGCTTTTAAATATTTTCAGTTCTCTTGTCTCTTGGGCTAATTGCCATTTTAGACAAGGGCTCTTGCTGCTCAGTTGCCTGCTCAACACACTGCGCAGCATAAGATTAAAAGATAATTGGATCGAAAATTTCACAGAAAAGAAACTGAGATGAAACCTCCCTCTGTTAGGCCTATTCCCGAGAGGACCACTGGGATTAAGTGAGCCACAAATAGTACATGACGACCCCACCATTGTCATAGTACTGCTCCTGACTAAGATGTTATATAATTAAAAGGAGATGCAGCTTTACTGGTAATATTGGGGGATGGGAGTGGGGAGGATATTCACAATCTCCTATTTCATATGCCCACTGAAAGTATTACAAATAGGATTCATTTCAATGCAATCAACTGGGCATATTTTAGTGCCGTGTTTGGCCTCAGATATTATTATTGAAGAATCATTCAACATCATATTAAATAAAACATGTACCCAGATACCACATCAATTCAACTTCGTGTATTTATTTAACCAGAGCTAGCATGTATATCCAATCACAACTTCATTAAAATACTTACTGCCTTAGGTTTTGTAAGATCCTATTATTATTCAAGTAGTAATATAGTTTCCCAGATCTCAAAAATTTTGTTGGCTTTATAAAGTTCATCAATCATTGTGCTTGATGGTGCCAAAAACTTATTGGCCTTGAGCATAGGAAGGGAGGTTGGATGTTTTGAAGAATTATAGCAAGATGAAGTCAAGGTTACTGAAAATGGCTTCAGGTTCAGGCTCTGCATCTAACCTATATAACATAAGTAAGAACCTCTGTCTCCCTCTCAGTCTCATATCCCAATGCTACCACCAATATTGTATTTCTCTGCTTGCAGTGGCAACAGATAAATAATTGGGCAAATATAACAAAGGGATAACACTTATGAAAGACTTATACCATGTTGCTATGGTAACAGATAGAAGGGGCAGTAAGTTCAAGGAAGTCTTTTATTTTCCACTCTAAAAATATGGATCATAGTTTTATCTCTCTTTCTCTCTTTTTTTATTTAAGCTTTAGCTAGGAGACTCAAATAAATTTTACATGTGATTATATTCATATTTACTTATCTATAATTCCTCAGGACTTGTCACTAAATGATAAATAGTCATTTTAAAAATAATTCATTGGTACTTGAAATCACCTCAAAACACCTCAATAGTTAATACGTAATTTATTAATTTACCTTAGGCTTCTATAAAATGGAATTGAAGGCAAAAATTATATTACAGTAGGTGGGGTACTTGCCTTGCACATTGTCAACCTGCATGCAATCCCTGGAACCCCACATGATCTCTGAAGCTTGTGGGTGTAACCACTGAGCACTAGCCAGAAATAGACCCTGATCTATTTCACTGCATGATGTGGCTCCAAAGCCAAAAACAAGCAAGCAAGCAAGCAAGCAAACAAACAAACAAACAAATAAATAAATAAATAAATAAATAAATAAAATGGAATTGAAAACACTGATTTTAAGTTTTCATGTGTATTTGAGCTGTACTTGATAGTACTCAGAGATTATTCCTAGCTCTGTGATTAGGGATCATTCCTGTAATAAGGATTCATTCAGTTCCAGAATTGAACCTGGGTTTTCTGGGTGCAAGTCAAGCTCCTTACTAACTCTATGTCACCCTGGTCCTGGAAATACTGGTTCTATTCATTTGTTGAATTTTGGATGGGTTTTCTGGGTAATGTAACTGAAATGCCTTATAATAATTTATTGATAGATATTTTACTGATCACCAGTAAAAGTTAAATTCATGATTAAGTCCAGAATAGCAGTAATATTAATGGCTAATATTTATTATAATGCAGCACTTTATATTTACTCATTTAATATTCATTATGGTGTACTATCAACCCATTTTTAAAATGAAGAAACTGAGGGAATGAGACTACTTCTAGTGCACTTAGCATGATAATGGAACATTGAGAAAGTTACCTGGTGTTCAGTCTGACTTCAGAGTTAAAGCTCTTGCTATTGTTTGTTTTGTTTTGTTTTGTTTTCAGGTGAATCTTGGAAGTGCTTGGGGCTTTCTCTTGAATCTGCTCTCCAGAGGGCTCTGGGTCCTTATAGAATGTGCAATCAAAATCTATGCTGGCTATAAGCCAGGAAAGTGTCCTATCTATTGTACTATCAGTTTGACCTCCAACTTGAACAGTTTTAACCATACACCAAAGCTGCAGAAACGACAAGTTTCTTATGTATAGTGTTTCATTTGCACATGTTTCGAGAGAGCATCCTTAATAAGGGACTAAAATAGAAAAACCACTAAGTGGTTATTTGAAAATGGAACAGTGAGGGAACAGCATTGACAATTGGTCTGAAAGTGTCAACTTTTCTGCTTGATGCAATAGGGCACATGAACAAACTCTCTATATATCTCCTTCCTATAATAGATGCATTATCAGGTAATCAAGGAAAGACAAGAGAGGTCCTTAGTCTGAAACTAAGACTGTACCTGGTCAGGATCTCTGTCATGTGAAAAAGATAGACATATATAGGGCTAACCAATTTGAACTTTATAAGAAAGAGGAAAAACTTTAAAAGAAACTTTATGAGAAACAAAAAAAATAAAAAAGAAAAAACCATTCCAATTAAATGATGAAGACTAAAGAAGAAATTCCAGAAAACTACTTATCTGATTCCTACCAGGTAGTAGGTAAAACCCTAAAGATGTTCCCCAACTTACAGAATATCTCCATTTTCTTATTAGAAAAGGAAAAAGTGCTTTTTTCCTTTTTCAAGCCATCAGTACTCCCTTCACATATATCCATGAGCACCAGGATCATTATTATTTCATCTGCATAGATAACTGAACCTGTTGCTGTCATAAAAATAAAGGAACAGACTTTTAAAATTGTTGCATGAAGGAGCTCTTCTATATCAGCACCATTAAATTAAATTTCTACTCTGGATAATGCATAAAAATGGCTTGTGAATTTTTTTTTCTTTGAGTGACTCATTTTGTTTGAACTCCAAGGCAATTCCTCAGAAATGGAAAGACGCTATTAAAAATGGAGCTGAAGATTGTAATTTAAAACTCATTTTTAAAATGCGAAGGTCTCTACCAGCTCCAAGTGATAGAAGAGAAATTTGAGAGTCCAGAACTCGGTTCTCAAAGGTATCACCATTTAAAAAAAGTTTAAGAAATGTTAAATAGCCTTTTAAAAAGCTATTTGAAGTAGAGGAATAAGAAAAAAGTCTTAATATTTTATATGAAAAAATATATCTTTTCTTATGTGAAAAAGTGGCTCAAATATATCTTCCATACCATAAAGTGTTTTTAAAGTTCATTGCGATTACTTTCCTCCTCTTCCTCTTCTTTTTCTCTTCCTTCTCCTCTTCTTCTACTTCCTCCTTCCTTTCTTTTTCCTTACTTTATGAGTCAGAGATTGATCCTAGGGACACAAACTAGGAAAGTATACACTTCAGAAACCTGCTATAGTTCTGGCCATCATACATTTTATTTATTTATTTTTTTATTTTTTGGGTCACATCCGGTGATACTCAGGGGTTACTCCTGGCTATGAGTTCAGAAATTGCTCCTGGCTTGGGGGACCATATCATGTACTAGGGATCAAACCGAGTTTGTCCTGGGTCAGCCGCGTGCAAGCTAAAGCCCTACCTTTGTGTCATCCTCAGGCCCCATCATATATCTTTTTTTTTTTTTTTCTTTCTCCTTTGAATTTTTTTTTTGGCAATATTTATTTTTTTTAATTTATTTAAACACCTTAATTACATACATGATTGTGTTTGGGTTTCAGTCATGTAAAGAACACCACCCATCACCAGTGCAACATTCCCATCACCAATGTCCCAAGTCTCCCTTCGCCACACCCGACCCCCGCCTGTACTCTAGACAGGCTCTCCATTTTCCTCATACATTCTCATTATTAGGACAGTTCAAAATGTAGTTATTTCCCTAACTAAACTCATCACTCTTTGTGGTGAGATTCCTGAGGTGAGCTGGAACTTCCAGCTCTTTCCTCTTTTGTGTCTGAAAATTATTATTACAAGGGTGTCTTTCATTTTTCTTAAAACCCATAGATGAGTGAGATCATTCTGCGTTTTTCTCTCTCTCTCTGACTTATTTCACTCAGCATAATAGATTCCGTGTACATCCATGTATAGGAAAATTTCATGACTTCATCTCTCCTGACAGCTGCATAATATTCCATT
The DNA here is from genome assembly GCF_024139225.1 of Suncus etruscus. NCBI lineage: Eukaryota > Metazoa > Chordata > Mammalia > Eulipotyphla > Soricidae > Suncus > Suncus etruscus. The sequence continues at coordinate 87,356,633 of NC_064853.1, read as the reverse complement.
GTGTATATGTACCACAGTTTCTTTAGCCATTCGTCTGTTGAAGGGCATCTTGGTTGTTTCCAGAGTCTTGCTATGGTAAATAGAGCTGCAATGAATATAGGTGTAAGGAAGGGGTTTTGTATTGTATTTTTGTGTTCCTAGGGTATATTCCTAGGAGTGGTATAGCTGGATCGTATGGGAGCTCGATTTCCAGTTTTTGGAGGAATCTCCATATCGCTTTCCATAAAGGTTGAACTAGACAGCATTCCCACCAGCAGTGGATAAGAGTTCCTTTCTCTCCACATCCCCGCCAACACTGTTTATTCTCATTCTTTGTGATGTGTGCCATTCTCTGGGGTGTGAGGTGGTATCTCATCGTTGTTTTGATTTGCATCTCCCTGATGATTAGTGATGTGGAACATTTTTTCATGTGTCTTTTGGCCATGTGTATTTCTTCTTTGTCAAAGTGTCTGTTCATTTCTTCTCCCCATTTTTTGATGGGGTTAGATGTTTTTTTCTTGTAAAGTTCTATCAGTGCCTTGTATATTTTGGAGATTAGCCCCTTATCTGATGGGTATTGGGTGAATAGTTTCTCCCACTCAGTGGGTGGCTCTTGTATCCTGGGCACTATTTCCTTTGAGGTGCAGAAGCTTCTCAGCTTAATATATTCCCATCTGTTAATCTCTGCTTTCACTTGCTTGGAGAGTGCAGTTTCCTCCTTGAAGATGCCTGTAATGTCCTGGATTGTTTTGCCTATGTGCTGTTCTATATATCTTATGGTTTTGGGGCTGATATCGAGGTCTTTAATCCATTTGGATTTTACCTTTGTACATGATGTTAGCTGGGGGTCTAAGTTTAATTTTTTGCAAGTGGCTATCCAATTGTGCCAACACCACTTGTTGAAGAGGCTTTCCCTGCTCCATTTAGGATTTCCTGCTCCTTTATAAAAATTAGGTGGTTGTATCTCTGGGGAACATTTTCTGAGTATTCAAGCCTATTCCACTGATCTGAGGACCTATCCTTATTCCAATACCATGCTGTTTTGATAACTGTTGCTTTGTAGTACAGTTTAAAGTTGGGGAAAGTAATTCCTCCCATATTCTTTTTCCCAATGATTGCTTTAGCTATTCGAGGGTGTTTATTGTTCCAAATGAATTTCAAAAGTGTCTGATCCACTTCTTTGAAGAATGTCATGGGTATCTTTAGAGGGATGGCATTAAATCTGTATAATGCCTTGGGGAGTATTGACATTTTGATGATGTTAATCCTGCCAATCCATGAGCAGGGTATGCGTTTCCATTTCCGTGTGTCCTCTCTTATTTCTTGGAGCAGAGTTTTATAGTTTTCTTTGTATAGGTCCTTCACAAATTTAGTCAAGTTGATTCCAAGATACTTGAGTTTGTGTGGCACTATTGTGAATGGGGTTGTTTTCTTAATGTCCATTTCATCCTTATTACTATTGGTATATAGAAAGGCCATTGATTTTTGTGTGTTAATTTTGTAGCCTGCCACCTTGCTATATGAGTCTATTGTTTCTAGAAGCTTTTTGATAGAGTCTTTCGGGTTTTCTAAGTAGAGTATCATGTCATCTGCAAACAGTGAGAGCTTGACTTCTTCCTTTCCTATCTGGATTCCCTTGATATCCTTTTCTTGCCTAATCGCTATAGCAAGTACTTCCAGTGCTATGTTGAATAGGAGTGGTGAGAGAGGACAGCCTTGTCTTGTGCCAGAATTTAGAGGGAAGGCTTTCAGTTTTTCTCCATTGAGGATAATATTTGCCACTGGCTTGTGGTAGATGGCCTTCACTATATTGAGAAAGGTTCCCTCCATTCCCATCTTGCTGAGAGTTTTGATCAAGAATGGGTGTTGGACCTTATCAAATGCTTTCTCTGCATCTATTGATATGATCATGTGGTTTTTATTTTTCTTGTTATTGATGTTGTGTATTATGTTGATAGATTTACGGATGTTAAACCAGCCTTGCATTCCTGGGATGAAACCTACTTGATCGTAGTGGATGATCTTCTTAACGAGGCATTGAATCCTATTTGCCAGGATTTTGTTGAGGATCTTTGCATCTGCATTCATCAGTGATATTGGTCTGTAATTTTCTTTTTTGGTAGCGTCTCTGTCTGGTTTAGGTATCAAGGTGATGTTGGCTTCATAAAAGCTATTTGGAAGTGTTTCTGTTTGTTCAATTTCATGAAAGAGTCTTGCCAAGATTGGCAGTAGTTCCTCTTGGAAAGTTTGATAGAATTCATTAGTGAATCCATCTGGACCTGGGCTTTTGTTTTTCGGCAGACATTTGATTACTGTTTTAATTTCATCAATGGTGATGGGGGTGTTTAGATATGCTACATCCTCTTCCTTCAACCGTGGAAGATTATAAGAGTCCAAGAATTTATCCATTTCTTCCAGGTTCTCATTTTTAGTGGCGTAGAGTTTTTCAAAGTAGTTTCTGATTACCCTTTGAATCTCTGTCATATCAGTAGTGATCTCTCCTTTTTCATTCCTGATACGAGTTATCAAGTTTCTCTCTCTCTCTTTCTTTGTTAGGTTTGCCAGTGGTCTATCAATCTTGTTTATTTTTTCAAAGAACCAACTTCTGCTTTTGTTGATCTTTCGGATTGTTTTTTGAGTTTCCACTTCGTTGATTTCTGCTCTCAGCTTTGTTATTTCCTTCTGTCTTCCTATTCTTGGGTCCTTTTGTTGAGCATTTTCTAGTTCTATTAGCTGTGTCATTAAGCTACTCAGGTAAGCTCCTTCTTCCTTCCTGATGTGTGCTTGCAAAGCTATAAATTTTCCTCTCAGTACTGCTTTTGCTGTGTCCCATAAGTTCTGAGAGTTTGTGTCTTGATTGTCATTTGTTTCCAGGAACCTTTTTATTTCCTCCTTGATTTCATCTCGGACCCACTGGTTATTGAGCATGAGGCTGTTTAACTTCCAGGTGTTAAAGTGTTTCTTCTGAGTCCCTTTGGAGTTCACAAATAATTTCAGAGCCTTGTGGTCAGCGAAGGTAGCCTGCAAAATTTCTATCCTCTTGATCTTATGGAGGTATGTTTTATGTGCCAGCATGTAGTCTATCCTGGAGAATGTCCCATGTACATTGGAGAAGAATGTGTATCCAGGTTTCTGGGGATGGAGTGTCCTATATATATCCACTAGGCCTCTTTCTTCCATTTCTCTCCTCAGGTCTAGTATATCCTTGTTGGGTTTCAGTCTGGTTGACCTGTCCAGTGTTGACAAAGCCGTGTTAAGGTCCCCCACACTTATTGTGTTGTTGTTGATATTATTTTTCAGATTTGTCAACAGTTGTATTAAATATTTTGCTGGCCCCTCATTCGGTGCATATATGTTTAGGAGAGTGAATTCTTCCTGCTCTACGTACCCCTTGATTAATATAAAATGCCCGTCTTTGTCCCTTACAACCTTCCTGAGTATAAAGTTTGCATTATCTGATATTAGTATGGCCACTCCAGCTTTTTTATGGGTGTTGTTTGCTTGGATAATTTTTCTCCAGCCTTTTATTTTGAGTCTATGTTTGTTCTGACTATTCAGGTGCGTTTCTTGTAGGCAGCAGAAGGTTGGATTGAGTTTTTTGATCCATTTAGCCACTCTGTGTCTCTTAACTGGTGCATTTAGTCCATTGACGTTGAGAGAAAGGATTGTCCTGGGATTTAACGCCATCTTTATTTCAAAATTTGGTGTGTCTTTTGGGTAGTCTTGTCTTAGATTAGGTCTTTCAGTTTTTCTCTTAAGACTGGTTTTGTGTCTGTGAAGTTTCTGAGCTGTTTTTTGTCTGTGAAACCATGTATTCTTCCATCAAACTGGAAAGTGAGTTTTGCTGGGTATAGTATTCTGGGTGAAGCATTCATTTCATTCAGTCTTGTCACAATATCCCACCACTGCTTTCTGGCATTGAGTGTTTCTGGTGACAGGTCTGCTGTAAATCTCAGGGAAGCTTGCTTGAACGTGATTTCCCCTTTTGATCTTGCTGTTTTCAGAATTCTGTCTCTATCTGTGGGATTTGTCATTGTGACTAGGATGTGTCTTGGGGTGGTTTTTCTGGGGTCTCTTTTGGTTGGTACTCTTCGGGCATGCAGGATTTGATCACATATATTCTTTAGCTCTGGAAGTTTCTCTTTAATGATGTTCTTGACCATTGATTCTTCCTGGAAATTTTCTTCCTGGGTCTCTGGGACTCCAATGATTCTTAAGTTGTTTCTGTTGATCTTATCATAGACTTCTATTTTCGTCTGTTCCCATTCTTTGACTAATTTTTCCATTGTCTGCTCATTTGCTTTAAGTTTTTTGTCCAATCTCTCCTGCTGTATGGAATTGTTATGTATCTCATCTTCCACAGCACCAAGTCTATTCTCAGCTTCTGATACCCTGTCCCAGAGCTTATCCATTTTGTCATTCACTTCATTTACTGACTTTTTCAGTCCTGTTAGTTGACCTGTTATTTCAGTTTGGAGTTTTGTGATTTCTGCCTTCATATTTTCTTGGTTCTTATTAGTGTTCTGTTCAACTCGATCCATGGTTTCTTGCAGTCTGTTGAGCATCTTCCATATTGCTAGTCTAAAGTCCTTATCTGAGAGTTTGATTAGTTGGTCAGTCATTATCTGGTCCTCAGAATTGTCATCTTCATTCTCTATGTCTGATGCTGGCCTGCGTTGTTTCCCCATTGTCACACTTGTATTGTGGGCTTTTCTACGTGTTGTGGTGGTATTCATTGTCTATGTGATGTAGGCAGCACACTCCTCTGGCTCCTCCCTTTCTGGATGGGCTGACTTGCCTCTAAGGGAGGGGAGTCCTCCGTGGATGAAGCCTCACACTGGGTCAAATCTTAGGCCCGAGCATGCAATAGAGAAGACAGTCCAGAGAGAAATGTTTGCTTCTGTGATATAGCGCCGTTCTTAGTGTGATTTTTCCTTCTTGTTGCAATGGAGTTCTTTCCTTAGAAAGAGTGCACGGCCGCGTAGCGAAGTGGAGCGGCCGTGCTCCTCTGGAGTCTCTTTTTGCCCCACTCGCAAGAGTTTCACGCAAGAGGACAGTAGACAGACATAGACAGGTCACACTCACAGTCTTTCACAGTTGAGCCCCACTGGGCCGGTGTACTTTCGCGGATTTTCCCCGCCTGGTGTCACACACAGGGAGCCGGCTTTTGCAAAGCTTAGCTGGTTTTTATGCTCTGAAGTCCCTCCCTGAAAATGGCGTCTGGGCGAGCGAGGTTTCTGGAGCCTCTCCTTGCCCCACTCGCAAGAGTTTCACGCACGAGGACAGTAGACAGACATAGACAGGTCACACTCACAGTCTTTCACAGTTGAGCCCCACTGGGCCGGTGTACTTTCGCGGATTTTCTCCGCCTGGTGTCACACACAGGGAGCCGGCTTTTGTAAAGCTTAGCCGGTTTTTATGCTCTGAAGTCCCTCCCCATCATATATCTTTATAAAGGGAATTTTTATGCAAGCTCTTTCTCTTTGTCTTTGGTGCACCATATAATAGTATTTGAGTCAAATTTTTGTTAGGTTTTAAAGTCTTTGAGATATTCTTCTGAAAGAATGCAATGTCAACATCAATAGTTTGAAATGATGTAGTTTTTCTTTTTGTAATTTATGTGTTTACTATGTAATGCAATTTAGGAAATGTCCATTCATGGAGTATCTTAGATCCTGGGAAGTATTTCAGGTTTTACTGTGAGAATACTTTACTTAGCACACCTACTTCCAACACCATACTTTCTCTCTTCCCTTGAAAAGTACTATCTGCTCATGAAATGATTCCACTGAGCACTTATCATTTCCTTTGATCTCTATTAAAGAAAATATTCCTGCATTGAGTGAAACATTAGGTGCATAATTTTCCATAATTAAAAGAAAAAAATTTACTGTTACAATTCAAGTTAGAAAGAACTCTTCTAAAACTGTCTCTTATTGCAGATTGGGGAGATGTATAAGTTGAATATGGCTCTACCTTCAGAATATCACAGAGCATGAAGAAGGGCTCAAGTGTCCCTGCAAAAATCCTAGTGTACTGAGGTAAATGTGATGATTAAGACAAACTGTGCTTAAACCTCTCCCAAGGACCCTTGGTTTTCAACTATTCTAGAAATTCTGGAGAAACTAAAGTACTTACTTTTTCTTCCCTCAGTCATCTCTATCTTAAAACATCCTTCCTTCTTAAAAGGGCTTTATTTATTTATTTATTTTTATTACCAGCTCTCTTGTTTCTGCCCTTGTGAACTTGACTTGTATCTTAAACCTTACCCTTCATATGCAGATACAGATAAAAATACAGAAAGCCTTCATGTGAGTGGTTCTAAATGACAACAGTGACAAGTTAAAGAATAAATATTAGATTAATTCATTTTTTATGAAGTAACACTAGCATTGATTCCAGCTTGGATACTCAATTTTAGCTCTTTGACCACCTTCCCAATTGCCCCTTTCACATTTGCAATGCCACTTCTTTCGTTTTTTATTCTTTTGGTTTTTGGGCCACACCTGGCAATACTTGGAGGTTTCTCCTGGCTCTGAGCCTAGACATAACTCCCGGCTCTGGGACAATATGGGATGCCAAAGATCAAACCCAGGTCCATCCTGGGCAGTCACGTGCAAGGAAAATGCCCTACTGCTGTGTTACCACTCTGACGCCTGCAATGCCATTTCTATGAAAACAATTTAGTGTTTACTTTCTACATGTTATTTCTAACTTCAACTTTTCCAACAGTAAGCCAAAGAGTTTTCTCAAAAACAATTCTTATGATAGCTTGTAAAAGAATAACCTGTTTTGACTTCCTACTTTACTTCTTTCTTTGCCCAAACAAAATATCACAGAACATGTTTTAACCTTAGGCTGGCAAAGATAATACCCTTATTGAAATGCAGTGTATAAAGAAAGAAGTTCGACCTGCAGGGAAGGAGTATTCTAGGAAGAGATTTAATTCCATCAAGACAAAACATATGGCCCAGAAAGAGTGAGACTTGCCCTGATCCTTGCAGCATCTCTCTACTTCCTATCCTCACTAAAGCTCTTAAAAATGGTGGCATATCACTTTATTTTGTTATTGTCTCCAGATATCCAAATGTTGTCTTTCAAAATTACTTTCATCACTCCCTTCTCCCAGCTAATAATACTGTCTCTCTTCATATTCTTACATTAATGACTTGGGATCCTGTGAACTGTGTATTATTAAATAACTTTTCCAGCAGCTGAGATTAGACTAAAGAGAAGTTAATAAGTAGCATAGAGTCACAAAATGAGTCATTAGAATCAGTGGCAGAATTCAGACACAGATGTCATAAGTCCTTCTTCACTGTGGGCCTGCAGGCTGCATATTAATGTAACTCCAAAGCAAAAATTAAAAAAAGGAGGTGAGGAGCCAGAGAGATAGCATGGAGGTAAGGCATTTGCCTTTCATGCAGAAGGTCATCGGTTCGAATCCTGGTGTCCCATATGATCCCCCGTGCCTGCCAGGAGCAATTTCTGAGCATGAAACCAGGAGTATCCCCTGAGCACTGCCGGGTGTGACCCAAAACACACACACACACACACACACACACACACACACACACACATGCAAAAAGGAGGTGAATAACAGTATTTTCTTCTGTGTTGTGTCTCTGCTCTAACAGGATTCATTTTCTACTATGCTTTATACACATTTGGCCATTACATAATACTTACATTATATACATTCATAAAATAGCATAAGGGAAGTTACAAAGAATCCTAGAAACTTTCACTTTAAATAAAGATCCAGTGTCAAACTTTACCAAGGAATTCCAATGATCCCACCCTAGAGAGAAAAGTGGAATATTTTTAATGCATTCTACTATAAGCTGCACCCATGCATACATTTTTTGTCTTTTAATAATCTTTTAGTCATTTGATTATTTTGCTTTTTCCTCCTCTTCATGTTTCCTCTTCCCTTCATTGTTGCTGAGTTGAGAGGGGATCAATAAAGACCTGGCTGCAGATCAGTTACAGGATTAGAACCCTTCACAGTGTTCTTAGCTAAGGGCTTTGCTCCTGTCATTGTTTTATTTATTTTTTTTTACATGTACTCACTTAACCTAAGCTTGTGGTTGGACTTTATATTTTAGGTTACTTATACTAAACAGTTATATAAATTGTTCTTAATGTTTTGTAGATGTTTGGGGATCATACTCAGCAGTACTGGTGCTGATCCTGGCTCATAACTGAGGTGCAATCCCTACCAATTTTTGTTGGAATAAGCAATTCCAGGGATAGAAACTATATTTTTATACAAAGCAAAATGGCTTTTCTTAAAAGTTTTCGGGATATCAAAATAAAATGGTTACAATAGTAGTAGGAATATTACCTAATTGGGGAGAAATAAAGAAAAAGAACTCCTGACAACAGTAACCATACACAACGATGCCACAGAGGTGTTTTCAAAATTGAAAAGTTTGCTTGGGAAATATTTATTTCTGAAACACAATTACCATTTGTCATATTCTCATGAAACTTATTCTGTTTCAATGCATTCCTTATTAATCAGGGAGTAAATGAAATATCTGGCCTTTTGAGAGAGAATGTTAGAATATTTGAGTTAAGAGTCAAGAAATATTCACAGAGTTAATGAGATGATGTGAAATGAGACATCCTCTAAGAGGCAATAAAGCAGGCTACTAAAGAACTGGAAGTCATGGCCTCCTTATTTTCTTGTGACAATGAGCACAGTGTAGTCTTGGATACTAATGCAGGGCAAATGTCCTCTGTGGAGCTCAGATTAGATAATGGATGAGAAATAATCATAAACCTCTGAAGCTCATATCACTGCTTCACTCTCAAATGTTCTCTCTTACCACTGTGCTGCTCAAAGGAAGAGTGCCTTGCAAATTAGGTCAGGTCCTCGATGGACTATGGTTAGAAAACAGGATGCACAATTTTATTTCAAATTTTGATAAGTAATGAGTAATTTTTGATTTATTATAACAGTACTTTAATGTATTTGTTATTTATCTTAAATTCAAGTAAACCGGGCATTCAGTATATACTTGGCTCAATCTGACAACACTATCGACCTGAGAAATATACTTTAGGTCAAAACCTCCTGTCAAGATTGCACTTTTGAAGCTGATCTTGTTATAGATAATAAGCTAAGTCATTTATGACTATAGAAACATAGCTGTCAAGAGCGTCAGATAGCCCTACCAGCCTCACTCTAGAGATTACCCTGGAAGCAAGTAAATATGAATCCATAGGAAACAGCTGCTAGTTCCTTAGTAAGCAGCTATTAATCTCTAAGAGGAGTATCAAGCAAAGCAATTGTAGGGTTCAACTCCTTAGAATGAGGACACTTTCAAAATGTGATATTATAATTTTCTCCTTACCCTGTATCCATGGAATAGCCTAACTCTTCTGAGCAATACATATTTATTTTGCATTTTAATTATAAATTAATTCACTATAATTTATTTGTGCCAGACTTAAAATAAATCTGTCATTTCTACTTGATTCTATACAACATGTTTGTTTTGTATGTCATAGTTGAAAAGTTTATCATTTCATATTTATCTTATTTTACATCACTTATCAGTATGGCATTAAACTTTCTATGATTTATATGCTGAAAATAGCTATCTAGTATATAAATAAGAGACACACTATAACTCTTTTAGTAAATCAAAGGATATACAAAGTAAAAATTATGATCTTCTTTTGAGAATTTAAGACAAGTTTTTTTCAGGCTAACTTAACTAAGTGAATTAAAGAAAGATGACCTTTAAATAGACTATAAAAACTCAGAGAAATAAGAAATTGCACACAATCCTACTCCTGCCTAGAAATCAGATTCAGGCTGAGTTCCTGTGACCTCAATCTAAAACTCAGAAAGCAGTTATAGTCATTGCAAGAAGATGAGGAAGAGTATCTTTAGAGGTACTGCCAAGACAAACCTCTGCCATCAAAGTAGATTGTATATTGGCCTTCCAAACCTTGAAGTCTTCCAGAAAATTTAGAACAGCAGGTTTTTTTTTTTTTTTTTTTTTTTTTTTTATCAGCCCTTAAGTCTAGAAGGAAAGGAACTCTGGATATTTTTAGAAAAATATGTCTACTTTTGACAGGCAACTATATATAAAAAAATGGATAGTGATCCAAATAGGTCTAACTATGTCATTAGAAATTCTAAGTATGCCTCAGGAACAGTTTTAAGATCTTCAAATAGTTCCCTAAAGTTTAGCGATAAGCATAATAATGCACGAGTTTCAAATATATCTTATATAAGAGGTTTATCATAGAGTGCTTTTAGATGAGATCTTAAAGAATACTCAGATAGTATTGATTTTATAAAACACAAGATTGTCCACTTATAAATGATAATCATAAGATTATTGACTTTTTGTGTGTTCCCATTAAAATTTTTGTAAAGTGAATTATTCTAAATTATTGTCAACTAGTTGTATGCTCATTTTTTGGGGGGAAGTTGGGCCACACCTAGCTGTGTTTAGGGGTTATTCCTAGCTCTGCACTCAGAAATCGCTCCTGGCAGGCTCAGAGGACTATATGGGATGCCTGGAATCGAACCCAGGTCTATTTCGAGTTGGTTGCAAGCAAGGCAACAGTCTACGATTATGATGATAGTTGTTGGTGTAGTTATTTCTCTAACTGAGCTCACCAATCTTTGTGGTAAGTTTCATATGATGAGCTGGTCCTTTCAATCCTCATCTCTGTTGTCTCTGGATATTATTACCATACTATCTTTTACTTTTCCTAAATCCCGCAGATGAGTGAGACTATTCTGTGTCTGTCTCTCTCCCACTGACTCTCATTCCTATTTGCCACAATATTTTGACTTTGTAATGCAAAATAAACAGAATATTTCTAGATCTACAAATAGAACAATCCAGACTATATTTAAAAGCCCTCCCTATTAACTGACAAATATAAGTTTCTCTGGGTAAGAGTTGGGCTAACTTTTCAGGTTGTTTCCATTTGAGGTTCTATGTCTTCCTTCTAACAAATATGAAGCATGGGAAAGTACTTTTAGAATTGCTGGGACCTTCAAAATTCAAACCCTCCAGAAAACAAGAAGCAAATTTGTCAATCTTGCAAAGTTAAATTTTTTTCTTCAAAATTCTAGAAATTACTCAAAATTTCACCATAAATTGAAAAGTATTTATTGAAAGAAAATATGGCTTTTTATTTATTGAAAGAAAAAAAAGTGTAGAACAATTTTTGGAGCAATTTAACTGACTTTTCCTTGCTCTTTTTTTTTTCCTATCAACCACCCTGAATACTTACATCTCAGTAACTCAGAATTACAAAGATGTGGAAACCAGTAGCTAAGCAGCTGCTGGAGCAGATAATATGGCTTTAGAGTATTTGTTAAAACAATCAACAGCAACTAGTTGAATAGATTTGGGAGATGGAAGGAACTATGTGTGAATACTTTTATTTGAGTTGATAGTTCCACAATAGTTATACTATAGGATTTAATAGAGACTAAAATGAATTCATAATTTTATATAAAATTTCCATATTTATATATTTATTTTGTATGTTTCTCCATTTACTTAGACCCTCTAAAGTGCAATAGTAAGTTTGATAATATTTATCATAAAAACATTTAATATTTTGCTAGATAATTTTTCACATATAAATTATCTGTGTAAAAAGTTATTATTCTGTTAAAAATCAGAGAAGAAGTTTGGTCCTATTTTTAGATTTTAATTAAAGAAACATGATTTACAATGTTATTGATAGCCAAGTTTTAAGCATATAATATGTCAACACCCACCCCGCCATCATTGTTAGCTTCCATCACCAGTGCTTCCAAACTCTATCTTTCCCAATTCTATCCCCTCCAGCCCTCACCTTGACAAGCACATTACCAAGTTTGGTAGTTGCAGCTTAGGTCTCATGCTTACAATGTTGTTGAATCTGTAATTTGCATTTAGAGCTTTGCCACACTCCCACATCACCAATACTACTGAAACCACACAGATAATTTTAAAATAATATATATTTTTATTATTCTATGAGAACTACTTTTAGTTTTCATCTGAAATCTTGTGCACATAAGTAGACAAATTTATTTTATAAGTTTATATTGTAAACTTTCCTATTTTTTTCTACCTATTCTGAGTATCTATCAATTCTTTCTTTTCTTCCTAAAATTCTATAAATATCTGCAATTATTTAAGATTTTGCTGCCTCTCCCAAACTATTTGTTTGAATTACTGCATTAGTGATAGTCTCAAAATAAGATAAATTGCATTGATCTGTAATAATGTAATAAAATTTTTAAAAATTACTAAACTTTTTAAAAAAGATTTTTCTTTACTTTGTAATAAATATATGATAAAATTACATGTGTCTGATTTTATAATAAATATAGATAATAATCAATAGGGGTTAACCATCTCTTGCAGTGTCCAGGAATTAATTTCTGACTTTGTGCTCAGAATTAACAAATAGAGGTGTTCAAAGGGTCATATATGTACATGCATATAAATGCCTTAAAATCTGTACAATAATTTCTGTCCCAAATTACTTAATATTATAAACTAGAAAAGGACAGTGACTTACATTTTTATATTGAATCTACTTTCAAATAGCTCTGAGAAATAATTGCACTAATTACTAAATAGAGAAGTAACTGCAACTGCACTAACAACTATCATGACAATGATAGTGAGAATGAGAAAAGAATGCCTGCCTTAAAGACAGGTGGGAGAAAGTTACAGTGGTGAAGTGTGGTGTATAGTCAATGACTGAAAACCAACTATGAATATTTTTATAACCACACAATTACATAAATTATTATAAAATTAAAAACTGTGTTTTGCTCATTTTTAGGGAGGCTAAGCCCAGCTGTGCCCAGGGCTTGCTCATGGCTCTGTAAAGGCATCACTGCTAGCAGGGTTCAGGGAACAATATGGGGTTCCAGGGATAGAAACTCTGTTTTCCATACTTAAGGCAAGCATCCTGCCCACTGTATTATCACTGTACTCTAACTTTGATCCCTTGTTTTGCTAAATTTTGATGACACTATTAATACATATTTGTGAGCTACTAATATATATTTGTGAACTATAATTATCTTTTATACTAATAATAATTTCACAGTTTAGAATGTTTTATGTCACCACACTTTTAGCCTTCTGACCATGTGATGTAGTTGACTTGGATGCAGTAGGCAGTGAGGTAGGTTATAGCCTTGAATTAAGTACCACAACCTTCCTTCTCAACCCTACTGAGTTTGGAGCAATAAAAGCTATCAGGATTACTTAAACAGTGTGGAAGTTCACATCTGACAAGTCTAATTTAGTTGCTATCAAGTTGCATAATCTTCACTTTATACAAACTGTTAACTGAGTATAAAAACTACTCAGATTATAGGGGAGCCCTAACCTCATATTGTCATCTACCTTTGCAAAAAGAATTTCTGGAAATAGATACATAGTTCAGTAAAGTACCTTTATTCAGGGAATATGGTGACTGAAAGCAGAGAACAAGAGTTCAAGAGAGAATGTGGACTTCTACAGATGACAGAGGGCTGAAATTGACATTTCAAGTTAAGAGGCAGATAAACCTGAGGATAGTGTGCTACTTTAGTTTTTGTAAAATTAGTTTGATAGGGGTTTTCCCAAACAACCCAACTTGAGGTTTTCTATGCAGATCTGTTGTTACATAGGTCAGAGAATCAAGTGGAAGAGTTGGGAAGATTTAGTGGTATTTTTTGTTTGTTTATTTGCTTTGAGCTTTGGGTCACCCAGTGATGCTTAGCAGTTCCTCATATTACTAGAAATTACTTCTGGTGGGTTCCGGAGACCATAAGGTAGTATCCTGGGGATAGGTCCCAGCTCTACCGTGCAGGGCAAACTCCCCACCTGTAATACCATGGCTCCAGGCTCTAGCATTATTCTTTTGAATTCTTATTTCAGCCTTTTGTTTTCTGAAGCATGTCTCTCTAAGGTGAAGTCCCAGATGCTAAGGAATGTATCTTTAAAACAAAGTCTACAGCAGGTAATTCAAATTTAATCTTATAAAAAGAAATTAGTATAATGTGCAAACTGAAATTATGCACTCAGTTCTAGGCATCTCAGTGTTTTTACATTGATGGCTGCTGAATTACTTTCGCTATGAGCTTGGATTGAGGTGGGAATAAGAGTATTGATTCCCTGGCATTTGCCTGGCACACTCAGACACTTAAGTGAAAATATTCACAGCTGGATGTAGTTCAGAGCCTGTTGACCTAATAGAACCAAGAATGCTGACAAGTTTCCTTACAAGATTGCTATTTCTTCTACTCTCAACAAAAGTGAAGAATTTGCCAGTAGAGGCATATAAGTATGAAGTTTTCCTGCGGAAATCTTTTGTGTTTATAAAAACATGCATTTTTTTATTATTTCAAAATTATTCTGAAAATATTTTTAGACTACTTTATTAACAAACTTGTATGAATCTTTAATAAACTTTTATTTTATATAGTATTTAATGATACCATTATATTTATATTTCAATGAGGCTATATGCACCTAATTAGTCTATTAATTTGAACATTATTTTAAGATATTAAGATACTTGTTTATGTAATGAATCCTATCAGTCAACATTTAGCTTTGTTGAGTTTCTCTGTGCTGTATTTGCACACTTTCCTTTCATTTAGTTGCTTTATTAGTGACTTTCACTTTTCTGAGTTTATTTTCTCATTCTCCTAATTTCTTGAGATATTCATCTTTAGTTTTCAAACTTCATTCAATTGTAAGTTATTAATGTTGAATATTTAAAGCAATACATCAGCTATACATTCAATGTTTTGACATGTTATTATTATTTTTTAGTTTTTATTGAGGCATAATAATTTATAATAATCTTGAAGTTGTTATTTTATAGGCTCAGAACTACCATACCATCCCTCGACCAATGTTTTATGAGTCCTATATAATTATCCCACAGTTCTTTCCTCACCCTTTAGTTCCCAGTTCTATTGACTACATCTCACTTATTTTCTCTGGTGATCCTCTAATCCTTTCTGTGATTGTTTTTATATATTGCATGTGATTCAATTAATTTAGTATTTATATTTTACTTTCTGATTCACTCACTTCAAATAGCATGCCATCCTCCAATCCCATATGAGTTGCATTTGTGTAGACATTTTATTTTTCTAGTGTCTAAGTGAATTACAGTATTATTAAATATAGGGGCTCATGTATATGATTTTTCAAAAACACACCCTCCAGAAAAGTGCATTCTTCCTTCCACCATTGTCCACTTTATAGCCTTCTCAAACCATGCCATCTCCACCCAAGGAGCCCCAAGTAATAGGTCAGTTCTATAAACAGCTCTTATGCTCTCTTGCTTTGGTTCATAGTTTATTCCCTTCTCATGTCTCATCTATAACATATAAGATATATCATTCTGTATCTGTCTTTCTATTTCTGAATAACTTTGCTCAGCATGATATTTTCCAGATTCATTAATATAACAGTAAGAATGCACACTTTTATTTTATCTATAGCTAAATAGTACTACATTTTGCATATAAATAACAGTTTCTTTATCCAGTCATCTGTTTTTGGATAACTCAATTGGTTCCTGATTTTGACTATTGTGAATGGTGCTGCAATGAGTGAGTATTGGAGTAAAAATATCTTTTCTGAAGAGAGTTTTTGATGTAGATGTTGAAATTTGGAGCAAAGAGTATGAAGTGGATGAAAGCAAACTTCAACAACAAACAGTATTGGGAAAACTGGTCGACTTTTTCAGTTATAATGTTGTTCACAATTAAGTTTCAGCAATATAGTTTACAACACCCTTCAGCAGAGCACATTTTCCATAACTAATGTCCCCGTTTCCATCTCACTCTCATCTCTGTCCGCTCCCTTGTCTGCATCTTTGACAGACTATTTTCTTCTTTCTCAGGAATTTAATTCTTAATTTTATTAGAAGTGTTCATAATATTTTCCTTTTAACCAGCAGTAGGTTAGGGTTCCATACCAACGCTGACATTTTTTAAAATCCTTTAGGTATGTCATCCTCAATTCATGTGAAGTATATCTTATTGTTTTGATACATTTCCCTGATGATAAGTGATACAAATAATTTTTTCATAAAGTAACTATTTGTATATCTTGCTGAGAAAGAGTATATTGACCTCTTCTTTCCATTTATTTTTATGTCATTATTTTTATGTCATTAACATTCACAAGTGTTTTATATATCTTGGCTATTAACCCTCTGCCAGATGAATGGGGGAATATTTTATGCATCTGTAAGATGTCTTTTTTAATATATTTTTATTTAAGTAACATGATCATATTTGGGTTACAGTCATAACCAGAACACCCCCCTTCACCAGTGTAACATTATCTTCATCCCCCCTTCCCATCCCCTGCCTGTATTTGAGACAGGCATTCTACTACAGTTATATGTTTTTAAGTTCAGTAAGTTGTATTTTTTTTCCTTAGGTGTCTTTTTTTTTATTTTGGTCATCATTTTTATTTGCAGAGCAGAAAATCCTTAATCTGATGTGTCCCATTTCCTTCTGCTTTTCGCATAAAATAACTGAAAATGCCTCTATATCCAATGCCATAAAGGATTTTGCTAATATTTTCTTCAACATAAGTTTTGGATTCAGATTTGATATCAAGTTAAATTGGTTTTGAATTGATTTTTTTGCATTGTATGGGATATAATTATGAGCTAATATTTTACATAATATTAATTTTTATTTTGACCAAACTGGATTACATATCTTTCACAGTAATATTTTATGTACATATTAACATTGAATCAGGGGGATTCTCATCACCAAAGTTGTCCTCCACCTCCGTTCCCAGCTTTCCCAATATTGTTTTTTGTTGAAGTTTGCTTTGCTCCCCTTCATACTCTTTGCTCCAAATTAAAAAAAAAAAGGCTGAACTGTAAGCAGGGGTTTTAGTTCACATGTGCCTCAGGGTGCCTGTGAGTCAAGTTTGAGTTGATCTAAGGAATGATCAGAGTTTCAGACTCAATAATCAGTACTCAATAATCTTTAAGCTGTGCAGTATCAATCATAAAGACTTTGATGATGAATGTGGAGTAAGTGCCAGGATGGGTTTAATCTCTGTTGATAACAGAGCACATTTCCTGGGGCTGACAAAAAGCAGTCTAGTGGCCATGGTAGCAAAGTATGCAGTGGGAGACCTCTAGTGAATGATTACTCTTTGGGACACACAGTTTTTTTTTTTTTCTGTATGAAGAGGTGCAGTTTCCTTACTCTTAGTCAAATGTACACTAGCACAGGACAAAGAATGTTTGCTTTAAGTAAGCATTCTTGATTGTTGTTTCTTAAACTCTAGCTCATTTATCTATTAGGGCAAGTTAAAATCTTCAGTTTTCTTTCAGAATATGTTACAGTATATCTCACCATATTTGTATCTCTCAAACATTGTGAGATACAAGTGATGTTTATCAATACCTCTATTAGTTAAATTGGAAGAAGCATAAATGATGACATCTGTGATTCCTCTGGCCTTATTATACCTTATAAACTATCTTTACCTTATATGTTTTCTTTACTCCATTCCAGTAATATAAATATAAAATAATAGCAGTGGGGTGTGAGATGTTTGACTAACCCTCTTTCCCAGGATAAAATGTAATGCATTACATTTTAATTGTAACTTGTAATTGTTAACTTGATTCTAATTGTAACTTGTCACAGCACAGAGATACATTTTTTTGCAAGGTCATGTTTCTATCTCCAATCTGTTTCTTGTTGTAAAAGTTTTGTTATTGTAAGATTCAAATTGATTTCTGGGAAGATTAATTCGAGTTTTTGGTATACATTTGTTTAATTGCAAAAGAATGCAAACACATATTCTCCACATCCCACATTCTTCAGTGAGATAACTTAAAATTTTCCTCATTTGATTTCTAAAAATTGAATGAGTTTACATGACTAGATATTTTGTGATATGCAATTTTGCATATTACTTTAAAGTACAAATTGCCAAACCACAATAATCAGTAAAGTACTAACATCCTTCTACACAATCCTTTGATCCTCTTTTACTTCTAACATTCTCTCTCTTCTCCATCTGATAAGAACTATGGTCTGAGTTTACAAATTAGAGTCTGTGGTTTTATCATTTATGTTTTGTTTCTCATTGTTCTAAATTTAATTATGATCGTCCTGTGCTTTTCTACCTATTATTTATATTACTTAACATATCTTCTTACAGTTCCTTTTATGTTGTCATGAATAGTAAGTTTTCATTTTTTGATATAATAAATTTAATCTTTCACCATGAGCAGTGACTTTATACAGAAGAGCACTTACCAAGACAAAGAGAGCCACTTTCTAAAGATAGAAGTTTTAGTTTAATCTAGAATTTATAAAATGTTTATAATTTTCATTCACTTAATAATGATTTTAGACTATTTGAAGCAAGAAATAAAACATAAAAAAATGGAAAATGGATTCCAAAAATTCTTTAAACATTAGTAAAAAGAAATCCCCTATCTAAATCTTAAAACATTTTTAACAATTTACAAAGACTTGAGACAATATAGAGTTTAACAGTCCAGATGTGGCAAAGAAAATAAAAACTATGCTAGATTAAAATATAGAGATTTTTTAAAATAGCTATATAAAACAGAAAAATGCAAAGAAATGTCACCAAAATTGTAACTTTCAAAGCAACAACCAGTCTAGGTATGAATAGGAAACGAAAAGTCTTGAAGCCGTGACTCAGAACTCATAAGAGAAAGTGTTGTCTCCTCTCTTCAATGAGGCCATGGTAAGATTTATTCTATGAATATAAAAAAATAAAGATTAAAACTGACTGCTGCAGGAAGGACTGTGGTTAAGGGAACATGGATATTGCAAACAGACACTCATTCTTTTGAACCCACTTATTAGTCTTCATAAGTTTGATATCACATATGAGTGGAACTTTGAAGTGAAAGGAGTGATAAAATATGTTGTACACATGTTCTGACCACACCGAAAACATTATAATGTTTATTTAGTTGGTTTTAGAGTCACACCAGGTAGTACTCAAGAGCTATATGGGTCACTGGGGATAGAACCTGTGTTGGCCACATGCATGGAAAACATTCTATCTACTGTACTATCACTGGTTTAATAAAGTTTAAAGTTTCTGTGAAAGAGGCAAGAGTTAAAGACTTCAAGCACTTTTTTCTTATAAAAATTGTGCTTTCAGTGATTATATTATAAAATGTGCATTTTTTATGCAGTATTTTTCCTGAAAGGGGAAATTACCTTATATACATACATCTGTATGTATGTATGTATTATGAATGTATGTATGCATGTATGTGTATTATTGAGACCAATGTGAATTACAAGTCTGTCACAGTTATATTTCAGTTATATAGTGACAGTGAATTAGAGCCATTCCCATTACCAGTGTTGACCTCCCTCCACCATAGTTCCCAGCATGCATCCATAGTCACTGGATGCCAGTGTAACAGGTCCATTTTATGTTTTTAACTTGTTATAGTTTGGTTCTCTTGATTCTACTGTTGACATTGGTTTGGGTATTTAGGAATGGCCAGTTTTATTTCCACTCTATGCTCCTGAGTCCACTTGGCCCCTACCTAACACCATATTTAATGTTAAAAATGGAATTTAGAGATATTCAACTTCCAGAAAAATATGCTTTAGTGAATGAATGTTTAAAATTTGGAGTTAAATATGATACATAGATATATATATATTTCAATTAAGGTAAAACTCAAAAGAGCACATAGAACTTAAAGTCAATAAGGTACATGTGATTTCACCAAAAATTTATCAATAAGCTTTTCTTAAATACTCTGCAAAATAAATTACTAAACAAATTTTTCACCTAAGAAAATACTAAGTAATTTCAGATTATAAACTTGAGTTTGTATTATATACCCCAAATTCTGAATCCCTAACAAAATACTTCTTAAAATAAAAATAATTAAGTATAGTTTCATAATACAATAAATTAACAACTATATCCCTTCCTCGGTTATTAGGAACAGTGCACTAACCTTTTCAGTGCAGGAAAACCTTTTCCTCTTCAAAGGACCCCTAGGTGAAAAGTTATTATTAATTTTAGTAAAACTGGAACCACATTCTTTTAATTTCAGTATTAGTCTATAGCTACTGTTCATTAAAATTTTATCAAGGAATGTGGCAGTTTGCAAAGCTGGCTTCAAAAGATTATATCTATAAAATGCTGCCAAAAGGACCTCAAATGACCTTATAAAATGTTATTTTAAAACTTTTAGTGTCTAGATCCACACCATTTTTCTTCTCTTCTACTGTCTCTTTTGTTACACTGATGGTTCCAGCCTTGGTGACTCCTATCTTTACAGACGAGTTTTCCTCTGCTTCCTCTGTAAATGATCGCCAGTTCTGTTTACGATCACTATAATGCTGTTCATTGAATGTACAGCTGTTCAAGGCTCAAACTTGACCTCCTAGGTTACTTTCATCTCCAGATTGCACACTGTTTGGGCCTGCTGCTGCCCTGATTCCAAAATCACCCTCTTGGTGGAAAGGTCAAAAATTAAAATTGAGCCTACACAATCCTTCAATATTCTCCAAATGATTTTGATGTTTTAATAAAAGGTTGAATTGTAAAAAGCAGTTTCTGAGTCATTTTAGTTTATACAGAGTATATGGAGAAATTGAGCTGTGTGATACAGAATTTAACTGAAACTATGATGTGTATATGAAACAAATTCCTGCACAGCCATTTTCTTTTCTGTTAATTAAGATTGGCTTTCACTGTTTTAAAAACAACTTTGATAACTTTAATTTCTCTGCTAAATGTTCTATTTCCAACTCCTCCGATCAATGTATAGTGGTATTTAATATATATTTTTTAAAAAGATGCCAGTATAATATTAGTAGAGACTTACTAAAGCAATTGATAATAATAATTTTTAAGCTACAAAATAATTTACTGAAAATTAAGTGATTTCCTGGCTTAATTGGGGGAAATATACAAATGTAGTGAGAAGTAATACCAGATTACTTCCAAGGAAACTTTAAATGACAGAACTAATTAAGAAAGCAGTATTTTGTTTGTTTGGTTCTGAGCTACACCCAACAGCACTAAGTGGTTCCTCCTGGCTCTGTTTTCAGAAATTACTTTTGGCAGGTTTGGGGGACAATATGAGATGCCAGGCAAACACCCTACCTACTGTGCTATACCTCCAGCTCTTAAGAAAATAATATTTTATTGTTGAGAGAGTAAAGAGGAAATAATAACTCAATTAAGGCTTCAATTTATTTCAACAACTGATTACATAACCAAAGCTTACACATAATTTTAGTCAATTCAGTTTTTGTTACTAAAAGTTATTTCTTATTTAATAACATAAAGATCTTAATGTATAATGACTGAATTAAAACTACCATGTACACATTTTCTATGATCATAGTGTTCTCAATCACTTTTACTCTATTAGTATAAAGTGAATTGTTTTGTGACTCATGTTGGAAAACTAATCTTATTCCAAAATTTATAATTTTGTGCAATCTATTTTACATTTTTACTCTTTTCTTCTCTGAAAAATGTCAAGAGCAAATTAAAATTGTTCTGTCAAGGTGTCTCCATTGAAGAATTATTTGAAAGACAAAAGACAAAAAAGGTTATGTTTTGTATTGTGTTAGATAATATAACATTAGAAATCTTGCTGTTATTTTAATCAGAGCTATAGAAATGTAACATAAAAACTATCTCTGTGACTTGGTCTATAAACTTTTTAATAATTACAAAATCTCACACCCTTTGTTAAAGTTTAGCTCTTTTATTATTGTGACATTTGACAAAATGAGATCAACAGGATAGACCTGTAGTTACTTTTTACAGAGCTATTTATTCAGGGTTGTTAAGTCTAACAAATGACAGTGGATACTACAAAGATTCAGCTGTTCACTAAAAAAAAAAAATTACTATTCAACAAGAGGAATTGGTCTCACTACACATGATTATTAGCTTTGCATTTAAATTCATATAAGATACAGACCTAATTATAAATGTCCCTTATTAGTATCTCATAAACATTAAGAGAATTATAGATGATTTGTCCTTTGTGCTGTTTCAGAGTACCAATTTAACAACATTAAAAAGGAGATTTATTACTAGATATCAAATTCAAACCAAATATCACTTGAGAAAAGATTTCATGCAGAAGCTTAAAAGGTAGTTTTCATTACAAAGTCAAATTTTTACAGTAGAGAGAATTTGGAATGCCCACATTTTGATATCTTCTCTCTGTTTTATGTCTCTTATTAAACCAAAAATAAATTGTGATATTTTGAAATTTATATACCCAAAATATAAATTAAGCAGATCCATTTTCAATTATTTTTCTATTTACTAGTTAACTAGATAAATTTTCAACATTTTTTCTATTTACCATTTTTCTATTTACTAATTCTACAGTCAAGATGGAGAAGATAGAAAATATTGAAAAGAACTCAGGTAAATCATGGAAACTATTAAAAGTGTGAGTGTTCAAGTCTCTAATATGCCAAGAAAATCTTCAATTTTTCAAAAAATAATCCTGTTGTAAGAAACTGAATAGGCCCATTGAATAATACATTAACTTTACACCCGTTTCTTACATGCTAAGATTCTTCCACTTAAAAAAATTAATTATATATTTAATGAACAAAATTTAGTGTTACTGTACTAAATACCAATGTAAATATGTAGACATATTTGGAAGATTTCATGTATATGATACATGTGGTATGCCTGTGGTATGTCTATGAATTCAACTGCTTTCTAACACTGTCTATCCAGAGATTCATCTTTACAGGTCTTAGTTTCTCAAGACTAATCTACAGTTTAAACTAAATTGCAATCCCAAGATGTTTCTCATATTTTTTTTAATCAAAAGGCTACAAAGCAGAGCCACAAATCCCTCTTCATATCTTGCTATAGAACTTAGGAAACCTGTTTACTCATTAGTGCACCTTTCTTTGTTTACAAATAAGTTCTTAATAAAGACATTTATTTATTACAAACTGAGAGTTATAGTCAGAGAAAGAGAAATAAAGGGCAAAGACTAAAAATGAAGAGAAAAGAAATGGAAAAAAACATGAGTAAAGGAGCTTCTGTCTTGATGAAATAAGCAGGTAGAAAGCAGATGAAAGCAGATGAAAGCAGCAGGTAGAAAAGCTTTAATTCCCTAACCTTTTAAGACAATCAGTGAGGTTGTTTGTAATATAGAGCACTTGTTTTGTATTTGTGAGGCTCTGTGTTTAATCCTCAACACCACCAAAATAAAAAATAAATGAAAAAATTAAAATAAAAAAGGAAGGCTCTAATTCCCCAATCTTAAGATCTCTTAAATCCCTTCTGACACTTACACTTACTGGTTTTCTTATATAAGCATGATGGATTCCATTATTAGTTATCATCAATTCAGCTCAGTCTCAGGACCTTCCCCAGATCTCTGGAGACACTACCTAAATTTCTAAACCTCTCATTAAATGGTTGGTTCTCCTGGCAACCACCCCCATCTTTAGATGATTTGCCAAAAATTCCATTACTAACATAAAAAGAAATAATCTTTATCACATTAACACTTAGAAAAGTTCAGGGACTTGGGGAGTTGTGACCAAATGTATATGTGCCTCAATTGTAAGGCACAAAACAAGAACATGTGTAAACTGAGATCCAAGGGAAAAGGGTTGGATGAAAGAGATAATTTTTAATATGACATAGGAAGGAGAAACAACTTTTATTCATTTTATCAAACTTAATCAATTTCCTGGAGATAGATAGTTAAATTAGTATTTTAAGTAAAAGAATTGTATAATATGGAACCAGTACTTTAATGAATGGTGTTAAACATTTTTAAAGAGAATGAGCTTTGAAGTTAAAAGCAGTTGGGTTCATATTACATTGCTATCTTGCAGTAGATATTTGAGAGGAGGCAATTAATTTAATCTCTCTAATTCTCAAATTCCCCCTGTTTTGAAGGAAATTTAAGCATAGTATTGTTGTGGAGTTTAAATGGACTGTTACATTTGAAATGGATTAAAAACCTGAATATTAGACCAAAACTATAAAATGCACAGATGAAATAAAAGGCAATGAAACAAAGCAAAATACTCCACAATATTAACTTTAGTGGTGTTATTGGGATTTGATTCTACCATAGGGAAAATAAAACAAAAATAAACAAATGAGATTACATTAATTGAAAAACTTCACAGAAAAAAAGAAACAATCATTAAATAAAATGACAACTTACATTAATAGGAAATCTTCACAGTATATAATTCAGACAAGAAAATAATTTTCACTATATATGTTAAAACTTTCAAAACTCAATAGAAAGGGGCTCCTGAGTCTTTCTTGTATACTGCTGAGTTCAATTCTCAGCATTCTAGACTGAGCTCTGACACTCTCAAAGCAATCCCTAAGCATAGAGGCAAGAGGAAGCCCTGAGCACCACCATGTTGGCCTCAAAATGACATAGAATAAAACTAAAAGCTCAACAAAAGAAGAAAGCAACTAATATACCAGGTATAAAAATCAGGCCAGAGAGATAGTACAATGAAAAAAGTATTTCTTTATATGCAGCTGGCCCTGATCTTTATCCCTGGTTGCACATACCAGGTATTCTGAGCCATACTAAAAGTGATTCCTAGGCACAAAGCAAGAGGCAATTCCAAATGAGTTTCATAAATAAATGAATAAGAGAAGAGCTGACACTTTAAGGCAGACTCACAGATAACTAATAAGCACTTAAGAAAATGCTCATTATTATGAAAATGTAATTTAAAACAATAAACTAGTACCTCAAAACTATGAGAATGGCCTTTATCCAAAAAGAGAAAAAAATAATTGTTGGTAAGGATGTGGGAAAAGGTCCCCTGTTCATTGTTGGTGGGAATATAATTGTTCCAAACATTAGGAAACAGTATGGAGAGTTTTAAATATTAAAACCATAAAATATACAGAAATTCCACTTGTAAGTATCTATTAAAGAACTCAAAAATGCTAACTCATAATGAGCTATTTACAGTGAAATGAATTTGGAAACAACACAAATGCCCAACTATATATGTATGTATAGAGAAATCTCATTAAATTAATACTTCTATAGTCTGAAAAGACAAAAATTTCACTTTTAACTACAATATGAATGATACTGACAAACTGTGAGCTATAGCGCAGTGGTAGGGTGTTTGCCCTGCATACAACTAACCCAGGACAGAGCTCAGTTAAATCCCCGTCTTCCCATATGGTCCCCTGAGCCAGGATTTCTGAGTGCATAGCCAGGAATAACCCCTGAGCATCACTGGGTGTGGGCCAAAAAATATGAATGAGACTGAATGAGGGTGTCATATTAAAGTCAAAAGAAAAACAGATAAAGTCACTCATATGTAATACTTAAAGAAATAAAGCAAGGTAATAGTTATCAATCGACACCATCCAACAAAAGCAAACAGTATCCCTAACAGTAGTATTAAAGTTGTTAAGAGGATGGAATAGGGAATAAATATGGAATTGTCCATTGGACAGTTATATTGGCACTTTGAGAATAGATGTGTAGTGATAACTTTGTACTTCCTGAGACATTTAAACATTTACAGTTTATAAACAAATCAAATTGTAAAAGTGGTTGCTTTCATGGAAACTTATTCTCTATTTTGTTGACTATTCCAGTGCAGAGACATTAGAATTTACTTGAGAGGGGTGGAGAATACGGAATAAAAAATTATTAGAAATAAAATTTTTCGAAAAGAAAAACAACCAAAAATAAAATTGGCCTGGATACGGTGCTTGCCTTCAGCACCACATATTGTCCTGGCACTAAGAGTGAGCGATGAGCATAGAACAAGGATTAAGGTCTGAGTATCCTGAACATGATTCCAAACAATAATATATATAATTTGTTTGAGGGAAACTGCATCATTGCAGTGGTCTTCAGGGTTTATATACATATCTGTGTTCAAAGATCACTCCTGGCAGTGCTTATGTTAACAGATATTAATCTAGGGTGAGCTACATATAAGACAAGCATTTTAGTCCTGGTATTATCTTCCTGGAATTAACTATTTGTTTCTTCTTTCTTTGAGTTACTATCATTTTAAATTCTAAAAATAAAGTTCTTTTTTCCTGCATTAAAAATAAAAACAATTAAATAATACTGTTTATTCAGATTTTGGTTTGTTAGTTAATAAAAATAGTCTCAATTATTTGAAAATGTTCAATATCCCTTTTTTATATATCAATATTAAGTTATATTTATTTCATGTGACTCAATTAAAAGGGTTAATAAAACAAAATTAAAATAGTAACAGCTTTGAGGACCTTTCTTTTTAATGAATACAAACACTAAATGGATTCACAGAACTGCAAAATAAAGTCACGTTTCTCACTGAAAAGTATTCATATTTTATAAACTGCTATTAATGCTATTTAAATGAATTGATATTTATTCACAATGAAATAAAATTACTGGCAAATCATTCAAAATAGGATTCAAATAAATGATTTCTTCTAACCTAGTATGTAGAAATTTTCAAGTCATAATGTATAATTCAGCAGCATGGGGGAACTATTTTTCCTTTTGGTCATTGCCTCATTTGTTCATTATATTTTACTTGTTCATCATTTATTTGTGGCTGAACTATACAGTGATGTGAAAAAGGTGGTAAGTTTATTATATTAGACACCAAATATGCCACTGTCTAATCATATAGTATTGCCCTACCTATGAATAAAAAAAAATTGTGGTCAACAGTGAATATATGGAGGATGTGGTGAAGGCTGCTTTGTGAGGGAGACAGGTTGGACTTTACAAAGGAGCTACATTTTGAGCCAAGTCTTGGTGAAAAAAAAAAATTATTGATTCAATAGAATGAATGGGAAGGCTATTTCAAGTAAAACTTGAAATATCAGTATTGGGGCAGAAGAATTTATGAAAGCCTGGAGTTTCTATAAGATCAATTCAAGTTTTAAAAGAGGAACTCAATAAAGTTAGGAAGGACTCTTGAAGTAAATTAAGATCATTAGTCTCTTGAATCGCTCCTGTGCAACTTTGTCGTGGTTAGTGAGCTGGACCCTGCCAAAGCCAGCCCAGCCCTGCTCCATAGTATTTACAACTCTTCTTCAAGAAGTTTGAGGATGTGCACCATTAAAAGGAAGAGTTGGAGGGGCCAGAGCAATAGCACAATGGTAGGGCATTTGCCTTGAACATGGCTGACCTGGTACAACCCGGATTTAATCCTTGGCATCCCATATAGTCCGCTGAGCCTGCCAGGAGTAATTTCTGAGCACAGAGCCAAGAGTAACCCCTGAGCACTGCAGAGTGTGGTTAAAAGAGAGACGGGGGAAACGGAGTTGGGAATTTTTGCCTTCCAAGCAGAGATTGCCCAAGTTTTGTCACTCATAATAAATACTTTTTATCCAATCAAGAAATATTTCTTCGGGGCCGGGCGGTGGCGCTGGAGGTAAGGTGCCTGCCTTGCCTGCGCTAGCCTAGGACGGACCACGGTTCGATCCCCCGGCGTCCCATATGGTCCCCCAAGAAGCCAGGAGCAACTTCTGAGCGCATAGCCAGGAGTAACCCCTGAGCGTCACAGGGTGTGGCCCAAAAACCAAAAAAAAAAAAAAAAAAAAAAAGAAAAGAAATATTTCTTCAGGAACTGACCAGTAATATTTCTGGTGCTTTAAACAGGATTCACTATAAGAGCCTGGCTGACTTTTTCAAGTTGGACAGAGGTAAAGAGCTTAAAAAATTAGGCATCATCCCAACCCCCCTGGAATGTACCTTGACTCTATTGTATACAGGCATTGGCATGACCAAAGGTGAACTAATAAATATTTGGGAACAATTGCCAAGTCTAGCACTAAAGCATTTTTGGAAGCTCTCCAGGCTGGTGCAGACATCTCTATGATTCGGCAATTTGGTGTTGGCTTTTATTCTGCTTTCCTGGTAGCAGAGAAAGTGTTTGTAATCACAAAGCACATTGATGAGCAGTATGCTTGGGAGTTTTCTGCTGGGGTCTCTTTCACTCTATTTGCTTTCCATGGTAAGCCTGTTGTCCAAGGTATCAGAGTGATCCTGAGTCTTTCAAAAGCTCAGAGTACTTGGAGGAAAGGAGAATGAAAGAACTGAAGATGCACTCACAGCTTATCAGTTATCCCATTCCCCTCTATTTTGAGACAGAAAGAGAAGGAAATCAGTGATGATGAGGCAAAAGAGAAGACAGATGAGAAGGAAAAGAAAGGTAAGAATGACAAGAAGGGCCAGAGCAGTAGCGCAGCTGTAGGGTGTTTGCCTTGTACGCGGCTAACCCAGGACCGACCTCAGTTTGATCCCTTGGGTCCCCTATGGTCCCCCAAGCCAGGAACGATTTCTGAGCGCATAGCCAAAAGTAACCCCTGAGCATCACTGGGTGTGGCCTCAAAAAAAAAAAAAAAGGAAAAGAAAAGAAAAGAAAGAATGGCGAGGAGAAGCCTAAAATTCAAGATAGAAGCTCAGATGTGGAGGATGAGATAGGTAAGGATAAGGAAATGAAAACCAAAAAGATTATGGAGAAATACACTGATCAGGAGGAACTGAACCAGAATAAGCCATTTGACCAAAAATCCTGATGACATCATCCACGGGGGGTAAATAGAAAGTTTTATTAAAGTCTTAACAGTCAATAACTGGAAAGATTGTTTGGCAGCCAAGCACTTCTCTGTAGAAGGTCACTTGGCATTCAGGTCATTGTTCTTCATTCCCTGCTGAGCTTTGTTTGACCTCTTTGAGAACAAGAATAACAAGAACATCACACTTTATGATGAATCTGGATTCATTCTGAATAGCTGTGATGAGCTGACAGTGGAGTATCTAAACATTATCTGTGGTGTGGTTGACTCTGAAGATTTACCCCTATATATTTCTCAAGAAATGCTCCAAAAGAGCATTTCAAAGGTCATTTGCATAACCATTTTCATGAAGTGTATTGAGCTCCTCTCTGAACTGGCAGAAGAAGAACTATAAGAAACTCTAGGAAGCATTATCTAAAAATCTAATACTTGGAAATCTGAGGACTCCACAAATCCGTGATGTCTTTCTGAGCTGCTTCACTCTCAGACTTCTCAGTTTGGTGATGAGATGACTTTTCTTTCAGAATATGTCTCTTACATGAAGGAGTGCAAGAACTCCATTACATCGTTGGTGAGAGCAAAGAACAGGTTGCCAACTCAACTATTGTAGAGCTGATCATGAAAACCCAAGCCATTCAGGACAACTCTACATTGGGCTACATGATAGCTAAAAATCATCTGGAGATCAACTTTGACTACACCATTGTAGAGACACTGAGACAGAAGGTAGAGGCAGACAAGAATGACAAGGCTGTCAAGGACCTAGAGATCCTATTGTTTGACACTGCACTGCTCTCCTCCTGCTCCTCACTTGAGGACCCCTAGATTCACCCCAATCGTATCTATAGTATGATAAACCTAGGCCAGAAAATTGATGAAGATGAAGGGACAGTTGAGGAGTCCAGTGTTGCTGTTCCTAATGAGATAAATTCTCTTGAGGGTGATGAAGATGCATCTCACATGGAAGAAGTAGACTAGAAATTTCTACCTGCAGTGCCTTTGTACAGTGTCCCAATCCCCCTAGCAGTCCTGGATTTATTGGGATTTTTTTTTGTTTTGTTTGTTTTGTTTTGTTTTCACTCCTGTGCTTTCATAAAGGAGGATGGGGGGAGGATCTCAAGCTGTTCCCTTCCCAAATTGGTTTAATACTGCGTTTTGGTTTATTTTGTTATAAAAATAAAGTATGTAAAATTAAAAAAAATTATTATTTGTAAGCCATTATAATATTGTCTTATCCAAGAAGCAATGAAATTGTAATGTAATGTGTTTGCCCTTTTACTCAGAGGTTTCAATCTCTAATGTGTGGTTTGTGACATTCAAAAATGTTTAATCATCATAAGCCACTACTTCGCTGTCTCTAAAATGAGGCTAAAATACTTACCCCCAAGAGTGACTGTGAAGATTAATTAGTTACTATATGTACAGAACTTAGCAAAGATTAAGTGTTCAAAATGATTTCAAATATTCCATTATATTGAGAATAACATACTGTGACGCAAATGGCTGGCAGACAAGAAGGCAAAGATGAATCATCACTCAGGATCAGGAGGGAATAAGAATGGGCTGGCTGTGTGGACTCAGAAAACAAATGAAAGGGGATCAAGGATTCAGATCATAAGACTAAGTAGAACTGGCAGTATAATTCACGCAGCTCAGAGGAAAATAAAAATATTGGCCCCTGTATAAAACAGCAGGCAAATGTATCATTAAAATAATAAAAACACAATATTTTTGTCCTTATACTTTATTTTTTATGCAATATAATTGGGAAATAGTGACAGGTAGATCACAACATAAGCACATAAATATCAAAGAAATATAACATTTTAGTTTGATTAGTTTTTACAATCTAGCCAACAATATAAGACTTTTAAAATGTGCAGTTTTTATTTATCATCTATATTTTCTGACATAACTTTCTCAGTGTATTTAGGTAAGCCATCACACATAGACTTTTAACAATTTTATTTTAAATTGTACAATAAAAATTTAACATTGTTTAGTCATATGCTAGGTCACAAATAATTATTATTTTACATTTTGTTTTCATTGGTTTTATGGGGCCAAAGCCAACAGTAATTAGAGATGACTTGTGGTGTGTTAAGGAACCATCAGGTGCTAGGGATCAAATCTGGAACCCTATACATGAAGCATGAGCTCCAGTCCTATGAATCATTTTTTTGAATGCAAATAATTTTTGATAATTTTAATATGAAAAGTTCTAGTGTAAATCATTTATTATAAATTATGACCATTTTAATGTTGGTTCCTGAAAAAATATTTTGAGATTTAAGTTTTATTACATGCTGAGTTAATGATTACTTTGAAACAACTTTTTCTAAAATTGTTTGTCTGTGGGAGGATGGTAAGGTAGGCACAAGGTGCCAGGGACTAAAATTGAACTATCACTTGGACTCTATTGCTGAAATTTTAAATTCAAAATATTTCTAAGAACCTTGAATAACTTAAATCCTGAGTAACTGACATATATATATACATGTATGTATATATATGCATATATATAGTGAACATATAGATACTTTTATTTTGTAATAATTTACTGACAAAACTCATTGCCCAGCATTGGCAATTAATGTCCAGAGTGTTAATGTTTGTATGAAAGTTCTGGGGACAAACTTCAGGATTGATCTTTCTAGGTTGAGTCTAGGTGCTAATCTTAACAGAACCACTCCACTTGGCCCTTGGCTATTGCTATCTTTACTACTGTTTCTATTCTGGGTCACCATCATGCCTCTAAAGTGCACCCCCATTATCCTGAGAGCAGTGTAACATGGCCTTAGATACAGCCCTTGAAACTATATCTATTAAAAAAGAACTGTGTATCCTATGCCCAAGAGAAAGAGAGGGAGTCTCTTGGGATTCAAATTCCCATAACTGTGTAGAAAAAAAAAAAAGTGTCCTGAAACATGGAGAAGGACTGCTATTCTCTTTTTACTTGGTAAAGCTGGCTATAACCTCAGTGTTTTGAATCAGGTATAGGACACACTCCATTCCTGCAAATCCATTGAGTGTCAGGTCCAGTAAGAATTAATATTCACTTAAAAAAAGGAACCATTTACCTCTCTGACTTAAAGGCTGCTAGTATTAATTTCACTAAAATCTCCGCCAGATTTTATCTTTTAATTTTGTAAGAACCTTACCAAGTGGATCCAGACTAGGGAGGCAGAAGAACAAATGGGGTGGTTAGAATTATGTTTTAGCATTAGCCTTAGTGGAACAGTACAAAAGCAGGAAGGAGGTCAGGGAATTTAGTTTGGGACTATTTAACTCTTTTGTGTCATTTAATAGGGCTGAGATAGCTTCCAAGCAAAATGCAAAGGTCTCCAATGGTCAGTCCCTGGAGGGCCATTCCTATATTTGGCCAATTGTCCCCTAAAAGGCAATCTTAAAAAACCCAGAGATGTGTGGCTGCTCACGCCCTGAGGGTGCTAGGAGCAACCAGAGCTATCTGGACCCTTTCTCCTTAGACCCTTCTGTTGTAATATTTAGTTGCAGAACTCCCTAGAGTTTGCAGTTTATTTACACTTGAAAAACATACATTTCAGTTTTCTAAAAAGATCTTTGGTCTCAGGAATGTCTTAATTTTTCTTCTGAAGAGTCGATTTATTAATAAAATGTAAATGGAGTTTTATAAATCCCAGAACCTTCCATTTATGTTCCTAGAAATTGTTATATGTATTAGAAATTAAATACAAATGATCCAACTTTATTCCTTCTCCTCAAAATTTAAGCACAAATACCTTTCCTTTTTGTGTTACTAGAATTACTTAGCAGAGCTAAAAAACATATAATATATTGTTGAATTATTAATTGTAATTTTATCAACTCTAACATATTTTTAAAATTGCCCTTAGATTTTATTAAACTTAAATCTTAATTTAAAGCTACAGTTTCTGATGGGGAGACTGATTTAAATAGAATAGTGTAGTAATCTCATTGCTATGTAAGTGATCCATTACTGTTTACTTGGGGTTTAGGGAATGTTCCCTTTGAAATGTCACAGAGAAAAGAATTGTCACAATACTATCATTAGCATTTAAAATGCACCACTCTCCAAAATATTTAAATCTGAAAAAAGGGTCTGAGTCAGGGTTTTTGCAGAAAGTATAACCAAATTATTCCATATTCAAATTGCTTTTTAATCCTAATAAAAAATAGAGTTGCACCCTGATGTCAGATACAGAGAGAAAATGTCAGCACTATAAGTTGATTAGGAGTATAAGAAAACATGGATTTTTAAAGTGCTGCTTATTGCTTACCCAGTTCTTCACCAGTACCCCCAGTGCATTAAAATCAAAAATGCCTTCCTGCCATCTGTTCAGCAGTCAGGTTGGGACACAGAAAAAGATGAAATTTTTTTTGGGGGGGTATATAAATAATGTTACTCTCCTGATTAAGAAATTTTTACAACCTCCTCCATTCTATATTCTTCTTCCTGCATATAGCATGGACATAATATGGTATACTGAGTATGCCTGTATGGGAATACAAGCATTCTAAGAATACTCTAGAGTAAAGGTTAAGAAAAAATTGCCATGCATAATGTTAAATTCAAGCTTGTGCAAAAGCTCTCAGCAGACTAGTTTCATCTGAATTTCTTCTATGAGAAAAATAATAGAAAATTCTACTTGCTATTTTCTGTGACATACATTTTGAAAAGTAATTTGATTCAAATTTATATGCCACTAGATTTATTCAAAATATATACAACAGGACAAAATATGATAAAAACTTAATTAGTAACTTTACTAACCAATGTAATGAATAACTTAATATTCTTTATTTCAATATATTTCTATTTATCATTCTAAAATACCTAAACTATTCTGCCAAGGTGGAAATAAACAAAAGTATTTGTGAAGATGAGTATGTGCTTCAATTTCCAGTTCTTAGAGCAAAACTTCCAGTATGTGTGGAAAGCTCCAAATCATTACATTCTCTTCATTCTTTTTCTGTTGCTATTCATTTTCTGTTAGGGAAGTTTAAGCACTCTAAGGTGAGTGGAAGAGAATGGAGTTTTATATTTGGGAATCAAGATTTGAGGTATCTCTGACACTCTATTTCCCAAAGAATCCAACCTGATATTTTTCTGTTTTTTTGTCTTCAAACAGAGAAGTAAAAAAAGTTGAATTACAGATAAGGTTGCTGTGACTTTGAGGAACAAAGGGTTTTGCACAGAACTAATTAATTGTTTTGCTTCAATTTTCTACACGGTGATTGAAATCTTTCTTGTACTCAGAATTCAACACCTTCCTTCACTCCCGATTATGCCCATAAATCTGTCTGTTTCCCTCAAATTCACAGCTTTTCAGTAATTTTCAATTTTCCTAACAATATATACAGATATTTTATTTCTATTTTAATATTTATGTAACAATTCTTCTAATACTCAGTCTTAGATTCAGAGTGAGACAGCTAATTATATATATATATATATATATTCAATTTACTCAGTGTTATTTATTGTAAAATTATACAAAATAGTAACCTCCATTTGTAATCAGGGTCAACTGCATCATTAATCAAGTATTCACATACATGTGAAAATTTTTTTCTAAATTACTTTTTGTTGGTATGTCTGTGCTAATGTAAAATTATTCTTTTTGGGGGGACTTTTTATTCCTGATTTATAGGCCTTTTAAATTCTATAATCTTGTTCAGATTCTTTGACCAGTTTTAATCCTTCATAACCTCATACAAATTTTAAAATAATTTGGTCTGGAGAGATAGCACAGCAGATAGAGCATTTGACTTCTACAGAGCCTACCTGAATTCCATCCCCACCACCTCCTAGCCTGCCAGGTGTGATTTCTGAGTGCAGAGCCAGGAGTAACTCAAGTGCCTCTGGATGTAACCCATAAAAAACAAACAAGCAAATACATTTTAAAATATGTCTATCAAAGTTTTTTTTTTTAAACTTCAGATTTGGGATGCCAGCAAAACAGTACAAAAGATAAAGTACTTGCCTTGCTTGGATTGGCTCTGGTTTGGTGTCTGGCACCCCATTTGGTGACCAGAGCACCTCTAGGAGCGAACCTGCATGCAGAGCCTAAAATAAACCTAGAGTTGCCTGGAATGGCCCCAAACAAACATAAACAAACAAAACAACCAGATTTTATTAAAATTATACAGTATAATTTGACCAGTTTATGGAAATTTGGGACATATCAAATGTTTTAATTCAAAACACAATATTCTCTACTTAATTAATTTAATGTCTTTATTAAATATTATAAGGTGTTGTTGTTGTTGTTGTTTAAAGTTCTGATATTGTGGGACCAGAGCAATAATACAGAAGGTCAGAATGTCTGGCATTTATTTTGCACTAAGGCCCTCCTGGGTTTGATTCCTGCTGCCTCAAATGGTCACTGACTGCTTGTTGTCCTTGTTACTGCTGGGTGTGGCCAAACAAATGAACAAAACTATCTCAAAATAAAGAACTTAGATTGCTATTTGAGTTTTTAAGATGGCTTTAAATGTGGCTATACATTTTCTATTTTTGTAGTAACAATTAAAGATCAATTAATCTCTAAATATTTTTATTAAAAAATATTTTCAAAATGCCTTTACTAATCTTAAAGATTTATTATAATTTTCTGAGAACAGAATTGTGTCATTAGTAAATATCACATGTTAATTCATTTCTTTTCAAGACTTACAAATTTTGTTTCCTCTTGTCTAATTGACTAGTTATACACTAATACAGTGTGAAATATAATTGGACATCCTCAATTCTGTTCTGATCTCATAAAGACACTTAGTATCATAGTAATGTGGTGATTTTATTACAATTTATATGTAGATACACTTAAGTATATTAGGGCCACGTATTTACATTCCACATGATTTCCTAAGAAATTAAAAATTTCCCCAAAAAAAGGAAATTAAAAAATTTTCTTAACAATTTAGATGATTTACAGTGATTATTGTGTTGATGGTAAGAAACCATGTTTATATATACATGAATATATACATATACATATGTTACCACTAGATAAGATTTTCATTCAGGACAAACATTAGGTTTTGGGAGATACCATAATTGCTTATATGATACTACATATTTCATGTAGGGTTTATATTATTTCTATTATGGGATATATATATTTGAACACAGAGATCATGTATTTTATGTAACATATATTGCATGTATATGTTTAAATGCATAATATGTATGTTTGGATTTATTATAAAATATTTTATTGCAAATATATTATGATCTCTTGTATTTTGAAAATGTACCATATACATTATAAATATAATATATACACTATGCATTATATATTCTATAAATATTACACATATTAATCACAAGAGCTCATGAAAAAATATAAAATATTTATGAGAAATACTAGGATATCTTACATGTTTTAAAAATATTCTAGGGGCCGGAGAGATAGTATGGAGGTAAGGCATTTGCCTCTCATGCAGAAGGCCAGTGGTTCGAATCCCAGCGTCCCATATATCCCCTGAGCCTGCCAGTAGCGATTTCTAATGAGTGTAGAGCCAGGAGTAACCCCTGAGCACTGCCGGGTGTGACCAAAAAGCAAAAGACAAAACAAATAAAAATATTCTAACTTTCTGTGGCTGGTGAGATAGCACCATAGATCAGGCAATTGCACCCTAGATGTACCCCAAGAACTGTCACAGTGATTCCTGATCTCAAAGAAGTCTTGAGGCCTAACAAGGACAATGATTTGATCTTTTTATAATTCTTTACAAAAAATTCGCTGCAAATTTTGTTAATTATAGGACATGGGGTAATTTTTTCTCAAATGGTTATTATTATTTTTTTGTGCCTTCTCTTGATCTGCCTTGACCTGAGTTATGGCCTTCATTATATTTTTGTTCAAGAAATAACTTTTGTCTTTGGTGAATTTTGTGTGTGTCATTGTTTTGTGTTATATTAATTTCTAATATTTTCTTTCTTTGGATTTAATTCATTCCTTTTAAAAAACTTCTGATCACATGGAACAGTTAACAAAAAGCCCTATGCAAAGTAAATCTTAACAAATGTCAGGATCTACCAGTGATTTAAGATTACATTTCAAAATTTTTATTAGGTCTAATTTTATTTATTAATTAAAATTATTTTGAATCTCTGTGTTTTTTCTTTAACTTGTTTTCTTCCAAGAAAATAACTTAAAAATCTAAATATAGAGGCTATTTTTAGTGTTCTGCTTTAAGATTATACTATATATTTGTCTCTTTAAAATGTTTTCTATTAATTATTATTTCATATGTAGAAGCAAAAATATGCAAAAAGTTTGGAAAGATTGTTCTCTTAAAATTATCAATATCTCTCTTACCCTTGCAGCAGTGTGCATAAATATGTAAACTCAAGAGGATTAAGTCTGAAAACTAAACTTGACTACTAATCATTTGCCTTTTGTATCAAAGTTTATATTCTCTTATCAAAATAAAGTTGCATTAGTGAACCTCTAGGTCATTTTTAAAATTACAATTTCATGATTTCCTGAATGTAATGATTGTAATGCTAATTTGGAAAGTTACATCATAAATTCCTTTGTGCTAGGATTGGATTTACTTTCAGCAACTGATACTCAGCAAGAATAACAACACCTTGTCTTGGAACTCCATAAATAACTCACTGAATCACTGAAGTGTTCTCCCCAGTCTATGGCATACTTTCTGCAAGAATGTTCAATAAATAGTTACTGATATATCCTTGAGTACCAAAATGTTTTTTAAAACCTCAATGTTTCTTTCTCTGTCACAGTGGGAACAATCAGGATGGATTCTTGAAATTGCTTTCACAATTTTATGACTTGGTTGGAACTCTTCAATCCACTCTCAAAGAAAAATGGGCATATTGAAGTTTACCTGAGATGAACTCCTGTAAAACTTTCCACTATTATTATTGTGTGATCTTTAGCAGTAGCATGTACAAGAAATGACTTAGATAAAATACCTTCAGTGATTACTCTTAGATGTAGAAAAGTTTTTTTGTAATTTTCTTTGAAACTAGCCCTTCAGTTTTGGTTATGTGGTAGACAATGAGCTCTGTTAGGCCAGATTTGGTATTACTATTTCTCTTTTATAACCATTAAGACCAGTGTTTAGATCTGATGGGAAAGAGAATTGGAAAATTAACAATACTGTGCATATTGTTTTTATTCTTTTTCCAGGCTTGGAGATTTGGGCCACACCAGTAGCCAAAAACTCAGGGTTAACTCCTGGTAGTACTGAGACCATATGGGGGGGGGGGGAAATGAATCTAAAAACATGCTTTGTATCTGCTGTACCATGACTCCTGATCTGAATGTAGAAAACTTTAAGGTAATCACAGAAAAGAAAACAGTTGGATAAGTTGACCACAATAATTCCACAGTGTACTTTAAACACATCTGATATAGCAAACTTAAGAATACATCATTTATAAAACAAAGTAGGAACAGTTTATATTCTTATATATTTCTCAAGTATTAATAAAAAAAGTGATTTTAAGAAAGCCAAACAGAATGAGTATATATCTATTTTAAGTGTAATGTTATTTATTCAATGTATACAATAATTGGATGAAATACTTTATACTAAAGTGGAATTAAAAATATGATGTTATAAAAAACTTCCTTGACCATTTAATTTAATAGGAACTAATCTTCTAAACTTTAGATAAAAATAAACAATAAAAAACAAAAATATAAATCACCTAAGATTAGCATGAAGACAAAAATAAATAATACACATTTTTGATTTCTTGCTAACTTATGTAAACAAGCTTTTCATATAATTTTGTGTTTTTTCTTGCTTGTAGAAATGTAAGGTAAAATCACCTACATCAATGAATCTAATACTTTGGTTAAAGAATTTTTAGAATTATGGAGTTGTCAGGATAAATTTATCCCAGTAATGAGAATTATAAACAATTTGTTTATGGCTATGAACTACAATATGTAGTATATATATAGATATTGTAGTAATGAATAAAATATATTGGAAGTTCTTATTAGTGTTGTTAGAATAAAAATGAAAACAGCTTTATAATATTTTTGTGACTACATTTCTACATATGTAAAATAGGAAAATACTAATAGCACTTTCTTTGTAGATACACTATGATACACTATGTATAGAATACTATGTACATTACTAATTGTTGAGATGTAGGAGAAATTTTTCCCAATCACTGGGTTTTCTTAGGTTATTTAGTTAATCATAACATACTCATATTTGCAAAAAGAAATAAATTTAAA
The DNA here is from genome assembly GCF_024139225.1 of Suncus etruscus. Lineage (NCBI taxonomy): Eukaryota > Metazoa > Chordata > Mammalia > Eulipotyphla > Soricidae > Suncus > Suncus etruscus. The sequence continues at coordinate 87,317,821 of NC_064853.1, read as the reverse complement.
AAATGTGCACATGCGTACTGTAATAATAATAAACATTCCACTTTTTCAGAGATGAAGATATTTCAGTGTGAAACAAGGATATGAGGTTATGGGGCCAAGTGTTATGTTATGCTTTTATCTTTCTCTCAAATGAAGGATGTATTACTGAGATAAGGGACTTGGACCAATGGACTCTTTTTCTGGATAATATCACCCAAACTACTTTATTCTAGGTATTTAGAATAAAAAGGGATTAGTTAGTCAGTGAGTTTGATACAGGGATTGGGGGGGGGGAATAAAAAGTTTAGCATCTAGTGCTGTTACTATTCTCAGATCAAAATAATTTTCTCAAATTATGTATCTACTCAAATGTCTATCTTGAGGAGACCAACTATGAAATCTTGGTGTACTCTAACTTACCAGCTTCACTAATCATTAACTTAATTAAGTAAATATCTTTGAGGATTTTTTCAAATAAACAATAATAAAGGCTAGTTGTTACAATTTTCATGGTTATTAGTGCTGAAAATTTTAAATATAACTATTAAATTGTTGAAATATTCATTAATCATATTTCCATTTAAAAATTAAAATGTCTGGGGCCAGAGCAGTGGTGCAGCAGTAGGGCATTTGCCTTGCACACACTGACTTAGGATGGACCACTGTTTGATTCCCCCACATCCCAAATGGTCCCCCAAGCCAGGAGGGATTTCTGAGTGCATAGCCAGGAGTAACCCCTGAGCATCAGCAGGTGTGGTCCCAAAAGAAACTAATAAATTAAAATGTCCAATTGTCCTGTAAGCATGTTGGTACATTTTCAATTTAGAAACTGAGACAGCTATAAGACTCCATATCTATTTTATTTTACCATGTTTCATTTATTGCTTTTGCTTAAATGACCACATAGTTCAATGAGAGCAATGTGACTAGTTTTAGATATATTTGTGTTCACTGTAACAGTTGGAAGAAAATTGAAAATTGAACTATAATATTTTTTATTTAAACACTGATTACAAAGTTGTTTATAATTGAGTTTCAGTGTTACATTATGTTATCCTTCACTCATGAATGTGTCCTGCCACCAATAATACCCCTACTGAGCTGGCAACTTCCTGAACTTGATCTCTCTGTCTCTCTGTCTCTGTCTCTGTCTCTCTCTGTCTCTGTCTCTCTCTGTCTCTCTCTGTCTCTCTCTCTGTCTCTCTCTGTCTCTCTCTCTGTCTCTGTCTCTGTCTCTCTCTCTCTCTCTCTCTCTCTCTCTTTGGGTCTCGTTTCCTCTTCCATTTTTCTTTTTAGACACTGTGGTCTGCACTACTGTTAATGAAGGGATAGCCCTAACACTTTATCTCCATCCAACACCCAGTTATTTTTCTGACCAGTTTCAATGATCATTGTCATACTGGTCCCTTCGTTGTTCTAACTGCTCTACACCACTTTTGTGGCAAGCTTCCCACCATGAAATGGTCCTTCTGTCTCTCCTCTCTATTGTCTCTGGATATTATTACCACATTATCTTTTATTTTTCTTATATTCCCATAAAGAGTGATTTTATTCTATGTCTAGCCCTCCCCCTATGACTCATTTCATTCAGCATAATACTCTCCATATCTATCCATAAATAAGCAAATGTCATGACTTCATCTTTCCTAACAGCTGTGTAGTTTTCCATTGAGCTTCCATAATATCCAGGAATACCACTCCTAGAGATATACCCTAGGAACCTCAAAATGCCATAGAGTAAAGCCCTCTACATTCCTAAGTTCATCACAGCAATTTACAATAGCCAGAATCTGGAAACATCCAAATGCCCAAGAACAGATCAGTGGGTAAAGAATTATGGTACATCTACAAAATGGAATACTTATGCATATCCAATTTTCAGAACACTAATCTAGGATTCTTATTTCAAATGGCATACTTTGTTGGAAACCAGAATATTTTGGGAAACTATGTCTCAAAGTTTGATAGGTTAGATCATTTTTATACCCTTCTTCAGCTCCTAGAATCCACAATCTAATTTGGAGTTGTTTGATGGGTAGTAGAATGTTTTTTATTAATATCAGCACTTCCACACTTCAGGCATTCAGTGCTATTTTTGTTGTCATATTTCCTTTTTTTCCCCAGAATATGAGGGCTGCATGCTCTGCTCACTTCAGACACATTTGCCATTTACAAGCCTAGAAGTGTTCTCTGACCAATTATTTTCCTCTGTGTATTAGATTGTGAGCTTTCTTTTTATTTAAAATTTAAATACTGCCCTGGACTGCTCCTCCAATATGTCAAATTTTGAAGATGAAAGTCAACAAAGATTTTTGCTTTTAGAGTTTGTGGCAACAGATATCATAAATAGACTGCGTAAGTAGATGAATACTATTTTTAAAAATGAGTTGCTGAGCCATGTGATTTGCTCATCATCTAAAAGTGTTTGGGAGATCAAATGGTATCTGTTTAAACCTCCTTAAGCTTAACTATGATTGAAGTCTAACTTTATCTGCATAAAACAAAAAGTTATTTTTAGCCCATAAAGACTTTCAGACTTTGTCTTTTCAGGTCAAGGCAATACCCAAATTAAAATGATTTCTTTGGGGGGGGGGGGTTGGGCCACATCCGGTGATGCTCAGGGGTTACTCCTGGCTCTGTGTTCAGAAATCGCTCCTGGCTTGGGGGATCAAACTGCTGTTCGTCCTGGGTCAGCCGCGTGGAAGGCAATGCCCTACAGCTGTGCTGTTCTCTGGCCCTGTAAATTATTCTTTTTCTTAATGCATGGTCATCAAACAGGAGAATTCAATTTCTAGTTTGCATAGTTGGAGAGTTAGAAGGCTGCTTTAATGACAATTTATATCTTCTGGGATCTTCTAGGATTTCTATAGGATATTTCAAAATTATTCATCATTAAGTGCTTCTCTTTCAATAAAAGCTTAAATTTTTTGCTTATGTTATTTAATATATACTAGACCTATCTATTCTGATTATCATATTCATTGATAATTGTATGATTAACTGTAGTTTACTGTTATTATTTGTATTGAGTTGGTAGATTGTTGCTCACTCACTGTATACGCCCATCACAATTTCCCATAACCTTGGATATTCATCACAATACAAGTAGATATTACTATGAAAGTTGTAGGTCTGATGCAGGTGATTGATAATATATCATGATTTATTGTTGGCTTAAGGATATAAAGTTCAAAGCAAAAAGTGCTTAAGTGCTTAGTAAGTACACTTACCCCCCCTAACTCTGATTACTAAATTTTCCAGAAATTCTATTTCTTGAAAAAAAAAATGGAATCTTCCACTGAAGATAAAATTCTTTGTCTGAAATATAAATGAAACATTCTGAGCTAATTTTTCCATCTTTAGATTTAATTTTTGACACAGTTTTTATGATTCTGAAAAGCAACTTAAACCACAAAGTTTACTCTATCAACTCTATAATTTGGAAAATAAAGTTAGTATTTCTATTTCTCTCTAAAGGGTAGGTAATTATAATGTGTGGATCTATTTTACCACCATTGTATGTTTTGCTAGTTAAGCTGTCTTGTCATGTAAGAGATCGGTTGAATGAGTCATGTCAAGAAAACCATGAGATTAATACAAAGAAGTCATATCTTCATAAATACAGATGTGAATGGTATTATCTACTTTTCCATCTGTGAACTTAATGGACAAAATGTCCCAGTGACTGCTTCAGGGTTCATAGAAACTTATTTATCAGAAGCCACATTTCCTGTTGCCTAATACCCAAATTAAATTCTATGGGGAACTTTAGTCTGATTCTCTGAATTGGTAGAAAAATATGCTAACCACATTATGTTCTTTCATAACCACATTGAAATGGTCTGTTAGCTAACTCTGAGTAAAAACAGATACCACTTACTTTGAATGAGTACTGTGTTTTATATGAATTGATATTTATTCCTATTCCATTTCTATTTTATCTCAGTCGTGAACTAATACAATGCATGGTAATGTATCAGGTATATTTCTTTTTGTGTCAAATAGGATTCTAAAATAAACCTTTCTATAAATATATAGCAGATTTTATTTAAATTCTATTTATACAAATTTTATAGTTACTGTTATGCTGTTTGTTCCACATGAAAAACATAGCAATATTTCCCTTGGGATAAATTTTACCTTTCATGGTATCTGCTAAAGCAAAATCTTCATTTTTATGTTGCTTCTAGAATAATTCTCTCTATTCCTAGAATACTCAATTTTCCTACAATTTTTAGCATACCTTATCAAGTGATTTATATTTATAGAAAAATTGGATAGGACATTAGGCTATTCCCTAAACACATACATATAATTTACTCTTTATTATCTTGCATTAATATGGTAAACTTACTTTAATCAGTGAGCCAACATTATTATAAATTAAATTTTATACTATACATTAAGTTTCACTGTCTTGTGCCACATTTATATAATTTTGAATAATGCATAGTTTAATTATTCATCATCACAAATTATCAGGCAAAATATTTTGCCATCTTTAAAAGCTTAGGTGCTTCATTTATGTTTTCTCCACCTTTGACTTCCCTGAACTCTAACAAACTAAATGATTTTATCCCTTTAATTTTGCAACTCCAAAATTTTATATACTTGAGATCATATTACATGTATTTTTTACAACTAATTTCGTTCTACTCGTTTAGAAAAAATGTATTTAATATTCCTTTTTTTCTTTTCATTTTTCAGCTGTTGGTTTATAGCTCATATCTTATCACAAAATAATATCCCATTATATGATAAACCATTTCTTGTTTATAAGTACCTCAACTAAAGGGCACTGTTGTTGTTTAAAAATTTGATAATAAGGAACAAAACTGATGTGCAGTTTTATTCATGGAAATGCTTTCTTTGGAGGTGGGTGAGTTTGGAGCCACACTGTGATGTGCTCAGGGCTACTCTTGACTCTTCTGAGGAATCCCTCTCACCATATCTGGTATTTAGAATTGAAATAGAGTTAGCCATGTACATGCAACAGAAGTGCCTTACTATATGCTATCTCTCCAAAGCTGAATATATTTTCAACTTATGGGGATGAATATGATTGTTACCTCACATATTATGCCTATATTCAACTTTATAAAAACCTGTCAAAGTAGCTTTACTACTTTATTTTTTCAATAACAGTATGTAAATAATTCTGTTACTTCATGCCCTCAACATTTGTCATTGTTGCCAGCATTTTTATTTATTCTAGTTGCTTGTAATGATATATTTTTACTAATATGTAATTCTTTAGTGAGAGATTTTATAAAAAAAAATTTCTGAATGTTTGCTTTCCATTTCTAAATAATATGATAAAATGTCTATTTTATGTTTTTTTTCTGTTTTGCTCATTTTAAAATGAGGCTTATTTTCTTATTGTTGCATTTTAAGAGTTCTTTGTAGATTTTGAATAAGAAACCCTTTATCAAATGTGCTTTTGCAAATAATTCCCCTCAACCTGACATTTTATTTTTATTTCAAAGGCAATATTTTTCACCAAACCATTTTAACTTTAAAAAGTCCAAATCATCATTATTTTTTTTCTAAATCATATTTTGGTTTGGTGCCTCATCAAAACCATTATTCCTATCATTTCTTGTATATTACCTTTGAGAAGTTGTATAGTTTTAAAGTTCCCATTTAAAACTACATATAATCAAAGTTAATTCTGTGAAAAGTTTAAGATTTATATTGAAATTTCTTGTATTGTTTGTTTTGCACATAGAAAAAACCTGGTTTATGCAACATTTTCTAAAAATGTCATTGCATTACTTTTGTTCTTTTGTCAAAGATATATTCATTATGCCTTTGTAAATTTCTTTTTGGGGACCTCTATTTTCTTATATTGACATTTGCCTATTCTTCCATTTTTCACATTGGCTTAATATAGCATAACAGTGCATCTTGAAGTCAGATAAAGTCAATCTTCTCATTCAATTATTCAGCATTATGCTGTATTCTGTCAGTCCTTGTTCTTGCTACAGAAATCTTAAACTATTTTTATATCCATAAAATTATTTTCTGGGATTTTAATTAAAATTTTTGACAATAGAGTTGGGAAGAAGTTAGTATATTAATAATATGCATTTATAGGCATATTTGGAATTTATATGTATACATACCTATATTTGCAAATTTATACATAGCCCATAGCATGGGATATTGCACCAATTATTTAGATTTTCATTGTCTTTTATTAGTCTTGCAAAATTTTTTCTATGAATTTATATATATATATGTTTTGTTAGATTTATATTGCATTCATATTTTATTTATATAATGTTTATATTTTTATATTATTTATAATTTTTGTATTATATTTATATATATTTATAATATTTGTAATGTTTATCATTTTATAATACTTACATTATGTTTATATAATATATTATGTTTATATAATGGTTTTTCTATGCTATTTTGATGGCAATGTGTTTTTATTTTCAATTATTATCATAAAGTAATTGATTTGATATTTTTCTGTGTTTGTCTTTTGGTTTTGGTTTTTGGGCCACACCAATGATGCTCAGAAGTTACTTCAGGCTATGCACTCAGAAATCTCTTCTCACTTGGAGGACCATATGGGGCACCTAGGATCAAACTGAGGTCCATCCTGGGTCAGGCGCATGAAGGCAAACACCCTGCTTCTGCACTACCACTATGGCCCCATAATTTGATCTTATACCCCACAGTCTTGCTGTTACTGATTATTAATTTTGATAGCTTGGTTATTTCCTTCTTATTGACCATCAAGTCACCTGAATACAGTTTTATTTCTGCTTTCCCAATAGTGTACTATTTATTTCAATTTATATTTTAATTTATTCACTAGATTTTTAATTACATTATTTTGAAGAATCATGGCACTATCCTAGCTTTGTTTCCTATAAAGAATAGAAACATATATTTTCTTATCAGTACATTTGCTATAAATATCTCTATATAAACTATTGAAGAAGTTACTTATTGAAGTTGAGAATGTTTTTCTCCATATATAATTTTT